>NC_136515.1:43307059-43432059 GCF_053919585.1 Euprymna scolopes | reverse complement strand
ATAACAACCGAGGTGTGTTGTGAATATGTAGACTTGTACGTTTTTATGAATAAATTATATTTTTTTAATAGTATTGAGCAGTATTATATAAACACAGCTGATTATCAGGATTAAACTCTTTAGAAAATAATCTTGTATGAATTAACACACACATACGCACACACATATGTATGTATGTATATATATAAATATATATATATATATATATATTTATTGGAAGCATTGTGCTGATTTAAGTTAAAATCAATATTACTATATTCGATAAAAATATACCATTTTTACTAAATGCATAGAAAAGAGGGGTGTATACAAACTGTGAATGTAATAATCTATGTATCCCACCATCTTCGAAGCATGTGTTTAAAATTGTTTTCTATATAGAAAAAAATGTATATAAATATATAATTTAAACCGAAAATAAAGGGGCTAAAAATCAGAAACAGGTTTTCTAATGCAATTACGAAAACGTCTCCAAGAGAAAATTATTGATGGATATGTCTTCATCCACTCGTGTTTTGAATCCAATCTCTTACCGGAGAGGTCGTAAAGAAAACAATATGAGAATGTATAAGTGAAACGTACCTTTCTAAATCTCGTTAGAATTTTAAAAATTAATTTACACACAAATAATTTACTGGGGGCTAATTTTAGATTATTGTGAAAGTGACATTTCTCGAGCATTGGAAAACATATAGGAATAGGGAAATTGTAATCATTTTTTATACAAATTGCAATGCCTGATAAGTAGAAACTCTTCTAATTAAACAATCAAACAGTTCAGTTTGCGAGGGAATATAGGAAATTTACTGTTCAAATCGCTATCATATGAACAAATATATACAGTCCCCCTCAAAATAATATCCTTTATACATAAGATAATCAACATATGAACAAACTTTGGAATCCGACTTAACTACATTTTTCTGTAGAACACGCTTCTAGTGTATTTTTGCAGGAACATAAACGTATTTGTAATAACCAAAGGAAAAGTATCCACCCACAGACATCACAACAAAGGTAAAAACTATAAAAGAAACACGTGAACGATTCTGAGTTATTTCTCTCGTTTTACAAATATAACTTGGCATAATTTCGATGTACGGTTTAATAAAGATAATAATGTTGGCGTTTTCTGTATGAAATATCCACGCCTCCTACATCTATATCACATATCTAAACATAAAATCTTAGATTCAATTTCTACGCCTAAACCTTTTAATTTGCATTTTAACAACAGGAATAGTCGACGTGGTCTATAAAATGGTTGCTGTATCGCTGGAGTTAATCCATTTACCTAAATTTAATTAGAGTAACAAGAAGTTATATATATATATATATATATATATATATATATATATATATATATATATATATATATATAACGCATATATATACAGAAGTTATATATATATATATTACGCATATATAAAGTTATATATATATATATATATATATATATATATATATATATTACGCATATACATATTGTTGTGTCTGTATTAATAACAACACGAGCGCAGAAAATAAAGGTAAAACAAATATATTAAAACGAAAAGACAATACATATTTACAAAGGGGAAGTTGTACTGCAGTTGAAAGATTGCCCGGCAGAGGGCGTGTTAAAGCAACCGGCACATGCGTCTTGCCTATCCGGTGTTCGAACACAGCTCCCCGGTCTTGCTGACCTGATACCTTTATCTATAGCTTTTCACCTACGTATGCTAATTTGTGGGCGTCTCCACAATACTCCCCTCCAAAGATTTGAAGTCGTGTAAATTTCAATATGTTTTCCTTTTGTGGTTCATTATCATTGGGTCTATAGCCTTTCTTTTCCTTCCCGATCTCCTAGGTTCGGTTATGGTCTGTGGTGGTTCAATATTAAACGTTTCGTATACTATATCAATTAGAGCTTCCTGGTCCTCAGGTGTTTCCTTTTCGATGTCCTTCCTATGACGTTTTCTCAATTGATTTTGGTGTATTTTGTGTATCCCTTTTGGACCTTTTTATCATGTAGACCAAGTCGCCGATAAGTTTATCTACCGTACCCGACTCCCAATATGACATTATTTTTATAACATTTAAAATATACCTGATCTCGAGGTTTAAACCTTTTACGTTATGTGTGTGTCGGTGTATATACGACTGCTTGCTTTGGTATTAGTTTATCAAATAGTGATTTTATTTTTCTCGCAAACAATAATTCTGCTGGCGATAATTTCGACGGTGTATTTGGGTTCTCAGTTATCCTGTATATTTGCAGGGACTGTTGTAATGCTTTATCCGTCGGTGTCCCTATCGATTTTCTAAAGGCACGCTTTATCGTATCTAGGAACCGGATGAAACGGTGGTGTAGTTATATAATTTACCTGAAGCGATTCACAAAAATCCTTGTAAACACTTGAAGCAAATTGTGTTCCGTTATATGTGACTACAATGACTGGTACCCCAAAACGTGCAAATATTTCATGCAGAAAACTTATTGTGTTATCTGTCGTTGGGTTTTTGGCCCGCTTTACTTCCGGCAATCTGGAAAAACTATCTACTATGATTAGGTAGTATTGCCCCTCAATCGGTCCAGCAAAGTCTAGATGAATGCGTGACAATGGATGGTGAGTTTTTTTCCATGGTGTATGAACTATTGGTGGTGCCTTAGCGGCTAACGCAGAACCTTTACATTTGTTAACTGTTAATGCAATATCCACATCAATATTACGCCAGTAAACATAACTCCTCATAAGTGTCTTCAGCCTATTTATACCCGGGTGTCCTGTATGGAAATCACGTAAAAAAAATTTTCTGCAAGGTGTTCGGTTCAACCACTATTTAACTATATAATAATGCCTCATTGCATAAGGAAAATATACTTTGCTATTTTCGTCATTTTCCCTTAATTTTTTCTTTATGTCTTTTATTACGTCGTCATTTTCAGCCTCCCTTTTTATATCGGTAAGCGTGACTGGTAATTTTCTTATTATATTCGCCACCATGTTTTTCCTCATTATTGGAACGTAGAGCTGTAATTACTGATTCTTCAAAGGTTTCATCGCTTTTCGGTATAAGCCTTGATAATCTATCCGCATTACTTATTTTCCCCGAACGTAGATGTTTTAAATGAAAATCATGATTTAGCACGATCGTACTCCAACGGAGTAACCAATTTGCCGTGTATACTGGTAAACCCTTTTTTAGCCGAAAATAGTCACTAGGGGCTTGTGGTCTGTTTCCAGTATAAAATGTCTTCCGTACAGATAACGGTGGAATTTCGTCACCGCGAAAATAATGCTTAATGCTTCCTTTTCTATTTGGAAGTAAGCCTTCTCTGACGGAATTAGGGTCCTTGAAGCGTGCGCTATAGGTTTCTTTGTTGCATTTTCCATGATATGTTGTATACATGCTCCATTACCATACGAGCTCGCGTCACTCGCATCAAATATTTGTAATTTTGGGTCGTAATAAGTTAAGGATAAATCTGACGACAGAGTCTTTTTTAATTTCCTCAAATGAGTCTTTACATTCTTTTGTACATATCCATCCTGTTTCTTTCTTTAATAATTCGTTCAGCGGAGCTCTTAGCTCGTGCATGCCTTTGATAAATACTTGGTAGTAGTTCGCGAGGCCTAAGAAGCTCTGTAAAGTCGTCACGTTATGTGGTGCTGGCATGTTCCTAATTGCTATCGCTCTTTCTGGATCATGGCGTCGACCATCTTTACTTATTATTTATCTTAAATACTTGATTTCGTATAGACAAAACTCACATTTGTTTTCTTTCACCTCGAATTCGTACTCGTTTATTTTTGTGAACACTTGTGTTAAATGCTCTATATGTAAACTTATGGATGCGCTTCTTATGATTATGTCATCCAGGTATGCTCAAGCACAATCTAAACCGTTCAACATTGTGTCCATCGCATGCTTGAATATCGCCGGCGCGACTTTTATCCCGAACGGTAATAGGTTATACTTGAACAACCCTTTGTGTGTGTTAATGCATAAAATCTTTGAGCATTTTTCTTCTATCGGAATTTGCCAATAGGCGTCGGACAAATCTACTTTTGAAAAAAAATTCCCACCATTTAGTTAGGTAAAGATCTCTCCTGGGCTTGGTAAAGGGTAATAGTGATCTTGTAGCATATTATTTAACCCGGTTGAAAAATCTCCGCATACTCGAATTTGTTCCAATTTCTTCTTTACGTACACCGTAGGCACTGCCCAAACGCTAGTTTCGATTTTCGATTAAATGCACGTTCTTTCAAGTCTGTCTAATTCGCTATCTATTTTGTCTAATCCGCCGAATGGCACGTTCCTTTTCTTCTTAAATACTGGTGTTGCATCCTTTTTTAGCTCGAACAAAGCTTTAAATTTATTACATCTTCCCAGTCCCATAGTAAATATTTCTTGGAATTCGTTCTTTAGTTCATTTTTTATATTTTCTGACGTTGTGGGGCAGCTGGTTATTTTTTTTCAAAAAGCGTTCATCGGTTTATCCCAATGGTTTAATTTTTCAATAAAATCTGTTCCCAATAAATTCTCGCTTTCTTTAATTACGAAGATTTTTAATTTCTTCGTCGTGCCATTTACATTAATGAGCAGGCCGACTTCTTCTTCGAATTTGATTTCGTCACCTGTCACCGTTCTTGCACCCTTACTTGACTTTTTCAGAGTCGGTTTATCCAGTTTTTTTCCAAGTGCTATCGTTTACTACCGGCAAATCTGCTCCAGAATCGAGTTGAAATTTTATTTGTTTGCCGAAAATATTAAACAACACATATTTTCGTAAAGTGTCTTTCTCTTTGTCGTTTGTTCTCATTTGGTGTACTCTATATTTTGTTCTGCAACAAACCCTCTTATGTCCGACTTTGTCGCAATTGAAGCTTCTGATAATCCTTCCCCAATGTTTTTCATCACATCTTCCGCAATTATTACTTGGTCTCGATTTTCTATAGTTCCTTTAACTTGAATCGTAATTTCGTTTTCTGTAATTAGATTGTGAGTATTTTTAACTCGCGTAATCCTTTGGATTTTGACGAGTCTCACACTTTCTTTGCCCTGCGTTACTGCCAGATTATTTAATCTTCCTTATGTACGACACTCCTGCTTCTTCTATATCTCTGGAGTATTTTTTTAGATATATTACCCTTTGACAAGCTTCTGCTTACTTTTGTAATGTCAGACCTTTTTCTGTCTCTAACTTTAAGAGAACGCGTCTTCGGATCTCTGAATTTTTTGTAGAAACAAACCGCTGTGCAAAAATTAAACATTTTAAGTCGTCCACCGTAAGTTCTGATAATTTAAAATTGTCGCATTGTTTATTCAATACTAACGCATATGTCAGGTACTCCTGCTCCTCCGTTTTCTCAAGATTCGTACACGACACACTCTTGTGAAAAAGAGGCATGCTCGGTCCGAATAACTCTTTAAGAAGTTTTACGGTCTCAGCGAAGTCTAACTGATTCGTTCAGCTTGGCAATATGAAATCAACAAATTTGCAATGTTCACTGGTACCAAGCTTTCGAAGAATTAAACTTACTTTCTTTGCGTTTGACGAGCTTTGGCAATCTGTTTCGAAAATATCTTCATACATCTTAAAGTATGCCTCAAAAGTGTTATCCTCTTCTGATAGGTATGCTATTCACAATTGTTGCTTTGGAAAAAGTCGTATTGCTTTCCTGTGCAGAATTAGTCGTTAATCTTTCCAACAAATCTTTTTGACCAAGTTGCATTTGCTCTATACATTTAAGAAGCAGTTCATTCTGTCATTTGTCTTTTTCTTGTTGTCTTTCGTCTCTTCTTGTAGTTCTTTTTTGTGTTGGAATTCGTCTCTTTCTTGTAGACGTCTTCTCTGTACTTCGTCTCTTTCTTGTTGACGCATTTGCATTTCCGCGAATAACTTAATAAGATCCTCCATTTTGTTTTTCAAGTTAGTAAATCAGTCACTTTTACAATTTCCATTCTTTAATAACTACGAACAACCGATTACTTTCGTTACGTTATTAATTACGTATGAGAAAAAAAAATCCCTTCTTAGTTAACTGAGAAAAAAATCACCTTTTTTTTTCAAAACCGTCTACTTAATAAATTCATGGTATCCTAGCGAAACACTTTTTTGTGTGTGTGCACTTTGCAGAAAGGGTTACTGTAACTTTCATGTTTTTCGTACTCGTAGGCACTTTGAAATAAAGTGCTTGCTGTTTTTTTTGTTTTGTTTTTTTCAAGTGTCCCGGGTTTTGAATTTTCTTTTCAAGTAGTCACAAACAAAATCTTGGTGGCAATTTCGTAGTTGCTTCGTTTTAAACATGGAATTTCCGAGTGAATTTTTTTTCAATCTTTTACGAGTAAGTATTTCCCCGAATACCGCTGTTGAATTTTATAGTGTACTAGCATTTCAGCCCGGCGTTGCCCGGGTGTTTGGAGGTGTATGTTGAGAAAAAAAAAGAAAAAGAAAAAGCGGTCAATTTTTTTAAACTTTGACCCCTATTATGTCCCCTTAACATTTATTGTTTTAGACTCAAATCAAGTTATCAAGTTATATCCATGTCCAAGGAACCTATATCTAAAATTTCAAGTGTTTAGACCCATAATTGGTGGAGGAGTTTGGTAGAATTCTCAAAGGTCAAATCGTTGAACTTTGACCCCTTGCTCGGCGGTTTGGAGGTGTATGCTGTGCTAAAAAAAGCAAAAAAAAAAAAAAAAAAACATGGTTATTTTTTTTTAAATTTGACCCCTATTATGACCCCTTAAAATTTATTGTTTCGGGTTCAAATCACTTTATTAAGTTAGATCCATGTTCAAGGAACCTATATCTAAAATTTCAAGTGTCTAGACCCAAAATTGTCGGAGGAGTTTGGTAGAGTTCTTAAAGGTCAAATCGTTGAAATTTGACCCCATAACAGCCAAATTTCTGGCTGACACCCGTCACATCGATTTTCCCAAATCTCAGTACCCGGTATTTCAAATTGTGGAGTCCAATTCGTGAATGGCATACACGGCCGCAGGCAGCACATGGGAAGATGCCGTCTGCCCGCTGCGCCGCGTGCCTTTGGTGTCTTCTTCGCTCTGCTCGGTCGTTATAGGTGGAGGTGAAAGTTTTCAAGCCCTCTTGGCAGATGTTTCGCCATTTTCTCCGATCAGCAGCAGCATGTTCGATGGGGTTGGATTCTATGGCACACTTTTTCAATGATGTTTTTAGTTGGTTCTTTAAACATTTACGTGGACCCCCAGGGTTGCGTCTGCCCTCTGCAAGTTCCCCGTAGAGGACCTTGCGTGGGAGCCTTTCTGCTGGCATCCGGATGTTGTGACCAAGCCACCTAAGTTGTCTATTAGTTAGAATTATTTCAAGTGGGTCCATTTGAGTGCGCCTGCGTATCTCATTGTGTGGCACCCGGTGCCACCATATTAAACCTAGTATACGCTGTAAGCAGTTGGTATGAAATGTTTCTAGCTTTTTCAGGTGGCGTCTATAAGGCACCCATGATTCGCTGCCATACAAGAGGATGGAGAGACAGATTGTTCTAAAGACAGAAACCTTGGTGGTGGTGGTGAGGTTACGGTTCATAAAAACTCTGTGCGAGAGTCTACCAAAGGCTGCAGCAGCCAGACCAATGCGCCGTTGGACCTCACTTGTTAGGTCACAGGAGTCACTAAACAATCATTTCATATTTTTCATTTACGTATTTATTTCTTTAATTTTATGATAAAAATATACTTTTAACAACGTATTTTTTTAATTCCAAATGTTTTTGTACAAAATAATTTAATCAATTATCATATTTTTCAATTCTTGATAATATCAGATAAAATGTCACATAAAAATTATACCATCTAAAAACTATTTAGATTTTTTTTGAACTGAGATAACTTTGTTTTGACATTAATATTACTTAAAATCACAGAGCACCAAATTATCGTCCTTATTGCTTTTGAATATTCAATAAAAAAATAAGAGACTTTACATTTGGAACGACCATCTTATTTGTATGTGAAATATTAACTTATATAATAATTTATTGGGATTTAGAATTTTTGAGAACATAATTTTTCTGTTAATGCAGATGCTAAATACATTTTATATATATATATATATATATATATATATATATATATATATAATTATACTAAATACATGTCAAAGTTAGGTTGTACTGTCGCGCGCAGTGGTTCGTGAAATATAGTACCCCTAATTTTTAAATGTTTTGTAATACGTATTTTATATCACCTTCTAAATATACAATGCATACACGTTTTTATCGTGTATTTTAAAGATTTAACGGAACTCAATAAGTATAAAAAACCCATTTAAAAATGCACATATATCATATTTCTGATTTTTTTGATGATTATTGATATTTTTATTTTTTTAGATCATATGAATTACTGATCTAATCGCTTGTGTTATTCTCACAACGCGCCGGACGATGTAGCTCGTAAAATCTTTGAATATTTTTGTGGAACATATGGATTTTAATGTTGTCTAGAACAGTGCATTTATATCTGAATTTTACCTAATTGTTATTTACTATGCTTTCTATTTCTTTTATTTAAAGTTATGTATGTTTTTTTTCATTTCTATCTTTATATATATTTAAGTTACACATTTCCTGGAGCTTTTTGCATTCTTGTTAATTTCGTTTGTTTCCTACATTATTTGTTTAATGTTAATTATTTTGTAATATATTTGATTTTAATCCATTTTTATTCCCCTTTTTTTTTCATTAAATACTATCTTCTATAGTTTATTTTTTATCCTTCTTTTTGTAATAATTCCTGTTCGTTTTACATCTTTTCTCTTCTCACAATGCGCCCATTGCCCTTCTCCGTTTTAAGAACAATAATTCATTTTTCTGCATCATTAGTGTCAGCCCCGATTTTTATTATTCTTCCCTTCTGTTAAAATTGTGTCTTTAACCATTCAACACATACTTTATCTATATATCCTCTATTTAATTGTCAGTATTTTTTCTTTTAATGTCATATTCTTTCTTTCCCTCCTGTTTGATCTTCTCGCACCCCACGCCCCCCCCCACACTAAAGAAAGGTTGTATAACCTGTCCCTCGTTCATTGCCAACTATATATTCCATATATCATTTCGATTCATATCTGTCTGGTCAAAGCCGTGATGACTGTCCTCGTTTGCCTCACAGTTGCTTTAATGTTTTATTGTATCCAGAAAACATAACTTCCTATTTGTCACATTCTCTTTTTCTTGATTAATATCTGAAATGGTTTATCTTTTTATAGGATGTATGTGCTTTGTCACAGGAATTCAAAAATAAGATTTATGGATACATATTTCCTTTTACACATGTTTTCTATCGCATCTCGTTCTTACTTTTTTCTTCTCTCTCTTCATGTATATATATATATATATATATATATATATATATATATATATATATATATATATATATATATATATATATATATTGTAGGGTAACCCATGAGAAAATTCCTTCATTTTTTTCTGTAACGCTTTTAGCATGGTGATTATTTCGTTGTACAGTAGCGCGTCATCCCCCATAGAATTTGTTCTGTACCATTCCACTTGTTTTCTATCTCATCCCTTTCTTATTTCTCTCTCTCTCTCTCTCTCTTTAAATATATATATACATATATATATATACATATATAGAAAGAGAGAGAGAGAGTGAGAGGGAGAAGTAAGAGACAGATGAGATTGAAAACATGTGAGAAAGGGAAAATATATTCATAAATCTTGTTTTGAGATTCTTCTGACAAAACACACACACATATATATATGTATATGTATATATATATATATATATATATATATATAGAGAGAGAGAGAGAGAGATACATACATAGATATAGATATGCCGTATCACGAAGTGAAGAGAATTCATGCACACAAAAAGAAGACACACTCAGATGCTTCTATTCTACCCATCAATTCAACATGAATTTACAAAATATCATATAAACTTATATACAATTGTCCTATGTTAATTTCTTACACAACGCACTATTGAATCTTGCTCTCTCTGAGGTTGGCGGTTGCGATGGTCGGAGAAGGATGGGCAACGGTATCTATTTGATTAATGTTCTCTAGAGAGCCAGCTCAACTCACTAATTTTCTGGCGCGAGCATTAACTAGTATTGGAAGTTGATAGGGTAGGTAAAGTATTTCCTTGACGCTATCACCAATCAGCATATGAATTTGGGGAACTCGCGATCCAATTCGTATGGGCTGGTGAATCAGCGAATGATCGCATCTTTCAGTTCCAACGAACAGAGAGGTCAACCCTTCGACCTCTCGTCTGGCCTCATGAGCGAAATCATATTCGCTAAGCAGGAATCAAAACGCCATCGAATTTGTCACTTTTCCCCAACAATAAAAGTATATGTTTGTTTTACATAACATAATAATCACATAACTTCACTATTCCTTTCAACCAGGTTACGCTTCGCTTTCCTAGCACCCAATAATGCTTAACAGTTGATATTAGCATAGTTGCCCGGCCTTACTTGTTTCAGGGTCTTGATTTCCCTCAAATGGGGAGATCTACCGCTCCCAGAGGAAGTCACGGCACACCATTGGCTTTAGTCGAAACCGAAACTAAAACGCCTGAATAATTCTTCGTAAAATTATTTATAAAATGTACCTCACTAAACTGCAATCAGCTATAATCGAAAACGAAACTAAAGTTAGAAAGAATTCTTAGTAAAATTATTTTTAAAGAATATATATTAATTGAGTGCAATCAGTTGTAATCGAAGCCGAAACCAAAACTTATGGAGACTTATTGGAAAAATTATTCACGACAAATAATGGAATTACACAACAATTAACAACCCGAGTGTAATCGTGACACAGAAAAAAACACGATATCGTATTAATAGATAGATTAATAGGTAGAAAGATGTATATATAGATAGATAATTTAATAGAAATAATAATATTAATCTTAATGATAATAATAATGACATAAATAATAACAATGATAATAACATAAATAATAACAATAATAACAAAAATAATAAATAAAAGATAATGTATAAATTTACGTTCATATGAAACAAAGTTTAACTCACTGACCGTATCAAATTTAAATAGTTCAACTCATAGAAAATTAAACTAAATTTCCCTCTGTATTTTCTTTAATTTTCTAATGTTGAGCGATAAGATTTGATCAGTCATGCCGAACATTATTTCTTGTTCCCACGTAACACTCAACGATACTTGTTCTTTTTACCTTAATAAACGCTTAAACATAAGTTAACCCACAAACAAGTTGGTCAAGTAGGTAGAAAAAATCTATTTTTCTCTTAGAAAACACTAAATAAGTATAACTATTAAGAGAACATTATGCGGTCTGAAGTTGCTCTATTGGAATTGAATAAACGCTTTAAATAAATTAAACTACTAAAAACTTAGTCACGTTGGTAGAAAACGAACGCTTAGTAAATCGATTTTACATTTTTTAAAAGAAAAGCAAAACGATAAAAAGCTTTTTAAAAATACTATGGTGGGGTAGTGACTTTTAAAACAATATCTCCTAAAAGAACGACCATAAAAATTGTTTTGTAATTGATATTTATTCAATAATGACTAGTTTTCCGTACATAGCAAACATGGACGAATTTTTCGTGAATGAGTTTTCCATGGACGATTTTTCTGTTGACATGTTTTCCGTGCAGGAGTTTTCTGTTGACATGTTTTCCGTGAACGAGTTTTTGTGGATAAGTTTTCAGTGGACGGGTTTTCCGTGGACGAGTCTCTTTATGTATCATTCAATATTTTGTTTAACTCATTGGAACATTTCATCTATATTTGTTCACTTGCGTCCAAAATGAGCAGCATAAAACAATTTCAGAAGCATCAATGTCAGACACAGTCAATATACATCTGGTGCAAACGACATTTAATAAACTCGTCCAGAGCATTTAACTGTTTAATAATCAAGAGAACTCTCTCGGATTGGGGTATCTACACATTTGGCAAATAAGTGCGAAATATTGACAAAGGGAATAGGCAAGTTTTTCCCGATAAATTGCCAATAGAAAAATATATTACACTCTGTGGAGCAATGTTAAATCTGTAACTGAGTTTCATAACCAATTCTGTGACCCCTCTCATCATATGTTGTAAATGGACTACTTCTAATAAAATGAAAAATAATTTATGTGTGTTTCTTTTTTTTATTGTAAACAAAATAATGAAAATTGAAGATAGGTTTGGAATCGAAAATTATTATATACATGCACAATTTGTAGGCACATTTTTACTTAACTTGATGCTTTGCATAAGCACGCAACATAAATGATGGTCTGATGTCGCACCAGACATATCACTTGTCTGCCGGTCGAATGTCTTTCAGTTATGTCTAGTTTACATTATTTTGAACCAATTCGCTAAGCAGGAATCATTGGTTTCAACGCACGTGATGGTTTTCCCAGATCAATTTAAACCAACAGATGTTAGGCAATCAACTTTCTTAATAGGATATATAAGTATCGGGTCTTTTAATGTCCTTTTATAAACAATTGCAATGATTGCAAGATGCGATAAGCGTTGTGACACATGCCAGGCACACTGTTGTAGTACAGAAAATTTGTAACGCACTTAGAAAACCATTTGAGGAAAATAAAATGCATTCATTAGAAAATTGTTCCGATCTGCATATAAACATATGGACCTACTTGAGTTTCGCAGTAAACTAATGCAAAATAATAAACTTGAGACATCTAAACTTTCACATTTATATATTATAAAAATTTCATGCTTAGATTTAAACAAATTGTACGAATTAGATCCACTTAGATTATGTAAATATGTACATATATATATATATATATATATATGTATATATATATATATGTACATATGTGTGTGTGCATACGCTTTTCTCTCTCTCGCTCTCTCTGTCTCTCTCTCTCTCTCTCTCTATATATATATATATATATATATATGTATATATTCATATCAGAATATAAGTTTTCAAAATGGAAAAATAGCTAAGAGGCCACATAAATACTGTAAGTAATATGTATAGGTACCTACTAGATAAAACTTGTCAATATCGAAATTAACATCGCTATATAAATCGTAGTAAAAATCTTGCAAATTCCATTTTACAACATTTATTATTCAAAGCAGACGACGCAGATTCAAATATTTACTTGTTTTAGGGAGTTTCCAAAAATGGCTTTTTTTTCATAAACAGCAAAAAAATTATTTTTGAATTATTAAATTTTCATAAATAATTCACTCCAACACAGTAACTTTACATATACAACAATTTATTTTCTGTACATGTTTGTAATCATAAACTTAATTTGCCCAGAATTTGAATTCCATAATTTACTTCATCTAATAATTTATACATGCCCTCACACACACACACATACACACACACACACACACTCACACACACACATCCACACACACACACACATATATATATATGTATATATATATATATATATAAATATGTGGGTCTTTGTGTATTTGCATGTACATATACATATATATAAATAGTTCTTTCAGTCTAGAAAGGATATATACCTTTATAGCAAAAGCCACGGCTTATTCCTTCTTAGATCCAGCTGCTCTACATCTCCAGAAAATTGTGTAGGTCCCAGCCAACTCAGAAAACTGCCCGTCATAAGTTCGGCTGGTCTCAGACAGAGCAAGTCTGCCCATGTCATAACGTTGAAGTCCCTTAGATACAAGAGCAGATCTACGCTCTTGACGAGTTATTGCTGACGGCAAGTCAAGCAGCGTCCACACATTCCAACAGCCGATGGTAATTGTCATATATTTTCTCGCAGTAGCATGATGACGACCGGGTCCAAGCTGTGGAGCGCTGAAACACCTGCCGGGCCAGACACTAAAAGTTCAAGTTCCGATCTTGTCATTTACGTTCATAACTATATTTGCCAACTCCATTGAATGTTTTGCCAGCCTTTTTGCTATCGAGATACACAAGATGGTAACAAGTGTATCCAATTTATATCAAGCAATACCTGTGCTTGAGACTTTTTATAGCGAGGAAAGACTTTGAACCGAGACAATCCCACTCTCTAAACAACTGCCTCAGTTAAGCAAAAAGAAGAGCAAGTCAACACCCTTGGATGCAGCAGTGTGGTTTCAGAAGATGTCGAGGGACAGTGGATATGATATTCACAGCCAGACAACTACTGGGGAAATATGTAGAACAGAAAAAGGGCCTGTATTAGGTATCCATCGTCTTAACTAAGTTCTTGACAAGTTTGTAACCATGTTGGGGGAAAACTAAGTGATACTATCTCAGTACAAATGGTGTTAAGCAGGGTGACATTCAACACCCACGCTCCTTTCGATATATTTCACTATGGTCTTTCGAATGGCATTTGGGGGTTGCTCTGATGGTGTCTATATCCGTTACCGAACAACTGGGGGGAGGGGTTAAAGGTACTCAACAACAGGCTCCGTGACTTTCTCTATGCGGATGACTGTGATCTGGTGGCTCATACAGTGGATGATATGCAGCATCTTGTGGACGCCTTTGCGGTTATTTGCACGCATTGGCCTGATTATCAATCTGATAAAAAATATCTTAATGCATCCGCCTGATCCGGGCATGCCATACTATGAGTCATCAGTTTATATCCGTGGATTAATGATAGCGGTTGTCAATAAGCTTGTATACTTGGGTAGCACACTACGTATGTACTGTGGACTCGATGATGAGGTATGGTTACTCATCAGCAGGGCAAATGATGCCTTTGGAAAGTTGGGCAGGCGTTTGTGGAGCGGTCATGGGATCTCGCGGCAAACAAAACTTAAGCTTTATGCCGCATGCATTCTCTCTACTCTGCTCTATGCCTATGAAACTTGCACAACATAAAAAAAAAACATTTGAGACCTCTCGAGCGGTTTCAGCAGATGGGCCTACGGACAGCCTTAGGTATGGGTTTGCAAGTGTATGTCAGTGATGTGGAGGTGCTTGAACGGACCCAATGTCTAAGCATTGAAGCTCACATTATTCAACATAGACTGAGATGGAGTGGACATGTGGTGAGGATGTTAGACAGTCGACTCCCCAAACAACTCATTTATGGCGAGCTCGCCGACGGAAGACGTCTGACTCAAAGACCTAAAATGAGATCCAAAGATTGTTTGAGTTCCACCTTAAAACTGTGAGATAGATGAAAGAACCTGGGAGAGTTTCGCTTTGGATCGTGGAGTTGTGGAGAAGTCTGAGGCAGATCGAACCCAGTATGAGCGTGTGAAGCGTGATATCCGGAAAGGGAGGGTAAAAGGAGCAGTAGATGTGCGGAAGATTATATCTGAGCAGAGCTGGATTGATAAACCAGCAGACTGCTCATCAGCGGAGTGGGCCACAAAGCAGTGCTGTGTTGCCAGATCTTACATGTGTCAACTGCGGGAGGACGTACAAAACAGCGGGTGGTTTCAAGCGGCTTTTGATTATACATAGAAGTGACCATCAAGAACGTGCTGCTAGTTACGCACATGTCTGCACAATATGCGCCAAATAATGACAAAGTTTGGCATGGCTTAAAATCCAGCTTCGTGCGACCCATCACTGATTTGTTTTCGTGTTTCTTTATATCCTTTTTGTGCTATATCAAGCAATGGTAATGTTCGAATACAAATTTGCCGCCATCATCATATAAACATTTATACATATATATGTGTGTGTGTATTTAAACAGACATTCTGAACGTTCTAACCTAATTCGGCTTCATGATGAAAAACTAATCGATTATTATAGCAATATCGAAACATTTCGTACATATACTAATCAGAAAAATATAAATTCTGAGTAATATATGCCCCCAAACCTGCCAGCTATGTATGAACCGTCTATCCCAATGCTGTTATTTATTGATAAAAAAATATGATTCCATAATTTGCAATCGAAAATGATACAAAGATCGCAATTTCTTTCTTGCAGAAATATGTATCATTTACGAATTTATAACAGGCAAAACTATTTAAATATCTAACCAAAGGCACATGAAAACGTAATTAAACAAACCATTATTTAGAAAAAATATAAATATTAATCAACTAACTCGGCTTATCGTCTGATTTATTTACAAATCTAGAAATAGGCGATCCTAGACTTTTAGTTTCAATTATAAAATATTTGAAACATTGCGTATCTTTCGGTGAAGTATTAGTCTTTCTTGTCAAATGTTGTGTAAGAGTAGAATGTCACCGCACACGACATCGTTTTCAAAATCTTTCAATCAATCCTCAAGAAGGAGCCCGATCCTCTTCATAAGAAAAAAAAACTGTAACAAATCGAACAACACGTGGGGACGCATAATATATATTTACCGCGCAGCTTGGTATTCAGTAAGTGATTACGGTGTCCAGCATTTAGCCATGCAGTATGTCCTCATTCAGCAGAAGTTGATTAAAGTTCATCTTCGGTTATTTTATTATATAATATTTTAGCTGGCGGTAACTTTGTTCTATCTGTCCCTACCACAATTGTGAGATAGAGACAACAGAAATTCTAACTGAATGTTGACTTTGTTGGCGTGCGCGAATTGATACTGCCTCCAAGTGACACATGTTTGAGAGACTCTTCTTCGCTATTTATCCCTTTCGTTCTCTTTTTCTTACTCTTTTGTGTTTTATCTTTCTCCTTTTTTCCTGTTCAGAAATTGTCTGCAGGTTCTTTTCATTTCATTTCAATTTATTTCCTTCTATTCTTAATCTTTAATTAACATTCTATATTTCTCCCCCATCTCGTTCCATTTCTTTTCTTTTTCTTTTGCTTATTCCCTCTCGGTCCTCCATCTCACCTCTCCGTCCAGCATTGCTACTCTTTGTTTTTCCATGCTTATTTTTAATTTAAACGAATATTTATTTAAATTTATTTTGGCTTGCCTTGCCCAATGAGATCGGCAGGATAATATTATTGCCTTGTCGATTAAAACAGCTTGTAAAGTTTTCAGTAAAATCACCAATGTTAAATAAATAAGTATACATTGAGATCTACTAATGTATTGAGAGTATATATATATATATATATATATATATATATATATATATATATATATATATATATAAAGATAAGTCACAGATTAGAGATCAAGTGAAGTGCCGTTCATTGAGGTAATATTTCAGGATGATTTTAACCAAAAACTAGAGTTCAATATTTAACAACTAGAGCAAAATATAAGTGTAATGATTTTATTTAAATTCAGAAAATCGAAATATATACGCATATATCTAAGTTAAGAATTTGTTGTTTGAAACAAGAAATATACAGAGAAAAATGATGTTTATTTCCATAATCCATGGATTTGCAATAATGGATCATATCATCAGAGGAAATGAAATGCAATTAGCAAAAGGTCCAGCTATGGATAAACAAGTATTTAGCTTTTCAACATTATTTTGAAAATGTGTTTTGATTCGGGAATAAGAGTCATAGAAAAAGAAAATAAAGATATTTTTTCTCTATATATTTCTTGTTTGAAACAATAAATTCTTAACTTTAATGTGTATATATTTTGATTAACAAAATTTTACTATAATCATTAAATATATATATATATATATGTACATATGCACACACTCATATATATATGTATATATATATATATATATATATATATATGTATATATATATATATATATATATATATCCGGTGTTAGCTTATGCTACCTAGAAATGTATTTGTTTTAATCTTTGCAAGATGAAATGCATCAACTAATATTATTGAGTGTATTTTTTTATGTATATAATATAGCAAAATATACTACTGGTAGATTTTGACAACTTTTTAATTAGTATTTTTTTTGCAGTGTACCTCTCTGTTAAATAATAGTGTTTCACCAACGTATTCAGCACCTTAGTATTGCTGCTTTCCTTATTCATTAAACATATACTTATGTTTACTCTCGGTGGCAAATATGTCTCTTACGCATATTTTTTTAGCATTTACTATCTATCTATCTATCTCTTTCTCACTCATCTTCTCTTCTCTTCTCTTATATATATATATATATATATATATATATATATATATATATATATATATATATATATATATATACATAAATAAAATGAACTCATGTTTTCCCGTCGGATTTTGACCTTAATAGGATTAAAAATCAAGATATTTCATGCAAATATAATATGCACAAACGGCAGAACAATAGCTGAGGTGTGTTATAGGCTTATTATTTCTCAAATTCCTCGATAATCTTAGATTTCTATACTTTTTCTGCTGAGAAGTCACGACCAAAATCGGTTAAGATCAATGGAAGTGATAAAATATTTTCTCTCTAATAAATTCCTCCTCCCCCTGCCACCACTTAACACCGTTTGGGGATCGTTCACAAGGAACAGTTGAGAAGAGAACACCGGTTTGGCTTCGTAGTTCTTCTATGTGAAGTTATTTAAAATCACTAAACTAAGCTGCAGTGCTCTGTGGCGTAGTGGTTAGCGTGCTGGACAATTCACATTATATTTTCACGTTCGCGCCGACCTACCGCAGTCGTTTTTTTTTTTTTTCCTAAACAACTGGAATGGACTTTTCTTGATGGCCGAACTGTTAACGTTGCAGATGTTTTTTTGTTGTTTTTTTTCACACTTTATTTTCCTACTTTTACTCAGGACTCCGGGTTTGATCCTTCCTACTTACCTACCATAACATTTTTTAAAACTCCCCCCCGTCCCGGAAACAAACACTCGGGCAACGCCGGGTACCCCCGCTAGTATATATATATGTATGTATATATATGTATATATATATGTATATATATATATATATATATATATATAATGAACAAATAGTTAATAAAATATGTTAAAAACACTTTGAAATGAGTTCAAAACATATTTAATCTGAAAAGGAAACACTAGATTAATGGATAGTCCTTAATCCGCGGAGTTTAGAAGATATACTGTTGTTCTCATCAGAGGGTAGGAATTAGTAAAATGCGGGATCGGATTTTGCATGCAGAAGTATTTGATGAAACAACAATAAGTCAAAGATCTTACTTGAAAATAAAAACAGTGAAGCAGAGGGAATATGGTGAAGAAAAAAGTGATTTCACATGAATGGATAGTCTGGTGGAAGATAAAAATCCAGTAACTGTAAAATCCAAATGTAAAATTCAAGAAAGTTAAAAGAATTTCCATTTGTACAAGTAAAATCCAAGGGAATCTCGTAATTGGAAGAAGATGGTCCATAATAATCCAAAGGCAGAAATTCATGAAATAATTCACAGACATGTGTACAAGGAAAAAAGAAAAAAAAATCCAATAATATTAATAAAAGAAAAATAAGATATGCTTTTCACTCTACTTTCGAGACATAAACATACATAAGAAGATCAAGGAAGAGAAAGCGGATAAAAAAGATGATAAAGGTAACTTTAAAACATACAATAAGGGGAAACAAAAGTCAAAATTACCCAGACAGGAATGTTAAAGGCGCGAAAAAATATATAGGGCAAAATAATATAGGTCAACTTAAATGGACAGGTCATCACTTAAAAAATGCCAGCAAGAATTGTTAGCCGACACTAAATGGAAAGTAAATAACTAAATAAATTAATTAATAAATAAATAGAAAATAAATAATATATATATATATATATATAAATATATATATATATATATATATATATATATATATTGTAGTCATCGACATACAGTCCTTTTTCGTTGCATCACAACTCATCAGTGCCGCTAGACTAGCATCTCTCCACAACCACAGATGGAGCCTAGAACCGTCGTGTTGACAGTCGGCAGTTCTCCCACTCGACCATGGAATAGACGCCCGTAAATAATTGTCGGAATGTCTATTTTAATAGACGCCCGCCACCACTTTTATAGTTCTCAAATCGCCTGTTCGTAAACAAACAAATAACGAGATTCGCATTTTCAGCCAATTAAATAGCGGGTGAGATTATTAACGACAGTGCTCTACCACAAGGAGGGGGGCTTAAATATATTTGTAGTCATCGACACACAGTCCTGTTTCGTTGTATCAGTGCCGTTAGACTAGCATCTCTCCACAGTCAAGGATTGAACCTAGTGTTATATAGGGGGTTTCATTAGTATTGTTTTTGTTGTTATTATTCGTTGTTATTGTTCTTTGTTAAAAGTGATGCTTATTAATGTGCAGTCTTAGTAAGAGATGCTGTTGAGACTTAGAGAGTCTTATTGAGTGAGTCTTAGAGAGAGTCTTATTAGAAACATAGTCTTAGAGTCTTAGAGAGAGTTTGTTGTTGATAGAGATGCTGAACGATTTAGAGAAATGTTGTTGCGTTCCGTGTTATGATGATTCATATTATTAAAAAATGTTCATATATATGAATAAAATGTTCGTACTTAGATGTGTAGATGGGAACTCTTAGAGTGAGGAGACAGTGTTGAGACATTGTGTAGACATTCTTCAGACAGTCTTAATGTATATATGAGATGTAGAGTTCACATTGTCGATATGAGATGTTGAGACGTGTATGTAAGATGTGTATGTTAAGACATTTTATAACACAGATATATAGACATATAATAACAATTTTGACTTTACCTTTTAGTAGAATTACAACACAAAGACGACGTTTATACAAACACATGATGGGTTTATTTCTTCTCACGACCGGCCGTGGGTTTCATCATCAAGAATTCAAAGCTTCACATATTAAGTTTAAAAAGTGACCGTCTCGATTCTAGACGTACGAAAGACAAACTGCAGAGTATCGTCTGTTGTCCTCAAACCCCCCCTGTGTTTCTCCCAGTTTCTCCTTACTTAACTCTAAAGTTTTCTAACTATATCTAGAACTTCCCATTTTTCCATGACGTCATACACATGTTAAAACATGTGTCTTCCTTCACGTGTTCTGGACATGCGTGTCCAAAACTTGTTCCTTTGTTTACAAAAGGATGTGTAACCTATATTCTCAGCAACCTATATTTCCAATACGTTAAAAACATGATTATTAAATTATCTTGTAGCTGCATTGTTTCAATTGACTTTTCATAACAAAATTGACAGTGCACATTTTTTTCGTGAAACTATTTTATCTCTAAGCTAACATTCGTTTGTTTTACATTCCATTTTCTAATTCTCACACGTAATCTATTTCTAAACCTTAATTACGAGATTCGAAATTCGTCTATGCTATTTCATTTTCATTTTAACTAAATATTTCTATTTTTATAGTTACATGGAAAAGGGGCAGCCCTTATCATGTAACACTAGAACCGTCGTGTTGACAGTGGACCATGGAATCGACGCCCGTAAATAACTTGTCGGAATGTCTATTTAATATTTTCATAGTAAAGAAAAGAGAGGTTGATACTATATATATATATATATATATATATATATATATATATATATATATATATATATATGTATATATATATATATATATTAAATAAAATGGAGGTGGAAGGACCTGAATACTCCACGTTTCGCACGATTTATGCGGGCTTCTTCAAGAGGGATAGTCATTGACGAAAGAGTCGAAGCATTGGGGCTATGTATAATGATAGGGGAGAGCAGCGTGTTTTCTTTAAGTAAATTAGATGTGATATATACATGTATATACATTTTATGAGAGAAAATAAATCATAGTAAACTAGTGTGGTGCATTACGTCTAAAAGTTAAAATATCGTAGAGATTAAAAAAATGTGTCTGGAAATATAGCGGTGATAGATTAAGTAAATAAAATGACACAAGATTACGAAGGAAGTTTTTTTTTCTACTTAGAGATAATTTAATTGGGATAAAATAGCGTAGTAACTTAAAAGATGGTGTCTAAAAATATTTTTAGACACACTCTTTTAAGTTACTACGCCATTTTATCGCAATTCAATATCGCTAAAACCAAAACAAACCAACATCTAAGTAAATCGCGATATATCCAGTCAGTCGGCGAGATGGTCCAGGGGTAAGGGTTTAGGCTCATTACCGTTGGGTCCCGATTTCGACTCTCGCTAGATACAGCCACTCTCATGAGTCGTAGACGACGAAACACGTGTCAGTGGATAATTATATATATGTGTGTGTATGTATATATATGTATATACATACATATATATATATATATATATATATATATATATATATATATATATAGTAGCAACCGCTCCTTTCTTTACTATGAAAATAAGAACGAAGGTCTAATATCTCATGAATAATCCAGTACCGCCATCGATTAAGATGGTCGTTCGTATTTGACCACGTAACAGCGTATCTATCATCGGCAAAGGAAGTCATCTTTTCAAGGGAAATATATATATTCTGCTTTTATTTTTTATTATTATTTGTGTTATTCTTGTCTCTTTTCATGGTTTGTACGTTTTTTTTTTCACTTGACAAGATGAACTCAAAAAAGCAATTTTCCTTCTCCGTTATCTTATGTTTGCGAATAAAAATTCCCCGAATCTGTTCTGTACCAGTGAAGCTAACGGTCATCACTTATTACTTTCTTGCTAATATCGCTGACATATGCTGCTAATAAGTTTGCCATAACCTCTGGAGACCGTGAAAATAAACAAACCAGACAGCATTTTATATATATATATATATATATATATATATATATATATATATATATATATATATATATATATATATATAGTATGAAGCTGAATTTGTGTGTGTGTGTGTGTGTGTGTGTGTGTAGGTCTGGTCACGAATAGGTTCCTATATGGCTGACTATTTAAAAAAAACTGATTACATATATGATAGAAGACGTATCGAGACACAGGAATGGGTATGTTTGATCTGGCAGAACGATGGTTCATTAAAATTGTGGGGCATTCGTTCGCACCTAGTCCACAAAGTAAGGAATTAAAAAATTAAAAAAAAAACGTTTACAAGTGTTTTTGATATAGATGCACATAAGAATACTTTGATAAGTATGTTTTAGCAAATAAAGATAGTATAATAAAATTGCGGGGTCTGCGTTCGCGCCTGACCTGCATAGAATGGAAATAGGCACACACTTTATAAAGACTTTTCATATCTATCTGCGTAAGTATATTTTGATAATTATGTTTCAGTTTGAAGAAATATGGTATAATAAAATGATGGGGTACTCGTTCGCACCTGATCTCGATAGAATGGAAATATGCCACAAAGTTTAATAAGGGTTTTAATATAGATCCACAGAATATTGTGATAAGTGTTTCAGTATGAACAGGTATGGTATAATAAATTATAGGTGTTATCTATTATATTTTTCTTTCATCATATCTTGTTTTTGTTTTGATCCCCCAAATTCGAAGCTATCACTTTACAACCCTCCCTGTTCATAACCTAGCATACTTTCAGACATCAGAGTCCATTTTTTGTAGGTTGTTTCTGACCCCAGTCATCGACGGGTACTTTTGCTAGTATATATATATATATATATATATATATATATATATATATATATATATATATATATACATATATATATATATATATATGGAGGGATAGATGTTCTGGTTGGACAGGGATTACTGGTCCTCACTCATCTCCAAAATCTCTCACTGCAAGGGCTGTACCCTGGGTCCTGGCCTCAACAACCTTATCAAACCATGTGAGGAAACTGTGTTAGTGCCGTACGACTCGACTCTGCAACCAATGCGTGTCAAGGACTAAGACATAACTGGTATGTTGCCCAGTCACAAAGAAATTTTAGCAGGGGGATCAGTCCATTTAGTTAGCCAAAAACTGATTTAGGAGATGAAACACTCTTTCAAGAAAATCGTGCCATCTTTTATGTCATCATACGTGTGAAACAACGTGCACATGTACAGACACCGTAAATTTGACGGAGAGGTTCCGCTTTGTTTAGAACAAACATTGACCACTTTACACAAATCGAAGTACATATTGTTCAATTAACAACTTTCAATCATTTAAGCCTAAAGTTTGGCATATTAATATGTGTGTGTTTTTTTTAAATAATGACAATAAATTCTGTTGCGACGGGGGGGATTGTGGCGATAACAGGTAAAGGATGTCACGGGTAATTCTTAACATGAATATTGCACATAGGTCGTGAAAGCTAGATAGCCGGGTTTTTTTTTACAACTCCCGAAGGTAATTTTGTAACTCGTTGCTGTTTAATAACTAAACAGCCCTTTTATAACATATCATTGGTTTCCTCTTCTATGGGCACGGGTCGATAGAAGATGACTTACAAATTGTTTTCTTGCCTCTTCCCCTGTCATCGGGTGCAGATATCTGGGCATCAAATAGTTGCAACCGAATCAAGAATAGAAAGAAAACACATGGAGCGAATATGTTCATTGCGACTTAGAACGAACGAACACTCCAAGATAACAACAAACCCTAAACAAAGAATCGCGATCATAGCATAAAATCTGTTGTGCAGCTCTTTCCGAAACTAGGTTTGCAGATACAGAACAGCTAGAGGAAATTCAACGTTGATACATTGGATTGGAAAACCAAGATCTGGGAAACGTTAATATATTGTTGGATTTTCAATGATACTGCCAACACATTGAGGCCCTTTCTCTTCGTATAAATTACAGAATTATGTCCTTGTGCGTTGCAGTATGAAAAGACAAATAGACAACATTTTTGAGTTGGTATGCAGCTACTCTTTAGTCATCTGATGAGCTGAAAGATAGATTTTACTCGTCTTTACGTGAACATATTAACAAGGTCTGTACACATGATGAGATGTTTGTCTTCGGTGACTTTAATGCTCAAGTGGAGAGTGATATATAATTTTGGAGAAATGTGATTGGCCCACATGGAATTGGTAAAGTCAACCAAAACTTGGTTCTCTCATTGCATATATGCAGTGAATTTTATGTGTTTGCACACTAATACAGTGTTTCAATTGCGTTATTGCAAGAAAACAAGTTGGAAGCATTCCAGCTATAATAATTTTATCTTATTGACTATATCATTGAACGTATTTCTGATAGACAAGATAAAAAAATCTTACACGCTCTTACAGTGTCGGGGAATATTGGTCAGGCTATAAATTGGTCTGCTTCACAGTCACGATGCAAACGGCAGTGTATTAATCGGCCAGTGAGTCATTAGTAGGGCGATGGCAACAGAATATGTTTTTCCGTTATTTTGACTCTCGATTATGTATCAGTTAATATCTAATATGTTTTTAGATAGGGTGATATGGTCGGCAATTGATTAACTGTGTCTAACTCAAGAGAGTCACAACAATAATAAGAATATACTCTTTTCATAGTCCTAGTCATTAAGATATGTGCTGAGGAAACACCATTATTGGTTCGATGAAAATGAACCAACTATCGTCTCTTTTCCCAATAAAATGTATCAACCCATGGTGTCTGGATTACTGACAAAAATTACTCAGTAAAACACAAGGCTTTTAGAATTGCCAAATTGTTGACAGAATCTCGGCTCCGGAAAATGAGACAACACTAGTGAAAGCTGAAAGCAAAGAACTTACAAGATGCAGCAGATAAGTGTGATTTTGTATCATTCTACCAAAACATCAAGAGGGGGTTTGGCCCCATCTCAAGAGGCCCATCTCCAATATTTTCGGCGGTTGGCATTCTCCTCACTGATAAGAAAGAAATTACTAAGCGCTGAACTGAACATTTTTCAAATATTTTTAAACAGAACTAATAGTAGATCAGGGAAAGATTGATAATATTCCTCAGAGACCAACAATCGACGGACTTGCTGACTCTCCATTCATGTCGTCATACGTGTGAAATATATATATATATATATATATATATATATATATATATATATATATATATATATGGGGGGATAGATGTTCTGGTTGGACAGGGATTACTGATGACTGCCATCGCCCTACTAATGACTCACTGGCCGTTAATACACTGCAGTTTGCATCGTGACTGTGAAGCAGACCAATTTATAGCCTGGCCAATATTCCCCGACACTGTAAGAGCGTGTAAGATTTTTTTTTTATCTTGTCTTGCTGTGAAGCAACTTTTAAATGGCAAGGCTCCAACTGATATTAGGAAACTAAGTGCCCTTTATTAATTCCTCGGTAATTCACAAGGCCTTTAGAATGGCGAAATTGTTGGCACAATCTCGGCACCGGATGAATGAAACAAAAAATATGGAAACTTGTATCCCGCCACAAAAGTTCAAAGATGAATCAATTATTCACCTGTTTAAGCATAACTGTAAAACGTATACGTGTGATAACTATAGATGCATTTCTTATTCATATGTTGCTAGTAAGATTCCAGCTCGGGGAAACATAAACAGACTCAATAGTTCAATTAGAAAAACTGTGCTCCCAGAAACCCAGTGTGGTTATAGGGCAGGAAGAAGCACTGTGATATGATCTTCAGCGTACGCTAATTATAGGGAAAAGCGACGGAGCAGAATAAGTAATTTCCTGTTACATTCATTGATTTTACAAAGGCGTTTAACATCGTCTCTAGGGATGTCCTATAGACTCTTTTGAGGAGACTCGCTATTCAACACAAATGCTGAATTTCATCGTCTCCTTTCACTGAGGAATGGTACCGAAAAAAGTAAAACTAATAAAGCTAGTGGGACATTTAGTAAATTGCGAGACAAACTCTTAAACAACCACGATGGGTCTGTTTATGTGAATATGGCAGTCTACAAATCAGTTGTTCTGCCTATTTTTGTATGGTGCCAAAATGTTGACCTTGTACGGCAATCATATAAGTTAACTGTATTCCATCCATATAAGGTGTTCCCCATTCTATGTTCAATGTTGGATAGACAGATCCTGTTCATAATTACTGTTGAGGTATGAAATCACCGGTATTAAACCATTTTGGATCAGGAAAAAATGTGGTGGTTGTGTCATCTTGTGAGAATGGACGACTCAAGAGGTTTTTATGGGCAAATGATAAATTCTTGCCACCCAATAGAGCGCCCCATTCTTCGTTACCAGGATGAACTAAACGACAACATTAAACGTTGTGAAATTTCTCTGAGCTCCTGGAAAATACATCAAAGGCATGTATGGCCGACGAGCATATGCAGGTTCATCGTCTGCAGAGCACTTTGTTGGACGTTTGCAGGATGGTAATTATATATGCGGAGTTACAGAGCTTGGAAACTACGGAAAATTGCATATCGAACCTTCATTCATCGTCTTCAATGAGAGAATCTACCATATATATATATATATATATATATATATATATATATATATATATATATATATATATATATTAAATGATAGTATGTATGCAAAACACATCTATCAACCAATGCAAAATTTTTGATATAGGTTTTTTAACGTGTGTGGTAAATGATGAATCTTATTTTAAAGTTCTATTTGACAAAAATAATAGCAAAGTTAATTAAAATTTAAGGCTTACAGCAAACTATTAAAATTAAACAAAAAACAAAAAGCCGAATGGCATTTGATCACAACGTGAACAAATTAGCTAAACACTGTATGGCTGGCGCCAGTTGTCTCTTGCATTGTAGGATGCGATATTTACTAAGACTACATAAGTCTTTATAGCCCCAGGAAAATACAATTTCAAATTTAAGCAAGACATTAGACCCAGTATACATTTTAAAATAGGCTAAACTAAACGTATTTAATAATTTGAAAGTTTAATCTTAAATAAAACTATAATACAAATGTTTGCATAAACATAAGAAAAACGAACGGAGAAAAACGTTTATCTATATATCTTTGATGAATAGACGTGAAATGTGATTTAAAAGTAAGCGTGGCAAAAAGAATTGAAATGCAATTTTAAACAAACGTTTATTATTTCATGGTAGCCATCGATGGTCAAGCTCAAAATCCACTTGAAAGTTAAGAGTTATATCTTGTAAATGGTCTGATTAAACAATACTATAATCCATAGCAGTAGTAGAATTTGGAGAGATTTCGATTATTTAACAAAACCTTATTTATATTGAACTTGAAAATTAAAATTTAATAAGGAATATCGATAGGCACATCTGTATATGAGTTTCTACATGCATGGAGCGGTTCAAAGAAAACAAATATTTTCATGGAATCTGCCGTCAGGTTTAGGAATAGATAGAATGTACGGGAACAAAATGACGGTCATTCTATCTATTGTTGTGAATGTTTGCAAGGTAAAGCCAAAGATTTACGCTCAGCCGGGCATTTTTCATTAACATTATTACTAAGAAATCCATCAATCTATTCAACTTTATACCAGTCGAGGGGCCAATCGCATACCAGAATAATGAAAAATGAATGAGACCATGGTGAATACATTGCATAAAATACTTGAATAAATAGGTTGCATTAATTTACGACTATTGCTCTACGCCGTTATTTCGGGGAGAAGGATTTTTTTATCGTGGACAATTTTGTCATGTTTTTTTCTTAATCGGGCAAGCAAGCAAGCATTCTAAAAATAATAAAATCGTTTCCAATGTCGCCTTTGAAAATGTTGTTCCATCATATTGTCTGAGTTGATAAGCTACAATTATTATCGAAAAAATACTTCTTAGATAGGAATATTTGTATCTTTATTAGACTCTGTCTGCTGTCGTTAATCTGGCGTTTCACTTATAATCTTATTGCTCAATTAGCTTTACCGAATGGCACTCCCCTACGTCTAAATGCATATATAAGTGTATGAGTTTGTCTTGTCTGATTTTAATCCTGAAGACTAATTGATATACAGACAATTTCTCAACACCTGGACATTCTATTGTGATTGGATAATAAAATTACTTTGCTTATTAAGTATAAAAACTTTAAATGAAAAGGTACCAAAATGATATAGGCGTGATACGCGCTTTAATTTCGTTTTTTCTTGCTCTCGCGCATTTTATATCATAACCTACTTGTTATAGGGATAACAGTATATAATCTAGTCATATAGTATTGTATTTTAATATACCAATCCGATCTTCAGTTTTTATGTTAATTTTCTTACATAGACTATTATAAACACATACAGCCACATTTAGAAACAATTGTTACAGTATGCATATGCGGTATATAATGAGAAAATGGTGGTAACACGGAAATAAACAAAGAAATCATTATCCCCAAACATTGAAATTTTTAATTCAATGAGTTAATTGTTAAGTATGGCTTATTATAACAAGTAGATCTTCAATACAAATTATTGTATGCGATATAAACCAGTAAAACTGACGTTACTTAGCACTAAATTAGTATTATAATAAATGTTTATCACAGAGAACGCATTATATATTCACTGGTCTTATTTTAATAAGCATGTTCGTTTGTATTTTACGATAATGTTTCAATATATTCATCACTAGATTCGACAAATATTCCACTAAGTGTCCAGTAGAACCCCAGGATATGGTGGCCGTATGATACGTTTTTAAAGGTTACGGTGTGAAATACGATTTTTTTCCTCGCCTTAAGGTGTTATTTATAATATTATTTCATTATGCACATGTACAGGGTGTCCGAAAAGTCCCAGGACACTGGCTGAAAAGATGTTCGAAGTGCTTTCACAGAAGGATTTGGAAAGCCCGCGCCATCAAGAAATAATCTGTATCCATGGGAGAAGAAAGTTTGTGAAACAGGTAGCGTTCTGGATCAGGCAAAAGTGGCAGGCCTGAAACACGAAAGGAAACGTGTGCTGGTGTTCAAGAATCACTGCAACAGTCTCCCAAGAAATCCACCAGAAAACGTTCTGCTGAACTTGGAATACCAAGGGCTACCATGATGGATCATATGAAAAAGGACTTGGATGTCAAAGCTTATAAGCCATGTGTATAGTGTCCTAGGACTTTTCGGCCACCCTATATATTATATTATGTATTGTATTTAGTTACTAATTTGGAATGCTCTATCTCGGGGTTATACTTTAGTGTGAATTAAAAGTCTGTTTGGGAAAGGCATCGAATGTAGGGAATTGTGCACCGTGATATAAATTGAAATATTTATGTTGCAAAACGAGGATGGTTAAGTTTACTTCGTGAAACAGTTTGAAATAAACAGGTACTATATGATAAATATTACTTACAGCTGCGGCTTTCAAAAATCAATGGGTTTATTTTTTCTAATTGATTGTTTGGTCGAGGATGTTTACGTAACGAGAAGTCCAATGCGGTAGTTCTTAAGAGTGAAATATTTTAAAATACTTGTAAAATATTACATGACTGCAAAAAATGCAATATCTTAGACGCTAGAACTTAGTGGATAGTGTCGGTCTTATTAGATCCCAGGCTCTATTGGGGCCATGGTTTTAGAAGATGAGCGACTTCGTAAAGATGGTAAAAGAGTTCACCATGTCAGACAGTTGATTCCATAACACGGTAGACGGCAGATGACATAATATTACTTGCTCGATATACAAATGCCCTCTTTTTCTCTCCAATGTTGCAGTATTTTCCATGTTTTTATTACACAAGTGATTGTAAGAGTTTGACTGTTAGACTTTCAGAAAGGATTCTGCCATCTATGACAATATGCGGTGAGCTTACAATACCATTTTTTTTTCAGTTTATTTTTTGTAATTTTGTATGTGATTGAGCAATTTTCTGATATGCCTTTCAATCTCTCATACGAGATACTAACACATAACTTCCCTTCTCTGTGACGGTAAACTTTTAAATAACACTTTAGTCAGTTTTTCTATTAAAGTTTTCGTAGAATTTTGGTTATGTAGAAGACTAAAGGTATAAAACAACTCCATTGTTTTCAGCCTCGAACGCTAAACTTTAGAAACGCATATCTGCTTCTCTTGTACATCAGTATACTCGGATAAAGTGTTAAATATCATTTGCATGTTACACAATGATAGTTCTAATAAAACTTTCTGTGTTCTAAAATCATCATGCTAACGTTTCGAACAATATTCAACTTGTTCACAGTTGTTATGCAAAAGTGTATTTTCCACTGTTCGACGCCTGTTTTGTTAAAAATGGAAATCGTATTTTGTCTTGTCTACAACGTCAAAATTAAAATCACATATCCATTTTTTGGCAATGTTCTGCTGAACAATTAGATATTATTATTTTTTGTCTTTGATGCTAACATTAAAAGTTTAATTTATCTGGAATTTTCACTCTCAAGTTGTATATAGCTACTGCACTTATATAATACATTACCGTTGAATATCATTTACATTAATTTAGGGCCCTGTCGGTGGGGCATTAAAATACGCCGACTGTCCTCCCCCCCCTGCAGAGGGTAAAAGTCCCTCAATGGGGGTCATGGATATCACCTTAAACTATATCACGTGGTGAGGACCCAGATTGTGGGCTTTGGGGAGTATTGAGCCATTTAATTACCATTGCTCCCAGGTCCACTCTGACCCGGGGTGGTAGTACCAGTTAGGGTCACAAATATGGGTTAAATAGAAACCGACGTGAAAACAACAAATATATTCTATTAAAAAAAAATTCTTCAAAATCTTTGAATTCGGCATTAAATAACCCGGAAAGGGTTGATATGCCGTAAAACAAAAACAACCAACCAACATTAATTTAGCACCCCAGATACCATTTTTGAAATAATAATTTCGATTTTCTATTACGAAAAATTGAATATCCAGCATAAGGGATTGCCATATTAAATTATTAAAATACCTGTTTGTTTGCCTTCATATTAAACCGCAAAAATAAAAATAATTTTTCAATTGTTCAGGAAGTACCAGTCACATATTCCAACTTATATCCTTGTCAGACTCTTATCTGTGAATTGAAATGTTATTTTCCTCATATGTTTGGCTGTCGTTCGTCTAAGCTGCGTTTGCAATCATATTTTGTCTCTATTTCGTACTTAAAATGAACTCATATTTTAAATTTTTATCTGGATCGTTCACACGGTCACTCTTAGATTTCACTAAATATTCCGATTACCAATCACGGCCTGGTAAAGAACGTCTTTTCAGAATATCAGTTATTTTTTTTCTTCTTTAGTCAATTTGCATATTTTTAAAATGTTCTTTTCATGAGATTTTTTTTACTACGTCGTTTCTCTTAAGATTTAAGCATTATGTTTTTTTTTTCCAGACGATAGCAGGAAATATGTATAGACTGGAAGGTCAGCAAGCCGTATCATCATATCTCCCTTCCTCAATCCTACAGCTAATTCTAATCTAATTAGGCCCGTAAGGTTCTAATTATTAGTGAGGATTGTTACAAAGGTGACGCCATCTACATCGTAAGCTTTATGAAGTCAGTATAGCTACACATCCAGTCAAATACATATGGCCCGTAGCAACTCTCGCTGTATCTTTTCGTATTCTTTTTTGTCTGTTTTGATACGATATAAGAGCAATCTTTTCATATTGAAAGTATTATATAACAAATAATACTTTTTATTTATAGCCTTTTGAAAGCAGCTATATATATATATATATATATATATATATATATATATATATATATATATATATAACTATTTCATTTATTCACATAAATTTACTATACGAAAGTATAGATTTATGCGTAAACTTTAAGTATTTACTTCAAAAGTGCTCAATATGTAGGTAGAGCTAGTTAGTAATTTATAAAATATATATGGCGATTAAGCTACACTGAATATTCTGCGTTTCATCCAACTATAGGATTCGCCAGGCTTATATATATATAACGATTTTCCCCATGTACATGTGAGACATTATTGATTGGAAAACGCAGACATTGCGTAAACATTGAGTCTTATCCCACTATTAGGCATTATATGATGATTGTTTTGCAATTATTTCCAGTCCGTTTCATTTGTCATCACAAATTATTATATGGCTTCTTAAAAGATTAACTTTCATTCACATGTTTTCTTAAGGTAGTAGCCCTATAATTGCAACCTTATTATTTCCACTCTTCCTATTTTCACTGCGACCGGAAATATTTATACATTTGCGATAACCTTTTTCGACAACGTAGTCGGTGTCTACTTTTCATGCAAATATATTCTCATTAGTACTTTCGTTTTCCTTTCTGAAAATTATTATCACTCCCTCCATTAGATTCGACAAATTTTATTGGCTGCATTCGGATCACAAGACTATATATGCGGTATTCTGCAAGCGGTATATATCTTGAGATAGGGTTTACTAAAACACAAAACAAATTTTGTTGTTCTTTTCCAAGTAAATAACGAGGCGTCATTTTTTTTACCAGCTTCATCTAAGCGAAGCAAAGCTATTTCGCTCCAAGTTTAATCCTGATTACTTTATAAGCTCTGACTCTATACTAAGTCTTTGATTACTCGTGTAAATAGCAGGTGAGACATAAACATTCACAACACTAATTCGATTCTTCTACCTTTTATTCATGGATCACCAGACCCACATACATTTACTGCTTTTTTATTTGTTTCGGTTTGCTTATGGTCGTACCACCTTACAAAAGTAATTTCGAAGCGATTGTTGCCTATTGTATAACATGCTTCGGTGACTGCCTCAAGCCACGATTCGTTTCAAACACATTACTGGCAAGTATAAGACTTTTAGAATTCTCACAGGCAACTCATATTATTTGCTTAGACGCTTTTTCATCGTAAGCGCAGAATATGGTATATTCATCGCCTACTTCGTTTCATCATATTAAAAACGGGTGAGAATACAATATCGTTATTATTTTATCATGGTACATATTCTGCAGGTCCTTAAATTGTGCCACATTGTATCTATGAAGCTCAATTTGTAGTGCTCCCGGATTCTGCTCATAAGGCACTATTTAAAAAGAAAAATCCAAACTGCGTTTAGATTCATAACAATAAGTAAGTAAGCACTTTGTACAAAACATTGTAATTCAGAAAGAATCTAAATACTTAAGCATTATATTATTTCTTAATAATAAAATTAAATGTAATCCATAATTGTAAAATAAGTAGTATCACAGCAAAAATACTATTTACACACCTGCAACAAAAATCAAACTAAAACATTGTATCCTAAAGTTTAACTAAAAATATTTTTATTTCCAGATGCAAAAAATAAATATTGGGATCAGTACAGGACAATTATTTTAGGGCGATTCAGAAAAAATCTATATATTACAACGATGTGTTACCTTGCAAATATAAAAATACCTTGCAAATATAAAAACATAACGTGACTCTGACTATATAAAAACTTTTCAACAAATATTGTCTGTGTATTTTAGGAAAAATGTGTATAAACATTTTCAACAAAATTTTAATTCAAAAGGCTGTCTTTTAAATATCCAAAATTTCGAGTCATATATAAAATGAATTTAGAAAGTGTTTTACATTTTTAAAAAATGTTATTGCTATTTGGACAACATTTAAATTATCATGGCGCTTAATATTCATTTTTATCTGCTTTATTTCGATTTATTTTTGTTTACATTAAATTAAAAGTAAAAGAAATTCCAAAATATAGAAAGGTTGATTGAAATAGTTTTTCTTTTGTTATACGTATACGGGTTTAATAACAAAACAGATTGGAAAATATTATGCACAAAAAATGGTATTATAACTAAACAATCTTGTGAAAACACGCTTCGCTACTAACTAATTTAAAACTGCAATTACTCCATAAAATATACTGAATCTCAAAATAATTATTGCTCATAATTTTTATTTCATACGTGGGGAAATCTTTTTTTATCTGCTTCGGATTACCTTCTGACCGGAGAATTCGCGTGCAAGTTTTGCAATTCAAAGCTTATTTGGATTGATAATCGCATTACATTTAAAGAAACAATCCCCCGTATTGAACATAAAATAACTTCTCAAATAAAATCATGCTATATTAGTTGCGCCAAAACATGAAATAAAGATAAATATATTGATGCTTATTCAATAAAACTCCATTTTCAAAATGCTACCCACATGCACACACACACGCACACGCACACACACACATATATATATGTGCATATATATATATATATATATATATATATTTGTAGCCATCGACATACAGTCATGTTTTGCTGTATCACAACTTGTCAGTGCCGCTTGACTAGCGCCTCTCCTAAGCAAAGGATCGAACCTAGAACCGTCGTGTTGACAGTCGGCATTTCTACCACGACAACGGAAACGATGACCGCAAATAACCCGTCCGAGTGTCTATTTAAACAAACATTCTTCCGCTATTCGTAGAGTGCTCAATCTGCTTGCTTGTAAACAAACCGCGAGCTTCGCATTTTTCAGCCAATTAAGTAGCGAGTGAGATTATTTGCGACAGTACTCAACCCAAAGAGAGTGGGGGTTAAATATATTTGTAGTCATCGACATTTTCACGTTCACCTGCATCAAGGCATATCGTCACTTAAACATAAGGGGCTAATATTTAGGACGATGCTTAGGATGATTAATAGGATGTTTGTTCATGTTACATTTAACATTTGGCATATGTGTACAGAAAGCGAACCAGGAAGAAAGAAACAATTAGAATAATAAGCTTCTTGAGAGAAATTTAGGGGCCTCAAAATTGAAGTGGTGATATTTTGTTGCTAAGCGAGTTTTTCGAAGATACGTACATCGAGAGCAGCCAAGTCCAACGAGTTCATCAGAGTATATTCCATTAAAATATTTGTAGACAGTCACAAAGATACAACATTGTCGCGATGGGATAGGGCTTGGAGCTTAGTTGACAATGTCATACTTATTAGATTGGACAATCTTTTTTCAACAATATCCAAGATGACAGGGCTAATGGTAGATGCACCAGCATAGATGCATCAATAATAATACATTGATATGCAAATGGTGGTGTTGTAGAAGTACTGGGTGCTCTCAGGTGTAAGTAGTTTCTGGGGGGGGCACATTCTTAGCATCAGCCTTTACCATGTTTTCAATGTATTTGTTCCAGTTTATATTGCCCGTGAATGTTAGGCCGCGTAATTTGAATAAATAATTTTCCGACTGTTATTTGCACTGGATATCGTGTGAAAGAGAAGCAGCTTAGTCTTAGTAGCATAAAATTCTCCCACCCATAGTAAGTATATATATATATATATATATATATATATATATATACATATATATATATGTATATATATATATATATATATATGTATACAATATATCAACGACGAGTACTTTAAATTTATACTGATACCAAAATTTATCATACAAGAATATATAATACCCCAAATATAAATGATGACATAAAATATGCAACGAAAATTAAAGCAAACATTTTATCGTATTCTCATCTTCTTTAAATCCTGAAAAACGCATCAGTTTTTGCGGTACACATAGCAATGTTTGAAACCAGTGATATACACATACCAATATATATATATATATATATATATATATATATATAGTAGTTTTCGCAGAAAGAAAAAAAAAAAAAAAAAAAAAATGTACATATTTATTTTAAATGCATTTTAAAAGTGTATATATATAGACATCAAACAACCTTCCCATACGCACACATATTCGTCCTTTCCCGACATGGGTTGGATTTTAAAAAACTGTCTTTTTTCGCACGATCTATGACTTTTTCTTTTATCACATTTTTATTTCAATTATCCTGAAGATGTCCTCGGAAACAAGGACGAAACGTTGATTTTTTAATAATTTCATTCGGTTTTTTCTATTTTTTCTTTAAACATAACGTCAACCACCACTGGTATATTTTTTCATTCCTTATACATTCTGTCGAAATGGAAAACCGATCTTCTCTGCGAACATATAAGAGCATCTTAATCGCAGCAAATTCTCACAACAACAGGAGAATTTTTCTGGAAAAATGTATTGAAGAAAAAGTCATACCTGCATGCATACCTAAATCTTTTAAAACATCAGACCATATTTTCCCGGATTACATTGAGAAATATCTTTTGTCATCTATAATATATTTAAAGCACCAAAGCTCTCATCTTTTTCGGAAAGCCAGGATATTAATTGCTGATTATCAACAAAATTACAAGAAAACACCCAGATCAATTAAGAACATTTACAGATCTATCAAAAAATTTAACACACGCCATAACTTTAAATTGAATAACAAACTTGCGAAATTGATAAAAAACAGCAAATGGAAAACTTTGGGACGTCCAGACCTTATTCTAAACCTTACTTCTAAACCACTCTCGGACATTGAAACTGAAGCTCTCAGTTTCGGTCTTAAATTCGCTACCGGCAAGCATTCGAAAATTACCACTAACACAACCCTAAAAAATTATAAACAAGAGGACTCTGATTTTACTAAAGGCTTCATACAAGGGTTAATAGCTTTAACAACTACCCAACCTCAAGAATTAGCACTACCAAAAAGATACATTGATGCCTTAAAACTTTTAACAAAAAATAAAGACATTATTATTTCACAAGCCGATAAAGGAGGTGGTATAGTTATAATAGATAAAGACCTATATCTAAAGAAAATGCACACACTATTGGCAGACGGAGATATATACACTCCGATAGATTTAAAATCAATAGAAAAAGATTTCGATACTTTTAATAAATCCGTAAAGAAACTTATCGGAAATGATAAAAAATGGATTAATAACATAGAATACCACCCCACTATTCCTATATTATACGGCCTCCCAAAAATACATAAAGAGAACGTCCCTATGAGACCTATAATATCAAACATTGGAAGCGTCACCCATAAATTAGCACGAGCTATTGCCCAAATTTTAACTCCACTAATGGGCACCATCAGCACTTCACATATCAAAAACTCTGGTGACCTCCTAAATAGAATAAAAAATATGGACATGCAAAATAAAACCATGCATAGTTTAGACATAATTTCCCTCTACACCAATATTCCAATCAAAAAATGCCTTAATCTACTCCATAAGCACTTAATCAAAATTAAAGCCGACCTACCTTTTTCCTCAGATACACTAATACAAATTATAAAACTCATCACTGATAGAACGTATTTTCAATTTAATAATTCTTACTATAGACAGAAATTTGGACTCCCTATGGGTAACCCCCTTAGTGGTGTACTAGCCTGCTTATTCTTAGAATTCTTAGAAACCAACTCTTTTAAACACAGACTTCCTAAAAACTCCACATATTTTAGATATATAGATGACATTCTTATTTTTCTCCCTAAAAACACACAAATAGAACAAATTAGAAATAAATTAAATTCAGTTGAACAATCTATAAATTTTACACATGAATCCGAACAAGACCACTCCCTAGCTTTTCTAGACATATTCCTCATCAGATCAGAAACTGATCTGAGTTTCAAAGTACATAGAAAGACCACACACAAAAACGACTATATTCATTACTACTCACACCACAATGATAAAATAAAGACGGGCATGATTATAGGTTTTTTCTTACGTGCCTTTAGAATATGCAGTCCCCAATATCTTAATGATGAATTTCAATATATTACGAATGTTTTAAGAAAACTACAGTATCCATCCTATTTCATTTCTTACGCAAAGAAAAAAGCTACGAAAATACACTATAACATAAACACACAGAAAAATAAAACAGATACCTCACTATTAAACAGACATCTTTTCATTCCCACCCACACCAAAAATACAAAAATCTACGACACTCTTAATAGACTTGGTTTTCACCTGATACAAACAACTTCCTCAACCATAAAACAGACATTAAAAACTACCAAGCACTCTCCCAAAACCCTCACATCCGATGCCGGTATATATTCCATCCCATGTAACAACTGTCAACAAGCGTACATAGGTGAAACACAACGAAAATTGAAATTAAGACTTAACGAGCACAGAAGAGATATAAGGAATGGTAACGCCCTAAATGCACTCTTTTGCCATTGTGCAGAACACGATCACTCATTTAATTTAGATCAAGCGAAAATTATTAAATACGTGATAGATAGAGCTAAAAGAAGACTTTTAGAATCAGCACTAATTTTGAATACTAATACTATTACGCAAAGAAAAGGCTTCTACCATTTAACCCCTAGCATAGGGAAAATAATAATCAAAGAGCAAGGTATCAGGGTGGATCCTGGCTAGCCGTTTTTCTTTGAATGTTTCAGGAAAATGAGTAGTTTCGCAGAAAGAAAAAAAAAAAAAAAAAAAAAAAAAGAAAAAAAAAAAATGTACATATTTATTTTAAATGCATTTTAAAAGTGTATATATATAGACATCAAACAACCTTCCCATACGCACACATATTCGTCCTTTCCCGACATGGGTTGGATTTTAAAAAAACTGTCTTTTTTCGCACGATCTATGACTTTTTCTTTTATCACATTTTTATTTCAATTATCCTGAAGATGTCCTCGGAAACAAGGACGAAACGTTGATTTTTTAATAATTTCATTCGGTTTTTTCTATTTTTTCTTTAAACATATATATATATATATATATATATATATATAAATGTGTGTATATATATAAATATATGTGTATATATATAAATGTGTGTATATATATAAATATATGTGTATATATATAAATATATATATATATATATATAAATATATGTATATATATATACATATATATATATATATATATATATATATATGTATATATATATATCGTGGTTTCTAACATTTTTGCTCACACAAAATGCTACAAATTTACTCGGCAACAGCACTGAACAATTTTTTTAAACTCGGGGTAAAATACATGTTTGGTCTAAATCGATTAAGCAATGGATGTGATAGCTCATAAATAACAATACCTTACCAAAAATTGTTAAAATTAAAAATTAGTACGTGATTATAAAAAAAACAAAAAAACAAAAGTGTAACATATATGCAAGCAGCTATTTTATTTAACTTACACAAAGCCCCTGAATTTTATCTAACACTAGTTTGAGAAGAAAACACACTACTTGGTTAACATCTTAAATATATATATATATATATATATATATATATATATATATATATATATATATATATATACATATATCCGTGTGGGTGAATGTATATATGTATGGGTATACATATATATGCGTGTGTGTGTTTACATACCTATATAAATATCATTTAATGTATTTGCAGACACTATTATTGATGTATTTTAAGTATTTACTTACACAGTGTAGAAAATGTATGTATCACTAGGTTGTAAGTTCTGAAATTATATTTAGCAATTAAAATAAACAGGCTATATGCTCTTCTTTTCCGAATGATCTATCAGAGATGAGGAAACATTTCGAAAGTAAAATGCGATACATTTTTTCTTTTGTCTAATATACATATATATATATATATATATATATATATATATATATATATATATATATATATATATGATTAATATTATTAAAACTACCAATAAATATCGTTACATCTCCCAGAACGGATACTCTGAGACAAAGTACCTATAGAGCAAACAGTGACAGTGCGATTAAATATAACAATATACATAGCCCTGGTCAAATATTTCCGTCATTTAAAAATCAACGAATTGTATACAACGAATGCTATTCCACCGGAACGCCTGATAGAACTGCATGTTAAGACATGTACGTTTATTCGTACCAAAATACCCACAAAACGTAGAATACGTTTTTAAACGTTTCTTTAAAAATATACACAATAATATAAATTGTCCGAAGGTTTTAAATCAGATACACAATCGCATATGCCGTTTCACAGATGGAATAACACATACATTAAACATGTATATTTTAGATGACATAAATCGTGTTTATATACTATAAATAATACACAGATACAGTACGATACTTGAGCATAACACTGAGTTTTGAAAATTTCCCACGATCCTATATATTGTTCTTCGTTATGAACTGATCTTAATATGGTTGATATGCCGGTCCGCAAACCGAACAATATGCTTTAAAGAATTAAACTGACGCCCATGCAATAACACACAATGTGTACAGTCAAACAATGGCGTTTCATTTCTGTCTTTTTGTCCGTATTCATCGTGATTTTTCAGCGAAGCATTCATAAACCTCAGTTCGTATTAACAGTAAAACCGATAATGGATTCAGCACGCATCGTTATCCGCCTCTCAAGTCAGAATCAAAGCCAACGCAAACAATGGCACACTGAAGACGTTTGTAAACATTGGAATAAAGAAAGTATGGTTTTCTTTATTGCTATCAACTGTTTGCTATTTTATTCGTTTGGCTCTTTAACCGCGGAGGACAATCTGGCGTTTGCTCGTGTTCTATTTATTTATTCATTAAAGTACGCAATCACGTTGCTTTTTTTTTTACAAAGGAGATGGGTGGGATTATAGAAATAATGCAACAATAAACATTTCCATAATTTCAAATATATATATATATATATATATATATATATATATATATAAATATATATATAAATATATATATATATATATATATATATATATATATAAAGTATTATTTGTTACATATGTCCAGTGAAATCCAAATCCAAGGATAATACTTCATTCAACCAAAGAAGAATTGATATCTTTATTGGTTTGATGAAGTATAATGCTTTAATTGGGAGTCTACTGAATCATGTATGCACATATGTAAGCAATACTATGTGTATAATAGACAAACTATATACTATATCATTCCTACATTCAGTACTCTGTAATGATCGCGCAGGTTTCATTTGTTTTACATCGAAGAAAAATAAAGCATACAAATATTACATATATTTAATTATATATAATTACATGAAATATTTTGTGTTTATATATATATATATATATATATATATATATATATATATATATATATATGGATTAGTTAAGACGAAAAAGCGTATTAATATACATTAATATTACATTACAGTAAAATTAATATAACATTACATTAACCTTGACATTATTATTAACATAAACATAACATTATATTAACAGTGTCATTAATTAAATGACGGTAGTAGTACAGAAGAGGATATGAAAATAACGTTTTAAATACATGGCATTTCTAACTAGATACTTCTTGTCAGAAGTAAATAAATTGCTGACATTATATAAAACTAAATGTAATAAGACAACCCCGCTCTTTAAATGAGTCAGGTAAGAAATCGAAAAATTTTGGATATTGAATTTTTTTTTAATTATTATTATTATTATTATTATTATTATTATTATTATTATTATTATTATTATTATTATCATTATTATCATTATTATTATTATCATTATTATTATTATTATTATTATTATTATTATTATTATTATTATTATTATTATTATTATCTATATATCAATATGCTTGTCCGTACGGTGTCACATCATCATCATCGCAAACATTAATTAATGAAATGCGTCATCATCATCGCAAACATTAATTAATGTGAATTATCTCCCTTTATTGTTCTCTCTTTATTAGTTAAAAAAATCATTAACCCCTTTTTATTTTCCAAAACATTCCGAACAACAACAACAAAAATATATATGTGAACTGTCTATTGATGCTTCTTGTCAGAAGTAAATAAATTGCTGACATTATATAAAACTAAATGTAATAAGACAACCCCGCTCTTTAAATGAGTCAGGTAAGAAATCGAAAAATTTTGGATATTGAAATTTTATTATTATTATTATTATTATTATTATTATTATTATTATTATCATTATCATTATCATTATTATTATTATTATTATTATTATTATTATTATTATTATCTATATATCAATATGCTTGTCCGTACGGTGTCACATCATCATCATCGCAAACATTAATTAATGAAATGCGTCATCATCATGGCAAACATTAATTAATGTGAATTATCTCCCTTTATTGTTCTCTCTTTATTAGTTAAAAAATCATTAACCCCTTTTTATTTTCCAAAACTTTCAGAACAACAACAACAAAAAGTATATATGTGAACTGTCTATTGATGGTTCTGGATTATTTTAAAGACAATTATGCATAGAAGGTATCGTTCCACAGTTTAAATAGTATTTTACTTACATTTTTTAACGATGTCTTCTGTTTATTATTGTAGTGAATACGGAACGCTTATTCTATTTTATTCAGTAATAAATATATTTTTTACATTTAACGTTACGAGTTCGTTTTTTTTACTGTGCCACTTTAACTTGTTTTATTTACTTTTGAATAAGCCTTACATGATAAAAAGTATGTTTAGAAATAAATGTTACAAAAGTCAAGAATGACTTTATTAAATAAATCACCGAAGTCACCATTCGCAAATACACTGAGTAACACAGAGTCAAAACATATTTCACGTCTTGTTCTGTTTTGCTTCTGTTTTACGGCATATCAATCCTTTTTCGTGTTATTTAAATCGAGTAATTTTGTAACATTTATACATCTTCACGTTGTTTACATAGTTATTATTTATGTTTTGTCTGTTTTATTTTTATTCTTTTACAGACATTCATCATCCTCTAATGCCCACCGATAGGGCATACATATTTAAATTCTATAAAAAATGGGCACAACAATTTTTTTATACTATGAAATAAAACAGTTTGTTTCATTACTTACGATTTAATTTATTTAAAGAAATATTTATTTCCTATTAAAAGATTTTCAGTATATTTTATTTAACTGAAGAAATATTTATTGTTCATACCTATATTGTTCCATTATTTTTATTACATTGTTAGGTGAAGTTTCAGACTAGTTAACCCGCCTCCCCATATTAAGAATGGCTTTCGGCATGATTCTTACAATAGCGTATCAAAGTTTTTTTTGTTTTTTTTTTATTTTAAAACAAATTATAAAAAAAAGATACAAGACATTAATTTTTTTTCATTAAATCGCTATTTAGGTGAAGGTTCAAAATAGTTAACCCTTCTCCCCATAACCGTTTTTTATACTGTTTCAATAATTATGGTTTGAATAAATATTTATTCATTATTTATAGATTTACAGTATAAGTTATTTAACTGAAGAAATATTTATTGTTCATACATATATTTTCCCCTTATTTTTTTTTACATTGTTAGGTAAAGTTTCAGAATAGTTAACCCCTCTCCCCATATTAAGAATGGCTTTTAGCATGATTCTTACAATAATGTTATCAAAGTTTATTGATTTTTCTTATTTAACAAAAATTATAAAATTGATACAAGAACATTTTAAACATTTTTTTCATTAAATGGTTATTTAGGTGAAGATTTAGAATAGTCAAATCCTCTCCCCTTATTAAGAATGGCATTTTTATTATTTCAGCATGATGCTTACATTTTTCTTAATATAAAAAAAAGATACAAGAAAATGTTAAGCTTTTCTTTTTAAATTAAAATGTTAGATCAAAGTTCGGGATAACTTACTTTATAGCCAATTAGCCAGCTGTATTAAAATGTTTTAGCATTTAATACCTAATAAGTTTTTCGCTTCAATTGTCACAAGCAGACGATATCGATTCAAAGGAGGTAATTCGTCAACAACTGTTTTAGCCGAATTTTATGGTAAAGTGTAGTGGACTGGTGGATATATTATACATATCCCCCAGTTTGTATTTATTTGCTTCCCCACTGAGCAAATTAGGCACAAGGCCGTTTTTTGATGTGGAGAGAGAGGGAGGGGGAAGGGAAATGGGGACCAGCTCCCGATGGGTGGGAAATGGGAGTTTGATAGGAACTGTTGGTATGAAGGGTTGCCCCTACATTGACCAAGGTAAATATGTGGGGTTACCCCCACATATGGTCTTTGCTTGCAGTATCTGTCGGACAGATACTACACTTTGATCTTGTCGCCCGAGCCGCAAAGGGCGGGGGCCAGTGTATATACATATCCCCGAGTTTTTCATTTGATCAAAGCAATATTTAATGAGCATGGTTCTTCTTGCCAGGCCATGGGTTTACTTGCACCAACAGGTGATCCTCCAATAGATAATATGACTCGAAATACAAACGGGCCTAATGTTGAATTGTTAAACAATGAACAATTAGAGGTATTTAATACTATAATGTCATGGCAACTGAAAAAAAGCCCCACACAACAATTGCTTCCATTTAGATGCCCCAGCCGGATCAGGAGAAACCTTTTTATTCAACATGATATATGATTACTTCTCCTCCAGTAGTACTGTAACCGCCACTGCTGCATTGCTGCAATGCTACTAACTTCAGGGAAAACACTCCACAGTATATTCAAACTACCTGTACCTCTGACAGAAACCAGTGTCTGTAACGTTTCTCCTGCATCAGAGCATGCTTCTGTTTTGAGAAAGGTAAAGGTATTCATCATAGACAAAGCCTCTATGATACCTAATCATGCACTGCTTGCTATAGATAGATGTTTACAAGATATAATGCGCAACGATAAAATATTTGGTGGAAAATTTCTCATACTTGGAGGTGACTTCAGGCAAATTTTGACAGTAGTGCCACATGGATCACCTACATCTATTATAGACACCTGTCTTAAAAGATGTCCGTTGTGGCATCATTTCAGTCAATTACAACTAACACAAAACGTCAGAACTAACATAAATGAACAGGAGTTTTCTAGATGGATCCTTCATCTTGGTAATGGTACACTAACGAGCAGGCTTAATGACGTTACTGTAGATGGCATAGATGTTCCTGATGATTCGGTATGTAATGGTTCTCTAACCTCAGAAATATTTGATTGCAGCCCTCAAGAAATGGAAAATAGAATCATCATGACTCCAAAAAATACAGAATGTTTAACTGAAAATGTAGAAATTCTAAATAATCTTCCCGGAGACATAAATACATATTTAAGTACAGATTACATCTCCAATGATGATGCTGAACTTCAAAATTATCCTATCGAGTTCATAAATTCATTAACTCCATCTGGAATGTCACCTCACCGACTTAATGTGAAAATAGGGGCAATAGTAATGCGACTGCTAAATTTATCCATAAATCAAGAACTTTGTAATGGAACTAGGATGAAAATAAAAGAATGTCATCAAAACAGCATCATTGCTATTTTTATTAATGGATCTAATGGAGGTTCCACAGTTATCATTCCAATAATTAAGTTAAAGCCAAGTGATACAAATGTTCCGTTTGAATTTCATCGGATACGGTTTGCAATACGATTAGCATATTCACTGACCATCAATAAAGCACAAGGACAAACTTTGCATAAGGTTGGTATATATCTTTAACAACCTGTATTTTCTCATGTTCAACTGTATGTGGCATGTTCAAGAGCTCGATCTAAGCACAGTGTGAAATTTAAGGTAATGCAACTGCATAGAAATGATAATCAGGGAAGAAAGCGTGGTGTAACATATACCAATAATATTATTTACCGTGAAGTGTTATGAAAACAATCAGGAACAGCTATGGAATCTAAAAATTAACTTGGATGTAAATATGATTTTGGGAGAAAAAAAATTAAAATTGGTTTCCTTATATTTAAAATCTGTAATTTAATGAAAAAGTAGTGTACAGTTTGTTTAACTTTACTTAATTATATAACATTGACATAAATTTGATAGGTACAACCTACCTCACATCATTTTGATTATCGAAAAATCAAAATTTAACAGTACTTCATAAGATTAAAGAAACGCTTCATTTTATATGCATGTAATACATAAGAATCTGAATATAATAACAGATTACAATGTTTTTATGGCAAAAAATCTTTTGTACAGCAAATTCAAAGTGTTCTATTTATATTATCAGGAAGTTGTGATGCATTAATTGACATCTATATCAATAATTCGACTTAAAAAATATTTGTGAATTTCCACATCTTTATTGAATAAAATTAAAAATAAATAGAAAAGTCTATTGCATATGTAAAAGTTGACGGTTGATTATTTAACTTCATTAAAAACTATCAAAGTCAACCAAGAGCTGCTCAATATTCTGGCTTAATGGATCATTTAGCAAGGAATGAAGATGGCGGTTCTGGTGTACCAGTTATTCTACCATCTTCATTTATAGGACGTCCTAGGAATCTTCAACAACTGTATCAAGATGCAATGGCAGTTTTCTGTAAGTATGGACAGCTAGACCTATTCCTTACCTATACATGTAATCCAAGATGTCCTGAAATATAAAACAACTTGGGGTCATCAGAACTTTCACAAAATCGCTGCTGTTGTCGTCCATCTGATCTTTATGTATGTTATTTATTGCTATAATATATTTACATAGTTCTTTTTTTTCTGGAAGTTGAAACACATGATCAAATGATGTAAATTTATTTTTTCGAAGAATGTCCGCGATTGTTTTTAGAATATTAAGCTAATTGCTTGTATCAGAATACCCGCGTCTATTAGCAAAGTTACTTTACGCAAAAAGAGATATATAATCTATCAATTTTCTGCAATTATATCTCTACGACCCTTATATGTGCTTTCTATTCCATATATGTGTAAAGGCGTCCTAAACAAATGTTGCATTCGATTGTTAACATGCAAGGCGCAACCAAAAAGGGGGTCGATGTGTCGGGTTTGATTTTTGGCAATAATGGGTAAAAATCTAATCCAGCGCATGAACCAAATCGGTGGATATGTGATCATAATGGATATTAAAAGTCCTCATGCAGTAAAGGTTTTATCAGATGTATTGGCTTAGAAAACGTACGAGAACGGGCACAATAAAAATATTATTACCAAAGTTGTATTTTGCATGCCATTTGGTTGGTCGATGTGCTGCAGATTCATTCACATTGTCCTTTAAATCGATTGAGTCTTCAATATGTTTGATCATTCCTCTTAAGTGGAAACAGAAAAGTACATCACTAACAGAGGTATATATATATATATATATATATATATATATATATGTGTATATATATATGTATACATATATATTTATATATATATATATATATATGAATGTATTACACCCCATCTTTTTAGAGTCATCAAAATCAGTGAACTCCACATTTTTCTAATCAAATCGATGGATAACCTGCACTAGTTGAGTACCCATCACTGTGTACGGGCAGGGAGACTCACATGCCCCACGTAGTTTCTATTGCGCAGTTTTTTTTTTATTATATATAATAGATTTAAATAAATTGTAACAAGCAAAGTATCATAAAAAATAGGTTTTAGAACGCAAGTATGTCATATTAAAAAACCGACTGTTAATTTTATACGCCTGTCTTTTTTACATGTGCATTGAATGAAAGTTTAAAAAAATCAAAATAACGTGCCATTGTTAAATTGTGCTCAAAACCAAAACAATCATTTTGATCTATCACCTGTCATCTCAAACTACTTACTATTCCTGCTTGTTCTGTAATAAACCTTCTCAAATGCACTTCTGATGTTAGAATGCATACGGCGATAATATAAGCCAAACGCGCTTGTTCTCGCTTCAAATAAGATTTTTTTTTTATTTATCTATTATCGATTCTTATTGAAAACATGCCGATGAAAAACCTAAATAAAATCACTGCCAGTAACATAAAGTACATTCAGGTAAAATTTTAAAAAATAGGGATCCGCCGATTTTTTTCAAGTTTGATTAAATAAGTGTAATTTAATCTGATGTTTTTGGCGAACATTATATATATTTCCTATAATAATTTTCATTTATTTCACTACGTTTTTTGACATTTAAGGGCGAAAATGAAGCAAGATTTTCTAAATATTTACCGAGGAGTATAGAGTTGTTACCCATGAGTTGTGGCCTGTCGTTATTCAAGGAATCCCACGTAAGATATACTTCATGAAAACATTAAGAAAATATCATAAGTTTGAATTAAACACATCTTCTGGTTTGGAATGAAAACTAACGTAAATACCATTTACACGGATCATATTTCATTAAATATCATCCTCGATATAAAGAAGTTACAGTTCTGTCGATAATAGCCGACGGCTATACTGCATATATTATCGATAATATACAACTATTTGTTGAGGTACGCAGTTAATTAGCTGATAGGGTAATTGCTTTCTAATAATTGCGTTTTGATCTGCGGATATATTTAATGAGGTGTTAATAATTGTTTGAATAATGATCCTCGCTAATTGCAGGTTGGAAATCGCGGACATGATTTCAAAACGTATTAAAATAAAAATAATAATTGACAGAGTCCGAATATGAAGATCATAGTACATGAATATAAAAAGTGCGAATAAAAGAAGTAGAATTGAGGGAAAAGGAAGAATAAGATTGAAAGAGAGTTTCCCTATTGCTTTCTAGTTAGATTCAGAAGAGAAAACTACAAGTATGAACCACTAAAAACTCGTTATTATGAATGCTTTTGTTTTAGCTCTAAACAAAATACATAATGTATGTCGAAGTACATATGATTTCCTGTGATCAAATGATTTTGTAAATATACTTTAGATAGAGCTTTTATTTAATTTGCACATGCTAACTCTGCAATATTATCATATCAATCGTTGTAAACGTCCAGCTCTATTACTTATTGAACACACATATATATAAAAAAATATATTGTTAATCTTAGGAATTAATAAAAAGTTTACCTAAAATTAACAACGCACTCAAATTCTACACACACACACACACACACACACACAAAGTAACTCACACTCACATATACACATGCACACACACATATATGTATGTTTATATATATATACATATATATACATATATACATATATATATATATATATATATATATATATATATATATATATAGTGTCACGCAAAAGTCTTGGATACATTACATTTTTCTTCATAACCTTATTTAGGGGGGGTCAAGATTTTACCTAAAATGTTGTCAGTATAATCCTATTACTATTTTAATTAATATTTTGGGTAGCAATTACAAAATTTATGTTTAGAAAAGAAAAAATATAAATCAACTAACGCAAAAGTATTGGATACATTGATTTAATATTTGGTTGCATAGCCTTTATTGCGTTCAACAGTTTCCAATCGCTTTCTATAGTTTCGCACATGTTTTTTTTACAAATATATGCAGGTATTTTGCGCCATTTTTCTTTGCAGTACTGTTCTTGTTGCTTAATATTTTGTGGATTCGTCTTGTGAACATTGATTTTCAATATTTTCCACGAGTTTTCAATTGGGTTGAGGTCTGGAGACTTACTTGGCTAAATAAGAACGTCAATTCCGTAATTTCTAAGCCATTCTTTGGTTTATTTGGCAGTTTGGTATCATTGTCCTGCTGAAACAGGAAATTGCTATTATGTCCCAACAAATCAGCAGATTTTTTAAGGGTTTTCTCCAAAACTTCCCAGTACATGCGTTCATTAATTCTACCATTGATGATTTCTAGTGCAATATTACATTTGTATGAAAAACACTTCCACACTATAAACGAAACATCGCTAAACTTTACCGTAGGAATGGTATTCTTTTTGTTATAGGCGGTGCCATTTTTACGTCATACATGTGTAGCTGTGTTTCTTCCAAAGTTTTCGATTTTCGTTTCGTCTGTTCCAATATTCTTGGCGTTGTTCCTTATATGTTTTAACATTATTCAAACGTGATCTGAGAAGTTTAAGCTTAAATTATGGAAATTTTCTTAGGGACCTTAATACAAACTCTGCACAATTTAGAACTCTACTGATTGTATCCTTTTTCACATTAAGCCCAACTTCTCTGAGGTTAGTTTGAATTTCATCACGAGTAAGAAAAAATTTTTTTTGCACTTTTCTGCTTACCCACTTTGGATTTTTTTCGTTTAATTTCCTTGGCCGACCAAATCTTAGTAGATTTGCAACAGCTTCACCAGGGTTTTAAAACTTTCTAATAACGTTTTAAAATTTTACTAAATGGTAGATTTAGTTCCCTTGATATTATTCGATACCCCTTTTCTTCCTATGTGCTTATCAATAATTTTTGACGAATGTCTATTTACAACTCTTTCGTTTTAGGAATTTTTTAAATGAACTTGATGACTTTGAAGGAGTGAACCAAAATTATTTTAATATAAAACTCTCTGATTTGTCAGTGATTATCGTTTGCATTATTGCAATACGCTTAGCAAAAGTCATTTAAAATGATTTCCGAAAATATTTTTTAAAAGTGTATCCAATAGTTTTGCGTTTGTTAATTAATATTTTCATTAAATATGAACTTCCTGAATTTGGATTTTGTAATTACTACTCCGAATATAATTTAGAATAGTAATAGGAATATACTGACCAAGTTTTAGGAAACACCGCTTTTATCAAGGCATAAAATATTATGTCCACTTATATAATTTTATTCAGATACATGGAGTAATCATATATATATGGATAGATTGACATATAGATAGAGAGATAGATACATTGATCGTCAAATAGAAATAGATTCGTTTTTTTTTTGTAAAATATTGAAAAAATATATATGCGAGTAATGGAGGTTTACTTTGTCATTGAATCTAGACGCCAAAATTGACCATTCATCAAGAATTACCGATAAAATCAAAGTATTTGGGAGAATATTTCCTCTGCGTGAGAAAAATTACCCAAATATTTTCACCCAAAGACCTGCAATCAGATTACAACAGCTGCGAATTAGGAATCCGCAAAACTTCTGACAAGTGATATTATCTTATGTAAAAACACATTGCGACAGAGATCAGATTTGATAGTACATACATAGAAAAACAGACACGAACATGAGAACACCCACACATGAAATCCAACTGCCTATATATACATATGAATATGTTTTCAAAATATTTTCACAATATTATTACGAACATTCATTAATTAATACGATCCATATAAATATGTTAACTATTCGAGACTGAAGATCAGGGTTAAGCCTGTTTAATTTACAATTAGCAAAGTTTTATCTCCCTATGCGTGTCTATCTATTTATATGAAACAATATATATATATATATATATATATATAGTAATTTATGAAATATATATGGCGATTATATTGTGCGTTTCATCAACTATAGGATTCGTCAGGCTTATGCGCGAATTCTGTGGTTGCTTCTTGTTTTTACATATGTTGAGGATTTCTAGTTAGCCAATCAGCTTTCTAGTATCCACCGCGCCCCTTCCTATCAGCCAATGGGCACAGAAATCGCGCATAAGCCTGACGAATCCTATAGTGGATGAAACGCAGAATATTCAGTGTAGCTTAATCGCCATATATATTTTATAAATTACTAACTAGCTCTACCTACGTATTGAGCATTTTGAAGTAAATACTTAAAGTTTACGCATAAATCTATACTTTCGTATATTAGGTTTATGTGAGTAAATGAAGTAGTTATATATATATGTATATATATATATTGTTTCATATAAATATATAGATACGTATAGGTATATATATATATATATACATATATATATATAGTCATCCATATACAGTACTGTTTCGCTGTTTCACAGCTCATCAGTGCGGCTAGACAGGCAACTACCTCAAGCCAGGATTGAAACCCGACCGTTTATACGGCAGTCAAGGCTTCTAACCATTACGCTATTGGCGGCTGTTTGAACGAGTAGTGAGTTTTAACGATGTTTTGATATCGTCCGAAATACCTCCGCTCGATTTGTTTACACAAAGAGCGTCGCTTATATGCTAATGGTAATTCGTTTATATATATATATATATATATATATATATATATATATATATATATATATATATATATATATTGTTTTTATATTATTATCCACTGACACGTGTTTCGTCGTCTAAGTCTCATCAAAATGACTAAATCTACCGAAATTCGAAATCAGGACCCTAAGGTAAGGAGCCTAAAGTCTTACAACTGTTTAATCTCGCACAACTGTTTGGATATATCGCGATTTATTTTAATTTTATTTCTTTTTGCGATACGTTTTGATTGAATTTAAATGCGAGTTGAGAATCATTTTCCCGTTAACCAATTTAGTACACCCCTAGGGGAGGCGAAATATATATGTTTGTTCTTTATTTTTCTAATTTTCGTAAATGTGTATTGTTGTCTACGACTCATCACAGTGGCTGAATCAATTGAGATTCGGAATAGGAACCACGCGGTAAGAAACATGTACTTTTTATGCTCGTCCCTCTAGCATGACTCTTTGGATATATCGCAATTTACTTAGATGTTATTTGTTTTTTGTTTTTGCGATACGTTTTGAATGGGTTCAATTATTTACGAACGTGCATTATTACATTAATGCGAGTTGGGAATCATTTCCCTTTAACCAATTTGGTACCCCCATATGGGGGCGGTATATATATATTGTGTTTTTTTTTAAATATACTTATCTACTGACACGAGCGGCTTAATATAGCGAGATTCGAGGAGTCGTAGACGACGAAACACGTCTTTACATTGCTTAATAGTAATGTCAAAATCATCACTACCTATTTTAAATTTTCCACCATCATGACACCTTCCAAATTTCAATTCCGTATAGATTAGGTCGTGTACTCAAATCAAGCGACAAAATTCGTACGGAATCGTGAGGAGAAAGACCACGCTACGCTGAATAACATGAAGCAATGCACAGAAAAATAATGAAACTGATGATCGGACCAGAGGAGAAATATCCACCAAATTTTGATCCATAATGACACAATTAACCGGCGAAGTAAGATGAGGGGTCTAGAGAGCTATAAAATCGCTCTTGCAACTACAATAAAATAGAAAAAGTTAATGAATAATATTTGTTTTGCAATAATTAACTACAATGACAACAACAGATGTCAATGCAACTGTGGTTTCTTTTGATGTTGATGGACTTGGCTAGCACAATTTCTGACCACATTTGTACTGAAAGCTTGTACATAATAAATGCCAACACGTGACATATTTCACTGTTCGCTAAACTACTATTCTCTGGCACCGAAACCTATACAGCTAAGTTTGTTAAAATAATGAAGGTTGCGGACAAAGTGACCATATTCAATCGTGCGAAGACCAAAAGATCATCAGCTTTTTACACATCTAGTTCATAACATTAAGCGTAACATATGGGAATTGTATTTTGCACCAAGTTTCGTTAGTTTTTTGGGGAAAAAATCCATTCACTGCTGCATGAATTTGGTATAAAACCGTGAATCTTTCTTCGAGAATACAACATCAGCATCAGTACAATTTCACTATAAGGATCTTGTAATAACTGGCCGATAGTTTTAGTTGACTAAACGACATAAAGTGACATTACTATAGGGAACAGTTAAGAAAGCTTGCCAGCTTATTTACTGCAAGTAATTTCTGAAAGGCACGAAGCACTGCTGGATTCACATGCTGGTTTCATTTCTCGGACGAAAATTTGCTAACGCCAAATATAAATTCATATAGGCATAACTGGCCATCTCCAAATTCTCAACTTTCTGTGTAATCTCATTTCGGCGTGACACAACCGAATGCTCCATTGTACCCAACCCCTTAAAACATTTAAAGTACATTTACTAAAGAAGAAGCTGAAGAGCCGACAGAATTTAAGATTCTTAGAGCAACAAAGTTATTTCCCAGTAACAAACCTCTCTAATTTCTGAAAAAAAAAACATCTATAAACGCTTATAAAATATGTTTCAACATACCTTTCGTAATGTGTGTTTTACAAACCTGGCACCCATTAAAACGAAGACCAACATACACCTTCTTGTAAGTAGGATAGCTGAGTACCTGTGTCCTACACGGAGCCGGCTGTAGGAGGTTACATTACGAGCTCAACAGCAAGTGTCCTTTTCAGTAAACTTGTTATTTCAATTTATAATGTTACTTTAATTGGATTAAAAAATTGCATATTAATTAAAGTCTAGACAGCAATGACTAATGAACTATTCGTGAAGAACATCAGAATTTATCAAAGGTTAAGACACACTACATAATTGGGAAGGAAAAGGGCAATATATTTTTATTGTTGCTAGTCTACTGAAGGTTATTCTGCTGATAATTTCTCTTGTTATATTTCAATCAGCTATTTTATCCACATGAAAGGGAATATAATCATACGAAACTAAACGGCCATATGCATATGTTTTTTTACGGTTACATAGAGATTATCAGAAAAAATCATATGACCCCAGTCATAAACCATTATGACTTTCGAAACCGCACCATGATTGTAAACTAATCATCATAAATTACCAGTTATGAATCAATACGGATTAGCAAACTTAAAGTTACATCATACTTTAAAGACGCATAACACACATATAAAACATAATGACGACTAGAATGTTACTAAAAAATCGCCTATAATAAAGAGATGAAGATTTTGTGGATAAAACATTTAAAGCTCTCAAATTGAAACGACTTAATTTTTTCAAAGATGTTATGTTGCTGTTTCATAATTAAGAGCTGATGTGTGGATATTAGCGTTACCGTTTATATGCTATGCACATATTTAAATAGTAGTTTGCTTGTATTATACCTTTATTTAAACTAATGTTCATATATTATAAGTTATTCCTAAAACGTCTCGACCGTTGAAACTTCCGAACTTACTTAGGTGTGGTTTTAGAACATGGTATTATTATTATCGAATTCAGAGGATTTGTATGGATATTTAAACGGCACCGTTTTTATACACTGTGAGTATCCATCACTTATTCTGTTCACAATGTCCAGAAAATTACGATTATGTAATTAGTAACTGCGTTGACTCCACAGATGAGTGAAAATCTAACTTTATGCCTACTGTTGCTTAGCACAAATATAATTAAGATATTTTATCTATTACGTAATCAGTCATTAGTTAATAAGGATAGTTCTGTAAAGATTGGTATCAATCATCAATATCTTAAGTACTAGCCTTGGTGCACAGCGTTGCCCGGATGTTTGGAGGTGTGCGTTGAGAAAAAAGTGGTAGTAGGTAGACAGTACAGCAAAGGAGAAGAAAAATGTGAAAAAAAAGTGACGTTTTCGCTTTTGGGCGAAGTGGCGAAGGTTTAAATTAATAGCTAGTCAGTCGATAGGGGGCATGACTTTTAAATATATCGGGAACTAAGCTATGCCTTACTGTAGAAAAGTGCCCAATTGAGGACGAAGGAATTCATGTTTTAATCATTATTTCGGTAGTGGTTGTTTGAAAGATCGATCTTTAAAACGACACCGATATCGTGATAATCCGTCATCTTTTTGCAGGTTTAAGACAGACATACAAACATACACGCATATATTTAAACATACAATTTGGATTTATAGTATAGATGTCTTCCTAAGTTTAAAATTACCATTTTATCGGTTTGATAAGCCTCTGTTTGAAGCTGAGTGTGCTCAAAGTATGGAATTTAAATTTTGAAATACATTTAATTTCGTCTTTGCTAATGAAATCAAGCATCACATCATCATCATCATCGTTTGTCAGAATTTAACCTAAAAATAACGGATTTTAATCTCGACAATTGAATCGGACTGACATATTTCGCCATCGTTAGTCTGAGCTATTAAGAACAAAAGGAAACTACTTTCGCATTTGTAGTCATGTGCCAGATCGTCGCATTTGATGTGAAAGAATATACAAAACAAACCTAATGTTGTTTAGAAAAGCTATAGAGAAAGAAAGCGAACTTCAAGGAAGAAGGTAATTTAGTTTGGAATTCGGTCTTTACTCCTCAACAGACGTGAATGAAAAAAACAGCCTTGCTCAGCGTGTCAGGAGTCGGGAAAGAGGGTAATTCGAGACGAAATTCGAAATTACAAGTCAAATGAAATAGCCAGAAAACATACTCGACGATGCCTTTTCCGAATACATAAGAGATAAAGAGAGAGAACAAGCGATATACGGACAGATTACATGAACACACACACGCACGACTTATGAAAATGTTTACATACAGAGATACATATAAAATATGTATCCGTATGTATACGTTTAAAATCTATCAGTATGTGAATATAAAGTGATATATATATATCTATATATATATATATATATATATATATATATATATATAAGCAAGCATGTGTCGATTGCTTCCTTCATATATATGTGTGCAGGTGTGTGTGTATATATATATATATATATATATATATATATATATATATATATATATATATATATATATATATATACAGACTTCTTTTAAAAGTAGCAAAGCGTTGGTTAATAGTTCAATAGCATATAGTGTAAAAGAGCACCAAGGATATTATCTCAAATATATATCGGGCAATTCAGTTAAAAATTGCGTCTTCTAGACAATTATTCATCATCACACTAAAATAATTAATAACTTTAATCATGACGTATCAAACTGAGGTTGGTGTTGCAATATAAAAAATACATAGTAGAAGCCGTTTCAAGTATATTTAAGAATTTATTTTAATTGAAAGATTCTAAATTGATGATAGACAGCAAGGATCTTACTCATACACATGTTTATTTTAAAAAGAAATACGAAATATAAAATACATGTATATATATATATATATATATATATATATTCATGCAAATATATACATATGTATATATATATATATATATATATTTATATATATAGTAATTTATAACATATATATGGCGAAAATTTATAAGTTACTAACTAGCTCTACCTACGTATTGAGCACTTTTGAAGTAAATACTTAAAGTTTACGCCTAAATCTATACTTTCGTATATTAAATTTGTGTGAATAAATGAAGTAGTTATATATATATATATATATATATATATATATATATATATATATATATATATATATATATATATATAGTATACATATACAGAAAGATACAAATATATGCATTATTTCTCGCTTACTAGTGCAAAATAAAAAAAAACTATGTAGTGTATTGCCGATAATCAGTAAGTACTCCAGTAGCATAATCGATTAATTCATGTACTTGAATAGTTTGCCGTTCATTGCAGTTGCCGGAATGTTCGACTATTTCTTTCGAATTAATTCTACTGAGGGTAAAACAAGTATAACTATTTCGATCTATTATACGTAAAGTTTCTATGCGGTGCTATAGTGAAAATATTCATACACACCAACACAGACACACACATCCACACACACCCACACCCACACCACACACACATATATAAATATATATATGTGTGTGTGTGTGTGTGTATCAATATTTTCATTATATTCATACACACGTGTATGTGTGTGTTTTTTTGTGTGTATGAATATTATCGCTATGGCACGGCATAAAAACGTCAGGTATAAAAGATCGAAATACCTATATTTGTTATATATATATATATATATATATATATATATATATATATATATATATATACATGTATATATCTATGCGTGTGTGTGTGTTTATTTTTTTTGTTAGCGATACTTTTTGAATGAATTTAATTATACATACGAAATGCGAGTTGGGAATAATGGGGAGCGGCATATATATTATTTTTAAAATATGAGTATCCACTGACACATGTTTCTTAGTCTACGACTCATCAGAGTAGCTGAATTTAGCAAGACTCGAAATCGGGACCCATGATAAGAAGCCTAAACCTCTACCACGCGGCTGCCTCGCCTGACTACTAAATGTATCGTGTTTTTATGTAGAGGTTTTTATTTGTTTTTGTTAGCGATACTTTTGTAATGAATTCAATTATTCATACGAAATTGCATTTTTACCTAAATGCGAGTTGGGAATAATTTTCCCTTTGACCAATTTGGTACCCCCTTAAATGGGGAGCGGCATATATATATATATATATATATATATATATATATATATATATATATATATATATATATATTATTTTTATATTTTAAAAATGGGGTCCCGATTGTGAGTCTCGCTAAATTCAGCCGCTGTGATGAGTCGTAGACCACGAAACACGTGTCAGTGGATAATTATATTTAAAAAATAATATATATGCCGCTCCCCATTATTCCCAACTCGCATTTAGGTAAAAATGCAATATCGTATGAATAATTAAATTCATTCAAAAATATCGTTAACAAAAACAAATAAACACACACACATACATATATATATGTGTGTGTGTGTGTGTGTGTGTGTGAGAGAGAGAGAGAGAGATAGAATGAAAGAGAGAAAGCGAGAGACGGAAACAGAATGTGAGATAACATCTTGAATTTCTCAAAATATTTAGCTTCATTCTACCATACGTTATAATATTGCCGATCTTGGATTTGTACAACACGGCAGTTGGATAATCCACAGTTTAAAAATGGGATGCACATATATGACAGTAAAAATCAGAGAGCAACCCCAGTTTTAACAGCAATTGGAATACTATGTAACTTGTTTCGAGAATTAAAAACGCGCCAGCCGTTAAATTAACAGTTTCTCAATGGAATGTCATATTTTTGTAATAATAAAATACAAATATAATCCAGTTAGTATCTGACTGATATTTAAATATACCACAATATTAATTAATTAAATAATAATAATAGACAGGTATGTAATATTATGAATAAAGGAATATTCTTTGGAACCCCATTATCTCTGTGGTCATATATTTTCTAACTACCGCGATGAACACAATGTCATCTCTATATTAATAAAATAATTAAAAATTACTGCTACTTTCGACATCATTAGATTAGTAATATTTGCTCATACACACACACACACACACACACACACACACACACACACACATATATATATATATATATATATATATATATATATATATATATATATATATACATTTTTTTATACAAACATTGATAACTACGTATGTGCATACATGTTTCTGTAACCACCCGTTACTGGGGAGATTACCTCATCAGGCAAATAATTACCCTTGAAAACTGAAATTTCAAGACACAAAAAAAACATTTTCTTATTTCGTTTCAAACTTAGAATCTTTTCATCTAATATGGGTGGGGGTAAGGTGTGAGGGAGGATAAGTAACGCCTCTGAACAATCCATTCCTCACCGGTTTGATATCTTCATATCTTAACTTCGGTAAGGGATAATTTTATTTTTTTATATTATTTTTAAGACCTAAAGTTTAAGTATCACCTCCTTAGTTTTGCGATATAAATTACTTTAGAAATCCGACATTATGCCTCCTACAGCAAGCGGTCAAAGTTCACCTATTCCCGACAGCCACCCAGTGTGGACAAAACGGTATTCACGATGTATATACACACATATTTCAGAAGTAAACATGCACACATATATATTTAGGAGTGTATACAACCATTTCGTATATTTCCTTACACATACGCACAGAAATGTAAAGTAACGGGTGATTACAGAAACACGTTTGAACATATGCAGCCATTAATGTTTGTATAAATAAATTTAATATACCTGCTCTGTTTACTCATTAAGCACGTTTTGGTAGACGCATGTTGTTTCATTGGATGCACTTCTAGGTAACTAAACTTTACTGCCATGTATATATATATACATATATATATATATATATATATATATATATATATATAATTTGTTGATTCCTTTATGTCCTCTGATAAGAAGAATAACAAAAATAGCATTTTTTGAAACTCAGCGCGAATTAAGGACTTTGTTAATTGTTCTTTGGTGTATTCAGTCGAACAATAAATGTTTATTGTAAAGTTCAACTTACAGTTTTAATTTTCTAATTTAAGAGCGTATTTATATTTTGTGTACAGAAAGTTGTTAGATGAGACAAATCATTGGTACCTTCGGTTTCAAGTTCGATATTAAGGGCCGTTAAAGTATCCTTATCAAGCTCTCTTCACTGACGAATATTGGCTAAAGAGAGCTTGATAAGGATTCCTTAAACGGTCCTTATTATCGGGCTTGAAACCGACGGCACCAATGATTTGTCTCATCTAACAACTTTCTGTACACAATATATATATATATGTATATACATATATATATATATATATATATATATATATATATATATATATATATATATATATATATATATATATATATATAATAGAAGGCCGCCCGGCATTGCCCGATCGTATAATCGCTTCAGTATGAGATCTTGATTAATGCAGGTTTCGGATTTTTAGATTATATTATATTGGACCTAATATGTAGTAATGATTATGGCTATGACAACAGAATATTCGTATGATTGTTTTGATTGTCGACTATACATTAGACAGAATTAGACACAGTTAATTAACCGAAAAAAAGCATATAAGATATCAACAAATACACACTAGAAAATCAAAAGAATAAAAATAATACGTTGCTGTCTTAGTCCTGGTAATGATTAAAAATGACTCGTCCTTCACCACTGAGAATCGAAAACAAAACGTCTAGCTTACGATTTACTTTTTTCTTTGACGTAAATGCCAGAGCTAAAAACTAAACACACGAACCAATAGTTACGACGTTACGCATGCATACTCGTAATGTCGTCGTTTGATATTCACTTGGCAAATTCCATTTATTTAATTTTCACACTTTTGCACTGATTGTCTCTGAGTAAATCCCAAATATGAAGTTTAGGATGCGGTCAAATACCCTATATATTAAGTTTCATGTCTGACAAATGATTTTGGTAGGGAACATTTTTTAAACAAATATATATATACGCATACAGAAATACATATAGCAAGTGAGTGTGTTTACTATAACATTTTTATGCAAATGTTACGCAAGTGTAAGTCATGTAGAATATCTGCATGAATAAAATAGTTAACTAAAGATGGTCGTCCTATTCGGAAACAAAAAAAAATCAATAGGGAATTAATTAAAATGAATGTTTATCAATCTAGATCTTTGCAGATGTATGCAATTCCACTACTCATATATAACAATGTTGTATTTTCTTTTTAAAAAAAAAGGGGTTTAAATATAGATATCAATGCACAAAAAAATATAGGAGTATAGATAACTAGCAGGGAGACCTGACGTTGACCGGGATTTTATGATGATCAACGAATATTTCAGACTCCTATATTTTTATTGTTATCGAAATTCGTGAAATCGCCTGGGTGAAGCTTCACACGCCTCCATGCAGTAACATTGTCCAACTTACATGTTATTCTGCATTGCACTCTTGAGATCCTACTGTTTCTTTTATAAAATGATTTTATATAAACTTCCTTTCCAGTTAACGAGAAAAATAACATTATGAATATACGTTCGAGGTTTGACCTACACACCTCGTCATCATTTTAACTTTCATGTCTTTAAAAGTCTTTGCAGTTAATGAAACAAAAAATTAAGAAATTTACGTGCGTAGTTTGTACCTACAGGCCACACCATTCAAAAAAAAAAAAAAAAAAAACAACATATCAGCTTTTACACGGAAGAATTTTCACGGTTTGTTGTTCCATCACTGTTGCTAAGCTACGACATGGAAATAATAGTTTTAATGACGATAGATAAATTAAAATAATTGTTTGGATCATCGACTATCGGTAATTAGCGTGGGTATTCTGGGGAAAAACTTAACTACGATCACTCCGAGAATTATACATTAACGTTCGTTAAATTTTAAAGAACATCTATTCAGCCTTTCTCAATCTATAAGGAACGAACTGCAACACACAGAGTCAAATTATTAAGTATATGCTTCATATCAACAACGTTTTCATTTGCCACTTACAATTAGAAATGACTCATTTTCCAAGACTACAAAATATGCGTTTTATCACTGATTTATAATTTATTTATATCCCAGAGGACATACTCTTATCATACGTAATCCTACTAAGAGTGTAGCAAAATAATTTTTTAAAAATCTTAACCACTGCGATTGTTTAAATAGAAACGCCAACCATTACGAAACGACTGACGGGAAACTTATGGGAAATAAAATTAAACACGGACTTTTTTTTGCAAAAAATGCGTCTAATGTTGAGGATTTCCTGATAACATTAATAAGAAGAATATAAAAATCACCTATCGATTGAAAATCGTACGACCATCGTTAAATTTACATTAATTTGAACATAATTCTCATAGGAATTCATACAAGATTTTTTCTTAACACATGAAAGTGAAATAGTTGCGCAAAATCGAAAACAGATAAAGTTTAAAGATGAAGATAATCTTAGCATATTGAATTTGTATATGGCGGCTGCGTTTGCAAAGCAATTGGTCTTATTTCTGAAAATAAATAATTGCTTTCAATATATTATATATAGAAATTAAATAAGTATGCATAGAGTGTGTGCTTTAAACATTGAAGACCTAACTCTGTTATGATGTCATATGTCTGCTAATTATGGAAAATCTCCATAGACATGTCCGCAATTCTAGATCAGGTTGTCTGAAGATACTGAATTGCTTAATTAAAATGCATTGATTATTGCTATTTTCTCATTTTGCCAAACCCAATCATTGATTACCTTAGTCACAAAAAATTATGTTTTCTCTTCAAAACAGACAATAACGTTCATCCCAAAATTACTGGATTATTCCTTTAATAACTTAAAAAGGTTTGATATGCCGTAAAGCAACAAAAATAAACTGTAACCCTTTAATTTCTTAGTTAGTTTATTGCATCAGTCCCTGATAAAAATATATTGTACACATGGAGCACGTATGATATATTTAACAGTGCAACAATATTTGTACATATTGGATATGTTCACGCTGTTTCAATCAACAAATCACGGAGAAAATAACACTGGACCTAGTTTTTACCATATGTGTTATTATAGCAATTCGTTGTGCATCTTCAAAGAAGGTATGCCATTTGTTAGATGAGACAGTACATCAGACTAATTAAAAGTAAATAATTATCATGATATCAAGTATATGCCAGAAATAAATTGGCAACAAGAATGTTTTTTTATGTCAATGCTTACCAAAGCCTTAACGGCACACAAGTATTAATATTATTAAAAACGTATTATTTAGTTGACCAACTTTTTACACCGTTAAAATTGCTGGTTTCAATGGAAGAGTATTGCAATTTATATAAGCGGTCCCGTAAAGCATTATTTTATAGCCGGCTGCAAAGCAGACGTGTTTTTTGTGTAATTATATGAATATCTTGAAAATAAACTTTATTCATAGTAGTTCGGTCTAAGTTTTGAAATTAAACGGTAATGACATTTAGAGCTTTAATCTACTGGGCAAAGTATGGTTCTTCCTTGATTTATTATCTATTGATTAATTACGAGAGCAGGCGTGTTATTTTGTGTGCCATATTTATACATTTTTTCTTCCAAGTTACTGTCGTTTAATTTTTATGACCTTCTATTTTTTTTAATAAAGAATTTTACTAAGAATTATTCATAAGATTTGGTTTCGGTTTAGACTAGAGCTATCATTTAGTCATATTATAAATGTGTGTATTAATAATTTTACCAAGAACTTTTCATAAGTTAAGGTTTCGGTTCCGATTATAGTTGAAAGGAACTCATCAGTATTTCACGACCGGGCAACGCTGGGCATTCTTTCTCGCAGAGAGAAATATGCTTGCAGTTTCAACAAAAGAGCTATAATAATATCAGTGGTTCTCTATTTACGATGATCATCAACAGAATGACAATATCAATATACAGGATGATCACTAGAAAAGCGTGAAATTTGGAGGTTAGCTTGGATTATGAATAAAATGTATGATTGCAATTTTTTGATTGGTTCTTTCGTTGTCGAAATTGGGTGTATCAGTTAAGACGATGCAATGAAGTGCACGGACGACATTTTGAGTATCTGTGCGTATAATATAACACTTGTCTTTGACAAACTTCGTAAAAATCGTTGTTTTTGCAAATTTCCCGATTTTCTAGCAACCATGTGTCATAAAATATTAAGTATGAAAAGACTCCACTGTGGAATTTCCACACGTCCCGCTAGTAGTTTTTTATAAAATGTAGAACGGTAGCTACACATTATTGAGTAGTGTATGGTATGCCTACATTTAAACAAAGAAAAGCTTTTATTCAATTAAGTAATTTTGTTTTCTTTTAGAATGCAATAGAAATGTTATTTCCAAAGTTCGTTATCGTCAAATATTTTATATATCTTGCATCTTTAATGGATTATGGCATTCCTTTCCTTATAACTTAATTCACATTCTTCGTTTGCAATTATTTATTTATCATTCTTTCTGGAGGAATTTCAATACATACTTAAGAATTTAAATTGTTTTTTTTAATAACTATATGGACCTATTGATTATATTTATATATTCGTTCTGACAGTTGTTTTGTCATGCTTGAATTTAAAATAGATAAACGCGTAAATAAAATGGACGTATCTAAGGCAATACTGTTATATTATAAAATGTATTGTTCTATTACTTGTCTATTACTCTCTTGTAATAAATTTAATTCTATTACATTATATGCTATCAATTGGGAGGAAATACCATTTTTTGCGAGTTGGCATCCCAATATTCTGTATTTAACATGTGTGAGGAAGGTAACTGTTGTGAAATCATAGGCAACACTTTCTGAATGCCTGTATATTACAAGTTCGAATCCATCCCCTTCTGCAAAAACTATTCACTTAGATGTTGACAACGCGAAACTGTCCCACACTTACGTACGATGATTTTCTAATCAGACTCCTAGCCCTTAAAATACTGGTGAAATAAATGTCAGCAAAAATATCACCCAATTGACACAATATGAGAGAAAATTGGAGAAATTAGTTATGAACGATTATCAGCTGTCTCAAGCTGCTATTCGTTCTATAAGCTTTGTTTTCTATTAGATAATTGTGAGAGATGATTCACTTAACTCTTCCGAGTCGTAGAGCAACGTATCTTTGCAAGTATTGCCTGGCAGAACCCAATGCTGTAAAAACTACGAATAAGATACTGTCTCAAGTATTACAATATGACCACAGTAGTAGTGGACGGACTCGAGGTCGCTAAAATACAGTTATTTAACAGGAACACATATAATATTTTTATTATGCCATGCTTTTAAATCGGAATATTTTTAATATATATTAGTAAGTCTGATGTCGTATAATTCTTCTGAAATTAAACCTGAGAAAAGTCCTGGATATGAATAGACAGTATCTATTTAACTGCGTCAATGACGATTCTTTGCATTTTCGCAAAACCATAAGAATGTTCTTTCATTAAATTTCATCGGTAATATCTGATAGAGAGAGATAAATTGCCATATAGCATAAATACATAAATTAAGTCATAAAATGATACGCTTTATAATCCTGTCTGGATTATGGTGGCAGAAAAAAAGTGAAAGTGGATGTCTGTTTTTTTTTTTTTACATTTTTTTATTTAACTTCAGTAAGTTGTAAGATACCAAGGGACTTCCTCCTTGAGCAAACACTTGATTCTGTTATGATTTAAATTTATATCCGAGGGCTCTTTTAAGAATAGATGCTGTTCCCTTTATGGCTGCTATTTGTATCTCGTTACAGCTTGGTCTTCCAGGGGTTGCTTTTAAGTTTTTCTGAAGGTTCTTTTTATTAAACCAGTTGCTCTTATCACAACCGGTATAATGTTTATTTCTTTTAGAGACCATGACTTTTTTAGATAATTTTTTAGGTCCTGATATTTTGTTATCTTTTCCCGTTCAGCTCTATTAAGGCCGAAATCATTTGGGACTGTGACATCTATAATGAGCGCAGTTCTTTCGGGCTTGTTCCATATTACAATCTCTGGTTTGATAGTTTTGTCTTTTATGTATCTGCCCGCCTGTATGTCTTTGTCATAGAACACGGTGACTTTTCAATTTGATGTTATCGGTGGTGGTTCATGTTCCCAGATGTTCGTTGCTCTGTCAAGTTGCATCTCTCCCTACGCATAAACTCTGTAAATTTTCAGTCTACAGACTCTAAATTTGATATACAAGGTACTGAGATTTGAGAACATCTTTATAATCAGTTTTCGGCCAGAAATTTGGCATCAAGGCCTCAAAGTTCAACGATCTGTCTTGTGAAAACTCTACCAAACTCCTCCGCCAATTTTTATACCTTACTTTGTAAACGTTATAAAATAACACTTTGAAGATAAATAAATTAAAAATTGAATCTTGTACCTTTATTTTAAAAGCGTATAGTAAAAACAATTGGTTTACTTTTTATTCCTTGGATGAAATGGTTTTCTAACTTGTATATACATATATATATATATATATATATATATATATATATATATATATATATATATATACATATGGATATATATGTATTACGTATGCTTTATAGCTAAGTATACATATATGCATATATATATATATATATATATATATATATATATATGTCTTGGAAGTTTTCTATACAAAACACTTATTTATTTTTATTTTTTTATAGATCGTAAGAGAACTATTTAATCAGTAATTAATTTAATCACCTGCAATTATTGCTCTAACTTGATCTCTCGCATTCATTATAGTACTAATGTAAACTTAAAAATCATCAGTTGTGTATCATGAAACACTGTTTCGGGGATTTAAAAACAAAACAGAATATTAAATCATTGCTCCACAGCAGTGTTGATCAAACACCACCTCCCTTAATATCAAGAACAAAAAATGTACCAGATATCAGATCTAGTTTCCTTCTTAATCCATTTTGCAAGCCTATTCATGATATAAATTGCCTTCCTTATATATATATATATATATATATATATATATATATATATATATATATATATATTATATGTTCCTATTTATATATATATATATATACATATATATATATATAAGTAAAAGTGTATGTGTATCTGTGTGTCTATGTACATTTCCCTACGCAATAACTCTGTCAATTTTTAGTCTACAGACTCAGAATTTTTATACAGGTTACTGAGATTTGGGAAAATCTATGTGATCGGTTTTTGGCTAGAAATTTAGCGATTAAGGGGTCAAAGTTCAACGATTTGTCCATTGACAACGCTACAAAACTCCTCCGACAATTTGGGGTCTACGCACTTGTAATTTTATATAGAGGTTCCTTGGACATGGATCTAACTTAATTACTTGATTTGAACCCAAAACAATTACTTTTAAGGGGTCATAATAGGGGTCAAATTTAAAAAAAAAATTACCTCTGCGAACTCTTCCAAATTACTCTTTCTAAGTCTAAATATTTGAAATGTTACATAAAGGGTATTCAGAGATAGGGCAAGCTTTTTCATCGGTTCGGGTCGAAAATGTTTAGTTACAAATATATAAATGTATGTATGGGTGTTTGCATGTTGCCTTAAACTTTCAATAGAGGCAATGATTTTACCAAGATCAGTATTGTTTTAAAGTTCGATCTTTCATACGACAAATATCGAAAAATTTGTTAAAACATTAATGTCTTCCTCTTCAACTAGGCACTTTTCTACAGGGGGGGGGAACTTTTTTTCGCCGATATTTTTTAAATTTATCCTCTCCTTTAGATTGTCTAGACTTAATTTTAAAACAAATGTCGCTTCCGGTTTGTCGGTGGTTGTAACAGCATAAACGTTAGGTTTTTTCGATTCTTTTCCTCCTTTTCGGTACGGGTTCGAGCCTGCCTTCCAACTACCACTTTGTTTTTTTTTTTTTGTTTTTTTTACTCAACATACACGCCGGGCGCCCATGCTAGTATACATACATACATACACACACACATATATATATATATATATATATATATATATATATATATATATATATATATATATGTATATAAGTTTTACTTGAAAAAAATAGACTTAGATATACACATATATGTTCTTGCATATACACATGCCCATGAGCACATATATTCATGCACGTGTACATGGAAAGATATGCATAAACTTACATAGGGATATATAAATAGATCCAACCATGCCCGCACATAATCATACACATGGAGATACATGCACGTATACAGACAAGCAAGTAGGTGCGTCAGAGAAAGTCGTGTTTCTGGTATATCCATAAAATGTACATACATATACATACAGATATCCAAACAAATTGCAACACATGTACACCCATAAAAATGTGTGGAGGGTTAGTAGTAATTAGGAAGTGGGGGTAGTAGGAATCATGGGTAGATGAATGTGTATATGGGTAAGGTAATATAGGGTATGGGGAGAGTTGGGTAAGGGGATTTGGTTGTGTTGATGTTACAGTATTTGGATGAGTGTATGCGGTAGATGGATGTATTGTGTGTATTATTCAGCGGGTCCAAAAATGATTTTTTCTGAGAGATGTTTCAGAAGAGTTTATAATTGCTAAGGAGGTGGGATTTGTAATGCCGCCAGTTTATGGCGGTTTCATGTTTTCTATATAGTTATACGCTGATCTATGGATAAGAGCTACATTGACCGACTTTAATTCAACTGAAAGTGCTTAACGATAAGAAACGAGTCTTTAAAAGTGGATGTCATAATTCTTTTTTACTATAAGACCTAAATAGCTACATGCACTAGTGTTTTATCCTTTCGGGAATATCTAGTGCAGGGTGTCACGATTAACACTGTATATATATATATATATATATATATATATATATATATATATATATATATAGGCGAATGGACCCTTTTTCTGGGTCAACGGTCAACTACCATCGTGTGTTTGTGTGTATGTATGCGTGTGTGAGGTGGAGCCGTGGTGGAGGCAACCTTTCTAGGAGATGCCCATCTCTGATTAAAAAAGCAATAAAGCGGGAGGCCAGTACCCGCATTAAGCTGGTCTGCAGTTTAACTTGTCGCTGGCTATCTTGCTCTTCCGTGTTGCTGGATCTCAACATTTTGAACCGAGAGAGAGAGAGAGACTTAGCTGTCGTACAAAACTAAGACTCTGTAACATTATCTGTCTATAGATACTCCCTCAGGCATTTGTCTATAAAAATGATCCAATTGTGATGGAAGTTATTTTTAGCTCATGGAGTTTAAGTCTGAGGGAATGGCACTCGTCTGACAAGACGTTGCAATCATCCTATATATATATATATATATATATATATATGCGTGTATATATGTATATATGTGTGTGTATATATATTTATGTATGTATGTGTATGTGCACCTGTCTCCATAGATTTTCGAATATTTCAGCTTTCTATATAAACGTTTTATTTTTCTAGTTTAAAGAGGCCCACTTTGCCATACACATTTTTTTTTATTTCACTTCACTAATGGTTTACTAATCTCTTATCAAAGTGCATGCCTTCTTCAGATTTGTTTATAGTCGAAGATGAAAATGCAAAAACCCAAACAGAAGAAAGCCATATTTACTCAAGATAGTATTTGATCATGTAGTATTTTCATGACATAGACATAGAACCGGATGGAAGTGGAAAGTGGCACACACGTCAAATATGCTTCAAGAGATGAAAGCAAGAATTATTCTTTGTAGGCTTTATTCATTTTGAATCATTTTTTTTTTGTTTTGATATTTAAAATTTCTTTTTAGTTGACTAATATTATTATTGCAGTATGTTTAAAGTTAACTACTTATAAAATGTATGGAAGACGTATATTTTTTTAAGCGAAAACTTCAAACGAATAAATCATTTGAAGAAATTGCAGGCGAAAATAGTTTTTTCAAACAATAGAGAAAGAAACAGAAGACTATAAACGATAAAAATGAATAATTTGTGTCCTGTATTTCAGTAACCTATCTAGAAAATCATAGAAGTAGTCACAATTAAATCCAAATTATTACGAATATCCATTTTACGAATGTTTATATGAGTACTAGTTTTTCATGGACGTTCTACTATCAATCAGCAGAGTAGCATGCTAATGATTGTAACCACTTTTTTGTCATTTCGAATGTATATGGCATGTATGAAGATGACTAATTATTCGTTTGTATTTATTAGATTATTCACTAAGCTATAAAAAGAACATAAGATGTTATTTTCATAATGTTGGACATTATAAAGATACCTCTATAATATTTATATCAGCTATAACTCGATGTTTTATGTTCAAAAGTAGCCTTTTTATAGTACCATTCTTGGCAGACTGGTCCACTATCGAAATAGACGGCTTTGTATATGGTAAGAAATTCTAGCAGACATCTTACGAAATAGAAGACATTACACTTTCTGAGAAATTCTAACAAACACCTTACAACCAGCCGTGGTAAACTCTTAGAATATGCCGCTTGTATTGTGTACAGAACTCAGTATTTCCATTGCTTTCAACGAAATGGGTGCCTTAAAGTTAAGTTGAATATTAGGATTTCTTGCAACCACCACAAGCGTGTAATAAACAATGAGAGAGTGTCACCTGCTTTTTCCGATAAGTCTAATGTAACTAAGCAATGACTTCGTTCTCAGAGTTTTGTCGAAGGTATATACTCCATAACACCCATTTACAATGGATCATCTGATAATGCCAGAATATATGCAAAAATCGTTGAGGCAAATTTTCTCCTTTGTGATCAGGTCCGCCTACCACACAGATTTCTTTCTACGACTGAAAACATACTACGCGATACACATATAACTTAGCGTGATGTTGCAAAACATATACAATCCCTTGGTAATAGTAAAACACCTGAGTCTGAAGGCATTCCAATCATATTGCACTAAAAGCCTCAACCTGAATTGTTCTTATACTTACAAAGATCTTAAAACGTCGCATTAATGAGAAATGCTTGCGAACGCCTCGGTAAATTTCACCAATTTATCTTGCATTCTAAACTTCTGTATATCAATCAACAGCTTATATTTACATACCAATTTCTCTTCTGCGGGTTTGAATAATTTCTGGAAAGTATCTTAGTAAAAATAACGAACTTAGTGGCATGCAAAATAACATCCGTTCTGCTAGATCTATAGCAGATGTGCTAACAGTAATATCACATATGATTATTGACTCTTTTGACATATTAAAAAATGTTCATAGGTAGTGGCACAAATGTCTACATCTACAAAATAGTCAGCTACTAATTCGCTCAAAATGTCATCTCAATTATGAAATTCCTTTTCTCTGATATGTATATATGAGTAGTTGTTGATAGGCAAATATCATGAACCCAGGGTGTGCATTGGTGGTCTCCCTCATTGTTCGATCTTGTGCCCCACTATTTCCCCGATTTCCCATATTTTAAATAACACTCTTAGACGATTCGTAGATATTCATGCAGAAGCTGACAGCTATAGCAAGAAATCCTACAAAGGTCGGCAATGTTCAAGATGTTAGTGTGTCTCTTTTTTCTGAATTTGAAGGTGTGGTGCAATGGGCAAAATTTGCTGGTAATTTTAATGCATCTATAACACAGCTTCCTCCTTTCCATCAGCTACACTTTGTTGGTTATAAGTAAGCACCATGCTTTAACATCCGTCTGTAACTTACCTTCACTTTTCAGCTGAAATTAAAGTAATTCACCTTAACCTTAGACAGACCGCAAGAAAATTTGTTAGATTATTATATCGCTCCCGTAGATATCTTACTGAAGCAATACTCTATATGTATCAGAGGCAAATACATCATATAATGGGGGTCAAGAAGCCACATTTGGGAAAAAAAGCTTATAAGCACACCTATCCTGCCATTGACAGATTCAAAATACTTTCTAAAATATGTGGCTTATGACATTTTCTCTTCCTTGTACTCTATTATTCAGAGACACGTAGATAGCAAATGTTCGTTTGATCTTACTCTATGATTCCTTTTCTCAAACTTTCATCAAAAACAACCTTCTAGCTACGACCACAATCTAAAATTTACCCTATTCGTCCATGTGGCTAAATTCAACCAAAGATTCCATGAACTAAGCTTCATTCATAGAGCTGCTTCCCTGTGGAAATATGTTCGTCTGACCTACTTTCAAGTAGCTACAATATTTTCTAAGTCCAATGTAAAATTTTGTGTGTTGATAGCCCTTTTAATTAACTAAATTATTATAAATTTCAACCACTATCGATTACTCCGTAACCAACATACATTTTCTTAACCTTTATCTTCGAGTGAGCCTGGTTGTTGACTAATTCGTAATTCACTGATGAGATATGTATAGTGATATTCATATTTGTTTTCATTAAACTTTCAATATATATATACAAAGGGTCCAGAAATGACTGAAGGGTTTTGAACTTAAATAGATTCTTTATTCTTTATGATATTTTTCTGTAATTCTATCACAATCTGACCAACACATTGGGGTTTCTTTTTAATTCAAAATCCAAGCAATCTTTATTTTTGAAAAATAAAGTCTTTCAAAGTTCCGCTTCGCATATTTGTGTTTTTTCAAGAACATTCTTCATTACAGATTGCAGAACTTCTTGATTGCGATTTAAATATTTTATTTCGTTCCGGTTTTATTCTTTCAATTATTGCAGGGCTTTGCGTGTGTAAACATAAACTCTTTCTTTAAAAATATCCCAACAGAAAAAGTTGGGCTACGTAAATCTAGGGAACGTGTTGGCTATTGTCGCCAAGTCATAGCCTGCTTTTTTGTAAAACAATTTATCAACTTGCGTACGTTTTAACGTAATTATTATTCATACTTTTTTTTCCAAAATATAATTCGTAAAATATCAGAAGTAGAGATAAAAATGGAAAAATGACAAATATTCTTAACTCTACATTTATTGTTTGGACACTGTATATATATATATATATATATATATATATATATATATATATATATATATATATATATATATACATATAAAGACACAGAGAAATAGATATATAGTTATATATGTATTTATTTATATAGAGAGAGATATAAATATATATATATATATATTTATATATATGTGGGTGTATGTTTCTTACAGATGATTATGTTTGTGCACACAATAAAATTCCGTATTACTACACTACATCCCTCTCTAAAATATATAAGTAGATCATATAGAAAGGCTTCATGGATCACTTATGTATTCTCTGGTAGAAATGTCTTTAAATATTATACGAATTATTTTATTAATCTATTATAAATTATACAATGCGGAATCGAGGTCACAGTAAGGTACGCAAGTTGTAATATATTTCCTACATTTCTATCTCGGTTTTGTCACTGAATATGTACAAACAGTTTTGAGAAAAAAATGTGTAGAAAAACTGTGACTAATTCCATATTATTTATTTATTATCGCTCTCAGGCAGATAATTATATCATTATCAAGAGAGAATCCATATTCATTATCTTAACATTTAAACTTCATTTTCGTTTGTCTCTATATTTTAACTGTATTGCCATACAAAGTATAATAATTTTGGTTATTTTAATTTGAGTTAGAACAATCTCTTACTAAAAGGTATAGCATCTACTATCAACTGATTTTTATTTTGTTTTTAATAGAAAGGTTTCCTTTTTGTTTTTGTAGATTTGAATTTAAGTTTTTTAACATTTACCTTATATATTAGGAGATGTTTCACGGCCCCATAACGATACATTAGGACATGAATTAATTAGTCAAAAACATATGTATATCCAACAATAGGGACTGCAAATGCATATTTATATCAGAAATGCACCTCGCTACGTATATCTCTATTTTATAAAGAGAGTCTATTTGTCTTCATGTCAGCATGTGTCCAGCAAAATCCTAAAAAACTATACATCACTGCGTTTGAGTTATTTGTTTGATCGTCTCTTACATTTTACTATTTCCAATGTTTGTACGAAACGACGCAAAACAAACCCTTTGACTGAATCTTAATTCCTCATTAATATGGTTCTCCACGAAAGCAACATTTTACAAAAAATCTTTTAACGTAGAGGAATATCTACTTCCCCATAAATGAGGCCACTGAATTAGGGTGAAAAGTAAAAATTGCATTATTGTAGAAAAAGGGTCCCTTTAATCTACTAAGGAATAGTTAGTGTAGCATCAAGGCAGATTTGATCCTTGTCCGAAGGCGAAGGAACAAAACACCATATTTATATGCTTACGCGCGATAGCAACATTTGACACAATGTTGTTTTTATTTAGGAGGATATCTATTCTATCGGAATAGGCCACTGGATTAGAACTAAAATTAACACATGCATTTGTTTAAAATGTTTATTTCTATTTTATTAAACAATAGAAATTAGCTTAGTGTAACATCAGTACACATACTACACTTTAATCTCAGTCCGCAGGCACGGAATTGGCGATAGTATCATGATGAACACAAAGGTATCATTAATTAACTGATTCTCTTAGAGTAGGTGGAAATCTCTGGGCTGTGGTTTGGGGACACACAAAAGCAGCTACTGCATTACGACCTCCATACAAAAATAGGAAAACATAATGTCTGAGAGGATTGTAGTATGACAACAGAACAAACACAATACTAGACACGCTAATACAGTGAGCAGTGAGAGATTCTATAAGTTTAACGAGAGTTGAAATCTGAATCGAGCCTTACAAAATATTAAATTAGTGTTTAACTAGATGTAATCCTATTGGTTCTGAATTAAACAGACAACACTCAAATCTTTATTATTGCAAGTAAAACATATTCAAGTTAAGTCTAGACTTGTGTTTCTATTTCTTTGTCAGACTCGATACGAATCAGATCACCGTATTATTTCCTTTGAAAACGTGGCTGTATTATCTCCCGCGTACAAGCGTGTGTAGCGAAATAGAGTGTATGGATCAATAAACGACGCATTATGACACAGCCATGACCTTTCGTTCGTGAACCTTACACTCTAAAAATAAACTCTACACTGAATCTTTCTTTTTACATCGCTGGAATTTCAACCGACAAAATTCAACACACAGCATTCCGACGTTGTATTTTGATCGCTGTACCAACATTTGCGGTTTTGTTTTCATGTTCCGCTAAAGGTTAAGTTGAATAACCCGGTTCGCGTTGTTACCAAGTTGTTGGCATTTTACAGCCGTAATTAATAAAACAACACGCCTACGTGGTTATTTCTGTCGTTCATGAAGCGAGGATCAGTTGGCATAGGCCGCCCGTGTATAACACACTTAATACAACCCACCTGTTAAAGAACTATGTTATGTAGATCTGTGTTAACACATTCACATAAAACTTATGCATACATGTGACTCAACTAAGACAAACTAGCGGGCAGATACAGACACACACATATATATGCATATATATATAGATATATATATATATATGTAGTAATTTATAAAATATATAAAATGCTCAATACGTATTGAGCACTTTTTAAGTAAACTCTTGAAGTTTACGCATAAATCTATACTTTCGTATATTAATTTTATGCGAGTAAATGAAGTAGTTATATATATATATATATAAATATATATATACATATATGTATATATATAATGAATAAAAGACACCAGTTTCTACTTGAAATTTCATGATGTTGACAACCTTACACTTTATTGCTTTAATTCATTGTACATTTACATTTCCCAACAGTATCTGTTTCGTAGCACATAATCATTCAGTAAATTAATGAATAAATCAATAAATCTTTTTTTCCAAACTCATCAGAACAAATAGCAACTATCAATCCACTAAAATAAAATAAAATGCGTTTGATTAAAAAAATCCGTAAATTGGAAAAGAAGCTGAAATTACCTCATTATTTGCTTCCATTTCGCAATTTTACACTTAAGAATCAAAGAAATAAATAGTAAGATGGTAAACCTCATGAAATTTTGAATATAGACCTTTGCCATTTATTCATTATAAGTTTTCTAATTACATTGAACTTCTTACATAAGTATTGGCAAATATAAAAAGTAAATATAAGCGAAAAAGAAATATTTTAAGCATACATACTAAATATATATATATATATATATATATATATATATATATATATATATATATATATATATATAAAGTAGTAACGTTCGTGTGTCTGGTCACTATGGTCAAAGAAATATATGAATCCGTTTTAGGTTATTTCTTGCAAAGGAGATTTATGTGTACACTTTTCCGATCAAAGATATGTAGATAAATCCGTTATAGGTTATTTCTATTAACGGAAATTACACATTCAATTTTATGCGTAATTTCTATATATAGTATTTTTCAAAAGACATCTGCGTTAAATGAGTGACCTCATTTTCATATTATATTAAAGAAAATTTATTTTTTTAATAATTAACTCGATCTTCTTTCTTCTTAGCTGTAAAAAGTATTTAAAATGTATTCGTTTAGTTTATTTTAAACTCAATTTATATTTGATTAAATGTATTTCCAATGATAAATATTTGAAAAGATTTTCAATTAAAAACAGAAAGCTCTTTTTAAATAAGGAGGTATTTTCCTTATGCTAATACTTCCAGTTTTTCTTTGAAAACAGACGCCGTTTCTTATACTTGAAACTTAATTACGCAGATCACAGGCATTTTTTTTAATCGTAACTATTTAAAGCTTTTTTTAAGAATTGTATTTACAATAAAATATCATGCTGTATTTTTTATACATTTTATGCATGAAATATCTATCCGACGTTAGTGGAAGTCGTATCTTTGATATAGCAAGTACGTTAAATTGCTGCGTTGCCATAAATTTAATAATTATATGTTTTTTTTATACTATTTTCTCTAAGATAATCTAGTGATAATTGCCCGGTATTTTTAAATATCGTAATCACTTAAATAATGTTTTTAAGACGATATTATTTTTTTATTCTATCCTTGTCTACTTGGTGATTTTATATTTAGGTTATTTTTCTGATCTTTTCTCTTTTCCGTATTTTAAATTTTAGCGAACTAGGGATTATTTAAATTACAACTAGGAATGAGTGAGGATTTGAATCTATAATAGAGACAGCGTAGTATGTGAAATATATTTGGATTTCTATTATGTTTTATGTATCTATAAACTTTCCGATCTTAGCTTTTTATTGGAATTATATATAAATATAAACATATACATTATTTATTAAGTTAATCTCATCTCTTATTTGATTTTATTGATTTGCTTGTTAATATCCTTTTTTAAACTATTATTAGTAAATAAATTATTGGCAAGGCATAAGGAAATTATATTCCTTTACTTGTCCTTCCCAAGCAAGCAGAATTATACACAAGGTCGGTTCTTAATGTGGGGAAATCAATCTCCCTAAGGAGGGGCATTCTAGAAAGAAACCAACATGCAATTGTCTTAGTACAAAAATGTTGCATCTGCACTGATCGATGACAAAAATCGTTGTGGGGTATCCTCTCGTTTACCCAGTTTTGTTTGTACGTCACGTCAATTCAACACTCGGTTCCTTCCGTTGTATAGCCTTCTTATATATATATATATATCTGTGATTGCGAACAATATTTATCGTAATTCTTAGAAATGATGAGAAAACATTCAAATCAGAGTGTAAAAATTGTAAATGCTAAATAATTTCTTAGTGAAATAATATAATAAGCCTATTGAGTTTGAAAATGCCACATTATTATGATGACGAAAAACAAATAACCAGTGAGTTTTTTAACCCTGTGTAGCATCATTGGAGACAATGATCGACTAAGTAATGACGGTGTAACTTACCGAGAAAAACATTAATAATAAAGTTAGGATTGTGGATGTGAGAAAAGAGGAAAAGTAAACAAGTGTAGAAAGCAACATTATAAAATAGAATATCTATATATATATATATATATATATATATATATATATATATATATATATACATACATATATATATACATATATATATATATATATATATCCTTTTATTTCGTTCCGGAATGTTTGGCTCCTTAAAAATGTTAAGTGCTCGTTTTTCACACGTGAATAAACAAATCGTCTATCACATTAAGTCTACGGAAAAGTGTTCGTTATTTTTTATTGTAAGTTGAGAGGAGGCTAGAAATGTATCTTCGCGCTTTTGACTATATTGTATTTCTCGGACAATAAATTAAACACATACGTACGAATGTATATATATGGATGTCTGCATACACACATATATACATTTGTGAGTGTATTTTTGTGTATATATATATATATATATATATGTATATATAAATGCATATATATTTACATATATTATAATAATAGATTATATAAAGGTGTGTGTATATATGTGCATGTATATGTGCATGTCAAGCAATATGTGTGTATATATGCATGCATATAATATACGTATTTATATATATATATTCGTTTAGATCATATATATATATTTATATATATATATATATATATATATATATATTAAGAGAGAAGGAAAGAGAGTAGCAAAACACTTTTATCACGCCGTATATAATCACTTCACTTAACATTAGTTTAAAAACTACAAAATAATTGTATATATATACTAGACTACGCGTGCTCCGTTGGGTCAGTATGCTATATAAACTGTGAATTCATGTATCAGGGTGACACTTGTGACGTAAAGAAAATATATATTTTTTTTTTACATAACAGAAATATTACAAGAAAATTATATTAAAATGAAAAATCACGGACGGATCACTCAAACATAAAAAAACACCGCTCCCTATTCGTGTAAAGTTACCTATGTTTCCGAATAATCGCTGAAAATTCGAAAATTAAACATGAGTGTCCTACCGAAAATTAAACATGAACCTACCGATGAGAAATATAAGAATGAAAACCCATATTGGAATCCTTCAATTAAGTTATAGAAACTTAAACACTAAAAAAAAAAAAAGAATTAATAAAACCAGAGACAAGAAAAAAAACCTAAATAAATGAATTAACATAAACTGATATTGAAATAGATTAGTAGATGTGTCAACAAATTCCCCGTTCTCACACAACTATTTAATGTAAACAATAATAAAAAAGAAGGAAGGAAGGAAAGAAAGTAGTAGTATTACTAGTAGTATTAGTCTTGGCTTATGTTTGTCAACAGGTCAAAGTTGTTTAGTTGTAAGAAAATAGCGACAGTATATAGTTGGAATGCACCCTTACTCTTCCGATGTTAAATAATTACGTTTACGTTGTTATGAGTTAATGTTTATGTGAGCATGCGCAACCGGGTGTCGTAAACCGGAAAGTGGGTTACATCACGCCACACATGGTCATTGTATATATATATATATATATATATATATATATATATATATATATATATATATATATATATGTATATATGTAATATATATATATATATATATATATATATATATATATATATAGTGTACGTTTTCTATTTTACCCTCGTTATTGTTTTTAACTTTCGAACCATTCCAATTACGTTACAATCGTGTCGGTGTGTGTTAGGCAAAGTGGTCGTGTGTATAGTATATATTTATTTTTCATTTATTGTATTTTGACTTAGTAGTGATTGGACGATTCGAATATTTTCCCGATTCCGATACATTATCGATTCCGCCCTAATCTCCCGATTCAGATACAATTGCAGATTCCGACTCCGATTCTTCATAAATCTCAAAATTCTTATTTTAATTTACTTTTTTCTACGATTACTATAAAAACGCTTTAAATTGGCACATATGTTAACGGACGTAAAAACAGCCAAATTAGGGTGGATCTAGATTTTAGTGGTACTGGTAGTTTAAAATCAATAAATATTTATTACTTAATTATTACTACAAGCAGTGAAAAGGTTTGGTTTTAACAGAACTAAATAAGAAATGATAATTAAAATGATCGTTTTGGTATCGGAAAATAGACACACATTTTTCCCATTCCGATAACCCACAAAATTCCGATTTTTCCTAATACGATTTATCTGCCACACACTACTACATATATATATATATATATATATATATATATATATATATATATATATATATATATATATATATATATATGTCTGTGCGTGTGTGTGTGTGTGTGTGTGTGTGTGTATTATATGCGAGTTGGAAATAATTTTCCCTTTTACCAAATTGGAACCCCAAAATGGGGAGCATCATATATATTGTTTTTAAAAATATAATTATCCATTGACTCGTGTTTCGGCGTCTACGACTTATCATAGTGACTGAATCTCGCAAGCTCGGACATCGGGACGTCATGGAAAACAGCTTACACTTCTACCACTTAACTACCTCGTACGGCTGCTTTAATTAAAAACAAACACAAATAAATAACGTCTACGTAAATCGGGATATATCCAAGCAGTCGTGCGAAACAGCCTCATGGTGGTATAAGTTTTGGCTTCTTTCCATGAGGCCAAGACGTCGAATGTCTCTAGATTCCGTCACTCTATTTAGTCATAGACGACGAACACGTGTCAGTGGATAATTCTATGTGTAGGTGGTTGCTTGTGTAGCCGCATTGATTAGTTGTGAAACAGCGAAACAGTACTGTATGTGGATGACTATATATATATATATATATATATATATATATATATATATATATATATATATATAGTTTGTCTTATTTTACTTCAGTCGAAGTTCTCAAACATCAAGGGGCCCACAACCTGGGGCTAACACTTGAACTCTATATGAGATACATAGATATTTTTTACACAGTGATCACCACTTATCAAGGCGCGGAAGCCACTCAGGGATAAGGGTTATTGCAAGTACATTACGTTAGTGAGGAGATTTGCAGCAATGTTTACTTAAGGGGGCGGTTCATTAGGAATTTGTTAACATTGGAGTTGAAGACAACCAAGTTGTAGTTCGGAGGGAAGCAGGCAGACGGAACAGAGTTCCACAGGCGTGCAGTTCTAAGAAAGAAGCTTTGTTCATGGAATCCGCGTTTTAATTTAGGCACACATATAGAGTGGGGGAAATTTTTCACAGTGGATTCAGCTAGACGGGTATTTTTCGTGAAAGATTGGCAGGGGGGGCCAGAGATTGGAGTTAAGACGAGCATCTGCCATAGAAATAACGATAAAACAAGGACAGGCACGCAACGTCTCTTCTGTGGGAGAGAGGTTGCAGGGTAGAGAAAAGGGCATCCCCTACTGCCACGAAGTCTATTTTGTACTCTGTCAAGGCAGGATAGGCTGTTTTTAGCAGCTCCTGCCCAGATATGGGAGCAGTATTCCATCCTTGGACGTACTTGGCTTTTATATAGATAGAGACTTGCATCAGTAGTGAGATATCTTCTGGAGCGGTAGAAGGATCCCACCATCTTTCCAGCGACCTTGGCAACAGACTTGATGTACGTGTTCCATGTCAGATCAGGAGTAAAGGTCAAACCCAAAAGCTTGTCAAAACACGGGGCGTCACCCAGACGAGAGGCATCCATCACAATTGATGCCAGATGGGGATCAGAGCGTTGATGATGTAAGGATAGGAGTTTGGTTTTGGATGCATTAAAGGTAACCAACCACATCTTCCCCCACTGAACCACACGCTCGAGATCAGAGGAGAGAGAATCAGAGAGAGCTTTGTCATTTACAGCCTTTGATGTGTTGCCGTAGATGGTCGTGTAATCAGCATAGATGTCAACGAATGATTTAATTATGTGTTTAGGGAGGTTATTGATGTAGATCAGGAAGAGAGTTTTGCCCAGGATTGACCCCTGAGGGACTCCAGCATTTATATTGCAGGCCTCCGATTTTTTGTCCATCTACCACTACTCTTATGAGCCTATTGGAGAGAAATGATTTAATGATTGAGAAAACATTTCCCGTTATACCGTAGCTGGAAATCTTGTGAAGTAGACCCTTATGCCATACCTTGTCGATGGCCTTTGATATGTCAAGAGCAATTGCCCTAGAGAGGAAGCCTTTGTCAAGAGATTCACTAATCCTGTGGGATATAACCGTCAGCACATCTGCGGTAGATCTTGCAGAGCGGACACCATATTGTGCGTCACAAAGAAGGTTATTCCTGCTGAGGTGGTTGACTATTTCTCTATTTAATATGGATTCCAGCAACTTACTCATAACACACAGGAGACTTATTGGTCTGCACTGAGAGGGAGATGACTTATCACCTGAATTCTTAAATACAGGGCAAACTGATGAGGTCTTCTAGGGAGTCGGAAAGCACTTCTTCTTAAGGCATCGCTTAAATAGTTTCGTAAGTATGGGAGCAAGTTCTGGCTGAAGCTTTTTTAACACTATAATTGGGATGCCATCAGGGCCAGTTGCTTTACTGGAATCTAGGTTCTGTATTAGCTTGGCGACCTCATGCACGGATATTTGTATGTTACCTAGCTTGTTCTGTGTTATAGGAGGAAATATCGGGAGTTGATGGCCTTCGTCGCATAGGGTAGAATTAGCTGCAAAGTTCTTTGCAAATAGTTTGGCCTTGCCTGACGCTGACGAGATGACCTCTGATCCATTGATAATGGTTGGGATAGAACCCACACCTCTGTTCAGGATCCTATTTGTTATTTGCCAAAACTGGTGGGCTCCAAGCCGCTGATCAGCTACCTTGGATTTAACAGACTGGGCATATAGCTCTCTTGCATTTTTTATTAGTCATTTATTCGAATGTTCCATTAAAGTTCTTTATGTCTCAAGCAGTGAGTTAGGAAAGAAATTGAGAACATAATTGTCCCCTCCCAAATTAACCATTTTTATACATCGTAGTTTATCTTTCATGTTGGTCTCTTGGTCTTACTAAATTCCAGGACAAGAATTTATCTAGTCTGGTGGAGTATCCAGCTTCGTGCTATTACTTGAGGTAATATCACTTGGAGAAGGTGCACCATTCCTCGTAAAAGCAAATGTGGGTTAGCCGTACTTATGGGGTCTTATTTAGGCTGCGAATACTATGTGATTTTGAATATTTGGTCAGGGTTTACTTCTATGGAAAAAGTATCCTCATGTCAGACTGTTCTGACAAACCCCTGTACAGAGAGACCTTAGACACTCGAGGACAGTGTCTAGTAGTCATCCAAGTTCTCTCCAGTTGTGGTGGTCTAAGTCGGAACTAATGAATACAACGAAGTTGTACGATAGTGCTCAATAATAAGAGCAAAATATTTTTATTTGAGGGTAAACAGATACATATGGTCGCTACAAACGGCCATCTGTTTCAGTCAATGAATCTTCATATGACGACCCTGAACCCATTGACGGCACAAAGAAAAAGGGGAATTTTCATAAAAAAAACTATAAAAGTTGCGAGCTCTCTAAAAAAGGAGGATAAAAATGGAGAGACCGCATTTCGACCTTTTGGAAAATTGTTCAAAAAAGATAAAGCTGAATTTATAAACGAGATAAATTAGAAATGATTAAAGTGGGTCGTAATTTTACTGGAACCGTTAATTGTATAAGAGGTTGGGTATGGGAGGGGTGCTGTTTATAAACTGTTTTTTTTTCGTCACAAAAAATGTTTGAAAACGTGTTCGTTGGCAGAAAAATTTGCGTGTAAGGAGAATGTAGCAGAAATGAAGGGGGAAGTTAAATAAAAAGTAATAGGGAGAGAAAAAAGAAGGGGATTATTTCTATGCAGACCTATTCATACCGGGGCACACACCCATATACATGTGCACAACATATACACATATATACGTGTACACACACATACGAACATATATATATATATATATATATATATATATATATATATATACTTTTATATATTATATTTTATTTTATCATATGTGTTTAGTGAAATACAAACTCGACAAATGTAGTGTTCACTCACTCGAGTAAGTATAAAAACAATGGATGTCCATGCGCCTTTCACAAGGACGCAAGAAAACCTCTCTAAATCGAAAATTAATCACAACTGGTAGAAACACATTAAAGACATGTTAACAATCGAGTAAAAATGTTATTTACTAACAGTATTTGAGGAGGACTTTCAGAGATTAGATTAGATTAAATAAGTTGGAATGGTCTAGATATCATTATCATCTTACGTTACATGTCTGCACGAAGCTGCTTCTTCTACTCGAAATTCTAAATATGATCGTGTTTTTTTTTATTTCACTATGTAATAATCTTAAAAAAGTAGTATCTTATTTTGGGTGAGTTATTACGCGTAGGTTTTAATTTATTTGTACCTGCTGAATTATTATTATTACTGTTATTATTATTATTATTATTATTATTAATTTTATTATTATTTTAGATATCATTATTATTAATATTATTATTATTATTATTATTATTATTATTTTTATAATTATATTATTATAAGTATTATCAGTATTATCATTATTATTACCATTATCATCATAATCATTATTATTTTTGTTGTTATTATTTTATTATTATTATTATTATTATTTTATTATCATTATTATTATCATTTCAATATCAATATTAATCTTATAATTTATGTTTCCTTTACCGTACCAGAAACTAATTACCCCGATAAAGTATTTATAATTGCGAGAACAAAACATCAGTTTTTGTTCCTAGTTGGGGGTAGAGAATAGATAACTGGCACTCATCACAATGTTAAGAATAGTTGTCTTTTTATGGTGACATTATTATGAAGATACAGATTTCGGACATGTAACTGAGGTTGTAAACAGTTATGCTACTAGACAGTTTTCTCATTTTGCATATCAGTCTTTGATATTTTTTCATTGTTTATGACAATTTTAAATGCTATTAACGACGACATAAGGGAATGACATATGCTTTGAGAAGCAAACAAGCGTGTTGTTAAATGTATTCAAACATTTACCGTCAATATATTTTTCTAAATACGCATTGCATCTGTAATTAAAGATTAAAAGATTTTTCAAAGAATTTGAAATTGAAACCAGTACCTGTATCGAATCCGGAATTTTGTACAAAATGGGTAATTGTATGGGAATTGGGAAGAATTTTGTAACCGTCTTAACACCCACAAACAAACACACACAAACACACACACACAGAAACACGCACACACATACACCCACATATATATATATATATATATATATATATATATATATATACATTTATACATATATCTATAATATAAAGCTGAACGTCTGTATGTGTGTGCGTGCGTGTGTGTGTGTGTGTCTGGTCACAAATAGGCTCCTATATGGTTGACTTTTAAAAAAAAAATGATTGCATATGATGATAGAAGATATATCGAGGATTAGGAATGGGTATGTTTTATCTGGCAGAACGGTGGTCATTAAAATTGTTGGGTTTGCGTTCGCCTCTGACCCCAAAGAATGGAAATAAAAAATGAAAAAATAAAAAGTTTACAAGTGTTTTTAATATAGATGTACATAAGAATACTTTAATAAGTATGTTTCAACTTAAATAGGGGTGGTATAATAAAATTGTGGGGTCTGCGTTCGCGCCTGCACCCCATGGAAATATAGCACACACTTTACCAAAGCCGTTTCATATCTATTTGCGAAAGTATAATTTCATAATTATGTTTCAGTTTGAAGAAATGTGGTATAATAAAATTATGGGGTGTTCGTTCGGCCTGACCTCCATAGAATGTAAATATGTCACAAAGTTTAACAAGCGGTGAGGGCCCACAATAACACCTGTACATTAATCTTAATCCGCCTTAGATTTATTTAATTTTTTTTTAGTTGTATCATATTCTGTCGAATAAATTCACCTCATGAATTCACGTTCTCATTAAAGTGAAAGCAAAATCCAAAAAGTCGGAACTTTAGACAATTCAAATTTAGCATACCTCTGTTTTATTACCTTGTGCACTTGCACGTGGCACTCTTTCGAAAATACATAAATAGATAAATAATAAAAAATAAGAATGGTACTTGTTATTGTGTCAAGAGAAGGAAAAAAAATCCTGGTCACGTGATTACGTGTCTTTTTTAAAAACATTTACATAACCTTTTCATTTTTATTCATATATCTGTTTAAGCTTTTTTGTCAGTGTACTAGAAGGAATCGAGTTGATTACAACCCTTCCTGCGTGTTCTTTACATTACAATAGTACAATTCTGAATCATACAGCGCAATACTACACCGCTCAATACTGTAAAACTTAAACAAAGCTGTCCTGCTTGAAAAGCGCTTCATTTTCTTCTTATTCATATTTATATCGATTCTTTGCTTTAAAAAACTAAAGTAATTACGCGTTTACTTTTTTAATATCCTATTTTGCTTTTTCGGGTTATTTTACTAAAGTAAGTAAAGTTTAATTATTTTTAAAAACTGTTTTGTTTCTTTTTTTGTTCGATATTTCGTCGATATTATTTAGTAAGAGTGTTTAGCAGAAAACCAACAAACGACTACACGAAAATATAAATATACAAGAAATAAATGTCACCATAGTCAAGAAAAGTCCAGTTCATGTTTTTTGTTGTTTTGAAATAGTTTTAAGTCTCTTAACTTGAAAAAAATTCAGCGAACCGAAATTAAAATGAAATTCGAGGCTATAACTACTTAAATTAACTTTTATATAAACTACACATGCCATAATCGAACATTCCTCAAGCACAAAATAACGGAAAACATTAAAATATGTTCATAAATATTCATCACGTTGACAGAACTCTCTTAAATAAACACAGAATGCTCAGTTGCCCCTCCTTCAAATGGAAAACGGGGCTCTCCATTTCAAGGTCGCTGCCATTTTAAAATCAAATATGACAGCGTATAAGCACGTGTGATTTGAGTTCAATTATTGTTTTGGGTAGGTAGCTGTAAGTACGGTAATAAGTGTTTTCTATGTCAATGCTTATAAGAACTTTTACTACTTACATTGCATTTCATTTATATTTAGTCTTTACACGTTCATGTACCATTCCAATAAAAAATAGTATCTACGTGTTAGTTAAAATATTTGTATGGTTCTGGAATTGCTGAAACTTTACTCCGTGGAGGTCGGCCCACACATACATTATTCTAGGTTCCCTTGGATGTTACTACAATTGATAAACATGTTTGTATCATAAAATAAAGATTCTGGTATTGCTGAAGATATCATAATATAATCTGTGATATGGTGGTACAAAATTACTATAGCTCATAAAAAGCTCCGGAATCTGTTCATATAAAACTTCAGGATATGCGTACTTCTAACTGATGATACGTATGACTGTAATGCTTTCAACTGATGTAATAAAACGTTTCTAGTTATTACCATGGGAACTAAAGCTTATAATTTTAAAGCCTGTCACAAATTATATGTACTGTGGAAACATGCCGAACGTTAGAAACTTTCTAGAGATAATAAATCTTTCAGAGTACATTTACATGGAGATTTTTTGAAACTCTGAGACGGAAGACTGAATATGAAATGAAAATTGACATGAATTTATCACAAACCTACACCTCGTTTACTCAGTTGAATAACTAATTAAAATGGTTTGTTATGATTAATTTCAAACCTTACAAATAATGTTTGTGAAAAAACAGCAATTGTGCACTAAATCATAGCAGTGAATAGTTTGAACGATAGACTGATAAAATGTTGTCAGGAAGTGATCATATTTTAAATCTATAGACGCTGTTGTAGAAGATTCTGAAATAGTGTATTATTTAGTTTAATTTTTGAATTCCCCTAAGCCAAAAGTGATTCTCCTCATTGTCTGTGATTGAAACTATGTGCTCCACTCATGCTTCTGCACAACCTTTTACCACCCAAGTTATAATATGACTCGCTATAAAGAAATGTTTCAGAAGAGTTTTATAAGCCATAATTATTCCTTGCTGTGGAAAAGGCGAAAATGTTTGTGTACTGAAATTCTATTGACACCTCCCAATATGCCTTTGCATTAAACAAGTTCAGTTTCCAATACGTTTATCTTTTGCAATATCTATCAAAAAGTTACAAGTTCAGACACCCCAAGTTGTTGAATTGCATTTCAAAATGATTTCTTTTACAAACAAGAACAATTATATGCCTCTGCTTCTAGAGTAATGAGTAAGAATAACATTTTCATATCAACTTATAATAATAAAAGTACAAATATTATCTATAAGGAAGTTTTTTTACTGAGGAATTAACAAACTACTAAGTGAAGATTGTTCGCAAGTCGTTTATGAAAAAGGCATTAAATCAAGGGAAAAGGATTTCACAAATGAGATTCTTAAAAGAGCTACACATTTTCGAGATTATATTCTGAGAAATTAATGTGGGTCAATATGTGCAGATAATTAAACCTCCGATTTTTCGCCTTTTTAAACACATGATATTGTTCGGCAATCTTAGCTACGAAAAACAGCAAAGTTTATATAAAAAATATGTATTTCTGTAAGATTTTTCAGTTCTTTTCACCATGAAACGCTTTTGCTTTGGTTTCGATATCTCACAATTTCAAAGTATATTTTTAGACGTACCTACCGTTTATAATACTCCGTAACTTGCATGAATCAGAATCCCTTTTGTAAGATACTTTTCGGTACATCTGCTAGTATATATATATATATATATATATATATATATATATATATATATATATATATATATATATATATATACATATACATATGTGTGTGTGACAAATATTTAATATATGCTGTCAAGAAATAACTGGACCAGTAATAGTAATCAAAATGTATAATAAGTTGATATGTTTCAATCTTAATAGAGGTAACACACACCTGAATCTTATTTTGACATCAGCATTATATAACCGGCAGTCTCACTCGAGGCAATTCAGCTGGAATAAATTACGTTGTTAATTAATGATCTTAAATTGCATTTACGCGAACCGTTTTGCTTTCTGCTGATTCCTTCCACAAACGCTTGAAGATTGTATAAAATAGATTTATTCATAGTATCGTCTCAGCTGTATTAAATAGAGTAGGCAGGTTCTCTTTCGCACATTGATAATGATAACCTGAAATTGGGTTAAGTGAGAAATTATCGGACTAAGACGTACCGTAATCTTACTAGCGGAAATCAATGCTGAGCCTGAACTAATCTGATTAATTTTATTTATGTGAAATATAAACGATAGCCTACACCGGAAACAGTGTGCAATATTTCCGTTCACACATTTATATAAAAATGAAGGAGGGGTATTCTCGTTTGAAACTAAGTGACTATAAAGCTTGCGGTGTAAATTTCACCCACATGTTAAATGGCTGTAGATTATATAATTATAAATAAACTATTAGTTTAAGTGTTTTCCAAACAGACATTGTATATTTTGCATATGTCATTAATGAAAACGGGACTATGCTCCCTGATTAAAAACCCATTTGTGTAGAAATTATAAGAAAATAACACTACTAATTGAAACGAGATTATTAAAGTAGGATTGTGAAATATTAATGGAAGATGATATATTTTAGCATTGCGGTTCGAATACCATAGTGCTGATATGGTGTGTTTATATAAAGAAGATGATTATGTAATAAATAATTAAACAGTTATATTGGCAACATTCTAATATATATATATATATATATATATATATATATATATATATATATATATGTATATATATATATATATATATATATATTATTTTTGAAAGCAAAAGACAATGCAGAGAAATACCGGAATTATGAAAGTAAAGAAAGAAAAACAAATGTAGACGAATATGCTTGAGAAGAGGAGTGTTTAGCTTTTATTCGTCTATCTTTCCTCATCTCTTTACTGTCATAATTACGGTATTTCTCCGAATTGTCTTTGGCTTTAAAATAATGCTATACATACATATATATATATATATATATATATATATATATATATATATATATATATATATATATTAGAATGTTGTCCATATAACTCTTTAATTATTTATTACATACTCATCTTCTTTCTCTCGGGAAAGATAGATGAATAAAGGCTAGACACTCATCTACTCAAGCATTCCCGTCTACACTTGTTTGTTTTTCTTTCTTCTTTCATAATTTCGGTCTTTCTCCGCATTGTCTTTGGCTTAAAACTATATATATATATATATATATATATATATATATTTCTTTACCAACAATGCTTCAAGCAAACTACTACATACTCTTATATATATATATATATATATATATATATATATATATATATATATGCAATTATATTTATAAAAAAGACATAAGTGAGTATTTGTAAACTGCGATTTTATTTAATATCCAGCATTTAAGAAGACATTAGCTAAAAAGTTAAAATAATGAAACTATATTCTCGCATAACGTTATAATAGAGAATGAAAGGCGTATGGAGGCAATATATACATCCGTTTTTAAGTGCTTATACTTGTAGAAAAGAGAAAGATACATTGTTTCATAGAAAATCTTGAGAGTATAGGAATTGTAAATGCATGAAATGAATGAAAGAATGGCTGACTTATTTTTCCGTTGAAAGCGAAAATTGTGTTTAGAAATTGAAAGTCTGTTGTTATATTATATCCAGTAATAAATGTTTCTGATTATTTGGTAGCGGTGTTTCTTTTTCTGATAGTGCCTTTTTATCAGTCAGGTTTACAGATATAAGCTATCATATTTTTTATAACTAATCCATTCATAATTATACCGATATTTATGCAAAACCAGTGATTTTTTTTGTTTCAATATTGATAAAAATAGTCTACCGAAACAATAAATAGAAAGCATAATTTATTTATCTATACATTAAAAAAGCGTGTAGGTAAAAAATAATATATATTTAAAATCCTTGTTGCTTGATATATATCAATCAAATACGTATTAAAAAAATACGAAAATAAGTGCATTACAATTATTCGTAAAGTAAAAGGGTTAGCTTTTGTTATGTATTAAGAATTTGTTAGTGTTTGTTTCTTTATTCGTTAAAAATATATGAAAAAATATATATGAAAAAATAAAGCATTATCACGTTTTACCAAGAACAAACAACCCATCATATTCCCTGCTATTTTGACTACTACTTCCTTTTAGAGTTAATTAAAGTAAAACGCGAAAACTTTAGAAACAACCCGATTTAGTTTAATATCATACGCTTTTTATATATGTTTCGGACATATTTCGGTCTTATTCTACTGAGTTTATGATAAGGTACTACTTTAAGCTTTATTTCGTACAATCCAGGGTACCCAGCGTTGCCCTTGTGTGTGGAGGTCTAGTAAGGACTCCTGGGGGAGATTAAAAGTTGGTAAGAAAAAAAGTGCTATAGTGCAGTTGTTCCCCGCCGTTGCTTGGGTTGAGTAATGAAGCCCAGGAAGATAATAAAAAATATATTAGTAGAAGCTGGGGGGTGGCGAACAAATAGTAAGCAGTGTGTCAGAGAAAAACGTGTAAATAGGCAGCCAAGCTTGAACCCGTAACGCGAAGAAAAATTTAAAAAAAAAAAAGTGACGTCTTTACCGATATCTCCATCGACCGACCGGAAGTTTCAAACGTTGAAATGTTCCGTAGCAAGGGGTTTATATTGGGCACACCTTAACGGGAGCATATATAACGGGCGCATGTAATACAGAGACTCATTGGTCCTAGATATGACCTTAAACTATATCCAGTTGTGAGCCCCCAGCTTGCGGGCTTTGTGGAGTATGGAGCCACCTTTTAATTGCCATTGCACCCAGGTCCACTCTGATCCGAAGTGGTAGTATCTGTTAGGGTGCCAACTATGGGTAAAATAGAAACAAACTTGAAAACAATAAATGTATTCTATTAAATTTTTTTTCTTCAAAATCTTTGGAGACGGCATTAAGTAACCTGAAAAGCGTTTATATGCCGTAAAGCAAAAACAACTAACCAACCAACCAGAGACTCATAATTATCATGGTGATGACGTTTATATATTTTACATCATGACGACGACTGTGACAATTCTTCGAGGTTTCATATTAATACAGATTGGGAGATATATGATACAAAAGTTCTTATACACATATAGCGGACTAGAAGCTTAATGATGATGATAGTTGGGAGGAAACATATTACTTGGAAGGGTAAACACAACCTTCGTTTAAAGATGATGATAAAGCACATTTACCTTTTTGTTGTAAGGAATGAAGAGACAAGCAGTTCCAAACATATTTGCTTCTTTATTTAATCGATCGATCTGTGACGTCAGGATTTCCAGCCTGTTCGGCTACATGGTTTATTCTTCTACTCTTCGTCTCTAAGGAGATTCCACTCTCCAAATCTATCACCGACAAACTGACTGACTCTAACTCCGATACCACAGAATCATATATTCAGAGATCCCCTTTCTTTATTACGTCAGAAGTGTGCTTTTTCAAACGTGATTTTTTTTTCTTTTTACGTGGCTTTACATATGTTTGCCCAAACACACTTTTGGCAAACAGAAGAATCCTCGCTTATAATTCTAACCTATTTTTAAACAATACATTTTTAATTTGCATTGCGCATTCTTTTAACTGACATATTTAATATCTAGATTTCTAACAGAATGGGCAATATACTCTTTTACCGACATAAACAATATACAACTATTTGTATAAGGATTAAGAATGGACTTTATTTCTAACACTCTATTCTCCATCATCTTTAGCACTTGCTTACAGGGTTCCATTCTAACCTTATCCTAATATCATTCTCACTTATCTAGTGTATCTCCTTACTTACATGAGAAGGGACCTCCCTTTCTTGTAACTCTCCTTTCCTTTTTATTAAAAAAAAATGAAAGCATTTTTGAATCCTAGTACTTTTTTTCTATATCCGTGCAATCACGTCGCTAAGAAAGATCAGACACACAAAAGATATATTTAGTCAGCCCTACTCCAACTGACCCCATACATTTTATTTAGACCCGGATATCTATCTTCCCTTCTTTTGGGGATAGGGTACTGCCTCCTATGATCAATATGAGCTGCTTCATCAACCCACCGTTATGCCGTAACCGAGGTTCCATTTTGCCTCTTCACGAAATCGACGACTCTTCGTCTAAATATGTTCTGATCCTTTCTTTTGCATGGTTGTTCTAATAATGAAAACTTTGTCTCATCTTCTAAGCATTTTAATACTTTCGGGGCATACATCAAAGTTCATTTACTTAAAACTTTGTGGTTGGCTTCTAATTATCAAGATACACCTCATCATCACACTGATTTACTCGGACTTCCCTGCTTGGCCTCTTAGAACTTGACAAAACGTAGAAAACATCACCCTAAACTAAATGCCCCCTCTTGCCCCCAAATTCCTACTTGTGCACTGAATTCTTACTATCCCGAGGATTTCTGTGACTTTTCTTTTTTTTTCATCAGAACGTCCAAGATCCCAAACAGAGATATCCTGCATTCATACATCTCTAAAAAACAGAACGTTATACACTTCTTCCTACGTATTTACGACATATTTTACTTTTTCTTCCTTCTTATTACTATATGTGGTTTTCCCGTGGCACTAGCTCTCATAGTAATTTGGTACCCTAAGTAATTCTAATAACCTTTCCCAAGCCTGCCTTTTAAATTTATTGTGCGAGACTTATCATTCTGCTCGAAGCTGTTACATGCCGCATACTTTGAACGCACATAATATCGAAGGTTCCCTCTGTATTTTTCTTTAGAAACACATCTTTTCAGCTATCCCTAGCAGGTTACTCTTCTTGCTAAAAATGTTTTGGCATACAAACATCTCATTTGGCTTATCATGTTCGAAAACCTCTCCCAGTATCCGTTTAAGTAAGTTGCGCTTGCCCCTTCTTTACAATTCTAACTTATTTCTAGGCAAACAATTCGTCCTAATAATCGTTTCATTTTTATTTTCTCACGACTTGTTTATTTTCATTTTAATCTATCTACTTAATTATAACTTCAATTCATGAGGACAAATACAATACATTATACATATATTTAAAAACATTTTTTACAACGAACATCATATAACATCGTCTTCAAAAACAATTAATTATTACATTACATTTAAATAGGGTCTAGACAAAAAACGTTTACTCAAAAATTGTTGTCTGTAAACAACAACAACAATAAACACAAAGTAAACATTGTCCCTTAAAAACATCCACTGAAAAGATCAACTATTAACTTAAAAATGCCTTTTTCAACAAAAGTGCATATCTCGTTCTAACATAACACAAGTTGTTTTAAAATTACATGCGCCTGAAAGTTTGATTGACAGATTTTATTCAATCAGTTTCAACATTGATACAAATTTCATAACCATGATGAATTACCCCAATCTTTTTACTCGTGCGTATATAAAAACATGCATACTTTTCTATTCCCATTATGCAGTTTTTATTTATCAATGGATACGAAAAAGTACTCTGGGAACTCGTTTCTTTGCGTTTCTACGACGGTTCTTTTCCCCTTTAACATTGTATGCATGTGTGCGATGGAGAGTGTAGCATTTTTCGTACATTTCGAAATAGATATTCGTGTCTGTGATTTTTGTTTTATTTACTCTATTTTTACTGTTTTTCCTTGCGGTATATCGTCTCTCTTTTTTGTATATGTCTGGCTGTATGGTAAATCGTCTAGAATTTGTTCCTGTGTTTTAAGGAACTATTTTTTAAATATTTTTTCTTTATTATTACATATTTTCATATAGTGAGTCTATTTCTATTTCTTTTTTATTGAGTATTGTGTTTATGTGTGAATTATATCTAGCAGATTTTTGCACGTTGTGTTTGTTTGATTTTGTTTTGTTTTCATTTTCCAAGCACCTTTAGTCGTGTTCCGAAGTATTATGAAGATTTTTCCGCACCCTTGTAGGGTGCCCATGAAACGAGCACGAAAACCACGAATATGTTGTGTAACAGGGGGATCGTTTGAGGGGCACATTAACGGGACATGTATAACAGGTCCCTGTAATACAGCCACTCATAATAATCATGGTGATGATGTTTATATATTTTACATAATGAGGACGTGATAATTCTTTGAGGTTTCATATTAATACGGTTTGGGAGATATATGATACAAAAGTTCTAATGCACATATATACAGGAGCATATACTTCACGAATGAGGATGGTGGGGAGGACATATATTACTTGGAAGATTTTACACAAAGTTCGTTAAAAAATGATGATAAAGGACATTCACCTTTTTGTTGAAAGGAATGAAGAGACAAACAATTAATAACATATTTGCTTCTTTATTCAATCGACCGATTGGTGTCGTAAGGAATTCCACCCATTTCGACTGCATTGTTTATTCTTCTACTCTTCGTCTCTAAGGAGCTTTCACTCTCCAAATCTATCCCTGTGTGATAGGCTCTGAGTATTTCATCCTCATCAACACTTGACTATCAACTGACTGACTCAAACTCCGATCCCACAGAATCATATATTCAGAAATCCCCTTTCTTTATGACGTCAGGAGTGTGCTTTTCAAACGTGGACATTTTTTCATGTGTTTGACCAAACACAATTTTGGCAAACAAAAAATTCTCGTTTCTATTTTTAACAATATATTTCTAATTTGCATTGCCCATCCTTTAAACAGACATATTAAATATTTCGATATCAAAAAGAATGGAACATGTGTCGTTTTACCGACACAAACAATATATAACTGTTTCTAATAGACTAATATTGTTAATATACTTACTTTCTAACAGTCTATTCTCCATAACCTTAACACTAGCCTACTGGTTCAATTGTAACCTTATCCTTTTATCATTTTCACTTATCTAGTCTGACTTCTTACTTACATGAAAAGGAATGCCTTTCCTTGTAACACTCCCTTTTTTCTAATTTTTTTCAACAAATAAAAGCATTTTTACATTCTAGTACGTTTTTCTCTGTATCCAAACAACCACTTGGGTAAGAAAGATCAGACACAAAAAAACTTATTTAATCAGGCCTATGATAAGGGACAGCTCTCTCATGTAACTGACATTTAGCGAAGTCAATTCAACCGAGACGATGGATTGCAAAAATAGCAACGCAAAAATAATTATTGTAGAAAACCGTCCAGTTTAACTTGAATCAATTAATGTTTTTCGGACAATTTTTCGATATTTGTCGTCCAGAAGGGTCCTCATTTAAAAAGATGCCAATCTAATGAGGATCTGTCTCCTCTGTTGAAAAGTTTTCGTGACATACAAACACATTCACACACGCATGCAAACACATTTTGCTAATGTGTCACATCAATATTTTTTAACTATTGGTTAAAACAGTCCACAGCATATCATGTAGAAATATTCTTGAGTAGAGTGAGATATCACTAGAAATTGTGCTTCAAGGAGAGCACGTGCAACGATCTGCTGATTCTTTGTTTTCTATGAGGTAATACGTCATTATTTCGATTTTCTTAATATGCATCTACGTTTTACATCCTAACCGCTTCGGTCCTGGATATGACCTTAAACTATATCCGATGATGAGGCCCCAGCTTGCTGACTTTCGCGAGTGTGGAGGAACCCTTTAATTGCCATTGCTCCCAGGTCGACTCTGAGCTAGAGTGATAGTATCTGTTAGGGTCCCAACTATGAGCTAAAATAGAAAACGATTTGAAAAAACAAATATATTCTATTGAAAAATTGTTCTCCAAAGTCACTAGATTCGAGATTTAATAACCTGTAAAGTGTCGATAAGCCGTAAAACAAAAGCAACCGCCCAAACTAACCGGGTTTTTTTTTACTGTATCTGAAAACCCCTCCTTTTTTAGAAACGGTGCACATTGCTTTAATATTCAAGATATCTTCTTAGTCTCTTTTTGATATGGAAAGAACATGGTACGCATCAGATCGTGCATGATGTTGTTTAAGGTCACGACGCCATTGTCTTTTTTGTACAGCCTATTAATGAAGAAATCACACACATATTTCCTGGAGTATAAACGTTTAAATAATTATTGTGGCGCGTGAGAGATTTAATTACAGAAGACAAAGCATTAATGCAGAGTGTGGATTCGGAGAATCAAACGAGCAAATTCGTTGGCTAGACCAATCAGTCCCACTTAGTTATGTCCTTGTAAATAAATTTTACTCTACTTCCGTGTTCTGATATCCATAGAATCCTTTAATTAGAGTTGTAAAACTGGCGAACCAGAATTCGAAAGTACGTACTCACAAGAAGTCTATACACCGCCGATGTTAAATCGATCATCAAGAGATATAGTATCTCATTGTATCCAGTTATCTTTATCACCCTCTCAAAAACCTAAATTAGCACACTTATAATATGTAATTACGAACTTAACTTGGAGCTCAAACATAGTTTTTTTTTATTTCTGCAACAATAACACTGACAAAAATATCATTAATGTCTCTACTGAAATACTGATTAGACATGCATGAAAACAAATACAGTTTACAATTCGCAGATAAAAAAGCAACCCAACAAACAACCGCCACTTTTAAACTGTAACACTGTTTGAAACCCCACGAAAAATTCAATGTCTGCAGCAATGACGTTAACTACACTTACTCCACAACATCTTTGTATTCTGAACAAAATATTAACAACTATTAACGTAAAAACGAGTCGTATTATATTTCTCTCTTTTAACTTTATACAAAACTGTAAGTATTCCAACACAGTTTTGGCTCGCAAAGACTCCGTTTTTTTTTTAAATGGAAAATCTTTTGAGAGAAAAAGATTGTCTTTAAGGAATTAAATATTAAACGATAAGTACATAGAATTACAACGGTTCATTTTGATAGAAACCTAGTAGAAAACGAATAATCCTTCTCGCCGGTTAGTTCTTCTAAACAATTGGAACTTTGCTAAACTGTACACGGTATTATATTTCTTTTTAATCTGTGCATACGTTTTTGTTCTAGAATTTATACAAAATTGTGCAAAACTGGGAAGACATGACGAAATAAGTTATAGTGCAGTTGAAACATCCGGAAAATAAAGAAAATCTACAAATTGAACAGCAAGAAAAACAAAAAAAAACACTACTGTATCTACTTAGGACTTTGTAAAACAGGACCGATTTCATGATCATCTTCTTCGTATTATACAAGTTTGTAATAAGCATTCGTATGCGAATAATAATCCCGCATTTTCACACAAAAAATATGGTAAGCATTTGATAATAACTGCTATGTACCGGTAAATGAAAAAAAGTGTTTGTAGCATCTTATAGCAAATACGAAGTAGTTAATCTGACAAAAATGGGAGGCGATCTTTATTAGAGTAGCCTCACCTTAACAAAGAAGTTTTCACACATACGTAACTACAGCGCTAAAAAAAGAAACTAAATCCAATAAACATCAAAACATCTACGGAGCCAGTAATTATCTCCTTTCTTTTCCAAACAGCACCTAACATGCCTGAAGACTATCGAAGGCCTAACCGACCGAAACGTTGCAGAAATAACGCACAGGATGAGAACAATGACCTAATGAATACAAATTATATAAATAGAAAGTTAAAATTAATTTTGCGGATATTAACATTCTGGCCTTAATACAACTTTCTTTTGTTAATAGATATTACTTATTTGAATGTTCAGATATTTTGTTAAAATATGGTTTCTCAAAAATATGGTCACTTTATAATATTTTATTATACAGGTATTAACTTCTAAAAGTAATATCTATTCGACTGTAAAATTTGACTCCAAATAATAAACATATAAGTGCATATATATATATATATATATATATATATATATATATACATATATATATATGTACACAAACCCACACACACTCACACACACATATATATATGTACACAAACCCACCCACACACACACATATATATATATGTGTGTGTGTGTGTGTGTGTGTGTGTGTGTGTGTAGATGACCTTATTTAGAGACCAGAGCAAACGGTTGAGCCTATGAATCCAAGTTCCTTGATGTATCCTTTTTGCAGCTGCAATGACAAATTCATAGTTGATATATTCTTTAGGTTGTTAGGCATCGAACCGTTAACATTTGCGACCTGATCTTACAGAAACCAGCCTATCTTTAGCTTTACTGTTGACAACGCATTTTCATAAATCTCTTATCTGTCACGCATGCGCGTGCAGGAAATACGCCACGGTCTCTTTTTAATCCTTTCCGTTTATTTGAGCATTGTAATGCCAGCATATCGTGATAAGAGCTTATAAGAACCGAAGAAGCAATGATGAAAACGATGATTATAACAGCAACAACAAAAACAACAGCAAAACAACAACAACAATAATAATAATAATAATAGTAATACTAATAATATTGATGATAGTAATAATAATAATAATAATAATAATAATAATAATAATAATAATAATAATAATAATAATAATAATAAATTAATTTGCTGCAAAAAGTATTGATAATTCTGTGTATCTCAATTAATTTCCCGCTACTACTTGGTTTCCGAACTATAAATTTTATTAACAACACTCAGAACAACCTGGCATTTTCATGACATTTTTTTCAATAGCAATAATTTATGACTGCAAAATATAAAACAAGCAATAAAAGTAAAATGACATCAAATTTTCAATGAACGTTTCCTTTGTATGTTCTGGACAGATGCTATGTATTATACACCACGGAAGCGCATATACAAAACAGTACTAACTTTGTGGTGATCCATTTTGTAACTCATTTACTTTAGGTAAAGATACAAACAGAAAAGCATACGAATATACACACAGAGGAATTTGCCCTTAATATATATGTCTACGAATGATGCTGCTAAACTAATTACTCATTGGCTTCTTATTGGAATTAACACATTTATTCCTCATCGTCAGTTTCCAAACACACCTCGTTCTTTTTCCCGGTTTTCATCAGCCTGTTCTTGTGCTATTACCACCGTAATAATTGCTACAATCAGTATACCGAGGAAAGGTCTGAGGCTTCTAGACAATCCTTCATGAAATCTAGCAGTGCCTGGAAGATATCAACTGCTAGTTCTATGTCTATATATTCTGAAGAAGATACGTGACTCTTTCTTATCTCAAAAAGTAGACTCTCGTAATGGTTGCAAAATCTATAATAATGTGTTTAATATCGGTAATCTAACATTTCTCTTCTATTTAACACTCTAATGGACATTCCTCCTTCTAAAAATAATACTTATCTATGTGCTCATCCGTTTTCTAACAAATCTTTTATCGATAATCATGCAGCTGTTCCTTCGAGAGCTGTTCAGACGCTGATTCGGTTGTCTATTCCAATACGTTTCAAAGCGTTCTAACAGTGTTTCAGAGGAAGATATCTGGATAATTTTTATTTTCAACTTGTTGAGATTTAGTCTTTCTGGTGCTATCTTTCCGTGGGGTATTCTTGTTGGTTTAATATGCAGATTGTAATTTGCAACTATGGGCGATGGTCTGCCCAGCACCAGCTTGACACATGGCCCTAGTGATACGTCTTTCCTGGCTGTCCCATTTCCTGATTATGATCTAATCAATTAGATGTCAGTGCTTTCAGCGAGGGTCTATCTACGACGTCCTTTTGCGAATAGCGAGGCAAAACATAGTGTTTGTTATCAGCAGGTCCTACCTAGAGCAAGCTTGAAAGAGAAGATAATTGCTACTACATTTTCCAATACCATGTTTTTCCTATAACATATTCCCTGACAGCATTGTCATGGCCTACTCTTGCATAAAATAAACAAGTAGTGTACTCCTGTCCAGATTTGAGGTTGTACAAATGACGTTATTCAGGTATTTGTAGAACTTGTTTTGATGTCATCAGAGTACGTCATCGTAGGAGCGTATGAACTGAAAGAGTAGCAAAAGAGAGTTTTAGTATAATTAGACGATCGTTCTTTTCTTTTTGAGGTTCAGCCAGTTTACTCACAAGTGAATTTTCACTGCAAACTAACTCCCCACCACCCCTCTCCTAGATCCTCTGCCACTCCCCTAAAAATGTGTAGACCTAACCCTTTAAAATGTCACTTTCATTTGCCAGTCTTGTTTCACTTAGAGCAGCAATGTCAATAATGTAACAGGCGAGTTCGCTTCAAATTAATTTAGTGCGTCACTGTGGTCTGTCTGAGTTATTTTTGCCCAAGTCTGTACGAACGTTTCATGTCTCAATCTCCATAAGGCTACTTTTGGTCTCTTTATCTCGGCTGCGTTATTAGGGATCCCCTGTAACATCCTCTCTCATGAAGTTACGTAAGGACCCCTGATATTCGAAAACTTGGCTCGTGTCATCTGGTACTTCTAGAGACGTCACATTGAATGCTGGTATGCTGAAAACGAATACCAAAACTCACGCAGGCAGGAAAGACAAAAGACGCTTGATTTCTATTCTACGAAATGTTAATTTCACAAAGTTTACAAACTTTTTACATATATGTACACGTGAAGTCCTTAAGACATTTCTCCTCGGAGGCGGGCGCGGATTGAGAGGGGAATGATCACGTCTCAGGGAAGGTATTGTTACTTCGAGGTTCGCGCACAAACTCTGGCTAGAAACTGACTGATATCGCGCGGCACTAGCATTAAATAGTGGTGTGAGTGTTCGGTGTTGAACTTTTCCTTAGCCAATGTAATCACCACGCACGTACGGAAAAACTCAGATTGCGAGCGTGCAATCCAGCCATGTCGCTAGCTTGCAATCTAAGATTCAAATAAACATTACACTCTCATTACACCAGGGTTCACCGGATGTCAGTCCGAACCTTCTTGCACTGACACGTCAGGCCAGACGATGTCAAGGCATTGTTCTAACATTTCCCATCGTCAATGTAGAATAACAATATATATATATATATATATATATATATATATATATATATATATATATATATATATATATATATATATATCTGACTTCCAAACAATAAAGCAATATATATTATATTTATTCTTCTGACAATGAAATAATATATATATATATATATATATATATATATATAATTATATATATATATATATATATATATATATATATATATATATATACCCCTAACTTTATGTATTTTGGGATATCTTCCGTTGCCCGGGATCTATTAAACTATCTTAGCATACCCTGCTCCCCAATGAGGGGCAATTCGCTCCCTCAGGTCGATCACGTTACACGTCTTGACATCAGTAAGCAGTCAGGATGTAGAATAGCGGCACCGTTTGGGACACATGTTCTAGCCCGTTCCCCAGGTTAGGGGGGTGACCGGTGCTGTTCTAAAGAGGACTGCTCAGACACTTGGCTGCTGAACCCCATTTTCACTCCCGTTAGTGAAAAGAGACACCATGGCCTGGCCGCCTATGTTCAGGTTTACAGCTACGGATTCCAGTGTGCACACATGTAATAATTTCTCGGTCGCCAGAAGCCATAGGAATCGAAAAATATGAGAGGGGATGATGGATGTAGTTCTTTAAAGTAAAGCTTGTTAGCGCAGAGCCAGATTCACTCTCTTGTTCCAATCTTCCTGATCCAACAGCAAGACGGGTCGAGACAGTTTTAAGCCAGGTAGGGGCGAAAGAACTGCCGAAAGGAGACAGGTACTCTAACAAACCGCCTACGGTGCTTAACTGCGAGGTCAACAGATGGGGTGCTAATACTTGGTTGTTCGCCTTGTTAACGAATGCAGTTACTTTAAACAGAGATCAATCATGACCGTTCGTCCAGTCTGGTATACTCCCTGCCCAAATGTGCTGCAACGCCCTCCCACAAGGTTTGGGAGTGCGTTGCTAATTCATGTATGTATAACATAAGCATTGGCTTATTCGGCAACAGAATACATTGGATACAAGGCAATTGATGCTGCATGATCCAAAAAAGTCGATATAATTTCGGTAGAATATTAAAATAAAAATACAGCTTCAAGTAGACATATCTTAAATTTAGGATGATCATTGTATATTTACATTGCTGATATATATATATATATATATATATATATATATATAACGACGATACTATATATAACGGTACTATATATATGTGTGTGTGTGTGTCTGTGTGGGTAGCTGTGTGGGTGGGTGTTATAAGCTGTGTGTTTTTAGAAATGTATAAAATAAATACATGTGTGTGCGTGTTTATGTGTAGGCGGAAAACTGTAATGTCTTACTTAATTTGGCATGTATTACAGAAATGGAATGTGATTTTCTAAATTTCCAACCTACTATTAATTAAGAATTAAATAATGCATGTGCCATTGTGTCTTTGACATATATTTTCATAATAAAAATATTTTCTTTATTTTTATACGCACGAAATCGTGAGAATATCAAATTGGCAAGCAGTGCACATACTATCGTATAAAAGAAAACTTCGAATATTCATGACAAGAAGAAACTATATTCGATCAAAAATGAATACACACTTACACACACATAAACTTTATGTGAAATATGTATACTGAATATCCTGTATTAATGCGTGCGTAACTTATTGTCTAAATCCACAGATATCTTTTTTTCACGCGAAATATGTTGTTTTTCTTAATTTTTTTTGCCGGATGAGCAATGAAAAAGTAAGTATTCTAGAATAAATATAGAAATCTATACAGAACCGAGTAAATGAACATACTTCAAAGAAAGATTTTATTAGTAAATTGTAATAATCGAAATTTAGAAATAATCGGCATTAACACTTCTTAGTGGAAATACTAATATTGTCGGCAGAACGGTAAAATCTATTTTATCCATAAAATCCATGGACATTACTATAAATCTACTTCTTAAACATAGATGCATGCACAAAATTGCAGTAAATGCCCATGTAATGTCTGTGATATTCCTTAAGTAACTATAATGAACCTGGTTTGTTTTGATTGTAAACCACAACTCTTCAGAATTATTTAATGAGTTGCATATATAACTACGATATATATTTGCTAATTATTAGAGCATTTCTATAGAAAAAGGAATTTTGCAGAAATTATGAATGGTATATTCCTGAATGTACTAATCTGCAGATTTTAAAGGTTACGGGGGCCTTCATCTAGCTGCAAAACTCTATAGCATCCTCTATTATACCGATCCTTATCTGGCAATATGATTGACGCAAAATAGATTTTTAAACAAATGTGCATCACAATACGTTGTAGAGAATATACTGCTTGTTTATCTTAAGCACAGTGCTATTTTACACTGCATTCGCTTATGAATAGAAATGCTGTTCACCTTGAGTCGAGCACATTGAAAGTGATATATATATATATGTATATATATATATATATATATACATATATATATATATATATGTTTATATATATATATGTTTATATATATATGGAGTGTGGAAATTACAAAATATATACGTATTTTAAAGTAAAAATAATATGAAAGTAATACTAAGTTGTATGACTTTCAGCTGATACTAACAATATGCAAACTTGCAGTTCGTAATAATTTTTAAAGATTTCATTAACAAGATTGGAAATAAAGTACATTATATATTGGAATGACTACAATAAATATGATTGCTTTTTAATTGAATAATCTCTCAGAACCAACTAAATAAAAACATTGCATTTAATACATTTATTTTGTCATACTTTATTAATATAATTTTTGTTCCCTGCCACTAGCCATCTCTTCAACCAGAATAGTAAGACTAGCAGGTTATCTAGCAGTTACGCAATTTTAATAGAACATCGAACATTCTATCCGAGCGTATTAGCTATTTGAATTCAGCGAGGTTAAACAGGTCGGAAATAGAACAATAATGGGATGCTTGCGTGTACCAAAATAATCCAAAAGTATAATTGACCAATGAGTTTTTCTCCAGCATGATGTAAGCAATTAACTTTCCAGCTGCAATTGCAAGCAAACGTTTCCCCAAATGCACATTAATTACTTCGCGATAGATAGCGAACCCAGCATTTACATCAATGCAATTATAGATATTTATATAAAGACGGACTAATTCGAAGTAGTTTTGCATCGAGTAGTGAATGCATCTCAAGGGAAGCAAATAAATAATAAGTAATGTTATATATATATATATATATATATATATGTGTGTATGTGTGTGTGTGTGAGGTGTATGTGTATTATTGTCCGTTTTAGATAGATATACGGGTATGTGAATGCGTGTGTATTTCCCCAATAATGTAACGTGTGTATTTCCCAATAAGGTAATTGCGTATAAATGATTACAAAAGTTCAGTTGAATTTTATTAACTAATTGCATCGTACAAATGTGTGCACACAATTCTGAATATAGTCAATAATAAACTAAGCAGCTTAGATCGCAGTCGAATATATCGGATATGTTTTTTTTGTATTTGGTAATTGTTTTCTCTCTCTCTCTATATATATATATATATATATATATATATATATAGATGGAGTATACTTATATATATATATATATATATAAGTATATTTATTCTCCATTTTTTCATACACAGTTCGTAAAAATATTCATATATTTTCTTCTACACTACAAACATAAATAAATAACCCGAAAATATGTGTTTTTATTGCGTAACAAATAAATAATACACGCGCCAATAAAACATATTGTTTTACTTTGTAGTTTTTCAGCGCCTTAATTATTTATTTTTCGCGTTTAAATTAAAAGATATATCGACATTTGAATTTAACTATAAGTATTATGGTATGTCTGCAGTGCACATTTATTATAAGTAGTGCAAACTACTTATAATTAAATGGCTCTTTGTTTGTTTTTTCTAAAAATGAAAAAAGAATTATGAAGAGAACGACTTGTAGAAACCTATTATACTCTTTTTTTAATATAAATGTACTTTCATAGAACTATTTCTTTTATGCCACAAAAACTATTTTCTTCACGTAATAAGTGCCACGTTTAGACATTAATTCAATAGCTACTGACCCTATGAAAATTGCGAGAACTTTAGAAGGAGGAAATCATTATTACTGGATTGTAAAATGAAAATATGACGGTGAGTCTATGATTTTATGATTCAGTTGCGAATTCTCCCAGGAAAATACTGTTATAATGTGTATATTTATTTTTAGGTTCGTCCGGAAAACGTATGTGCAATAAGAGCAATAGAATATGTTACAAATATTTATTCCAGGTGAAGACTGGATGGCGGTACGAGGATTTAAAATGAGGAGAAAAAAGTATTTTGTTTAAAGATGGTGCAATTGTGATGGTGTTGCTCCTAGGATGAACTGTAATATTTTATTATAAAGTATAAATGTGTCCCAATTGTCGATCTAATATTACATAAGATGGCTAATCGTCTAGACATAATAACTTTGTATGTGGCATGTGTTTTTGCCAATCTATGATACTTTGGTCAAGATGGGAAATTCTGCAATTAAACTAATATATATATATATATATATATATATATATATATATATATATATATATATATATATCGTACTTTCTATGTATATATACTATCATGTAAAAGTAACTTTTATGTGTTTGTATGTCGGTTCCTTCCCTACCGACACGAAGCAGGGCGGACTGATTTTTATAAAATTATACACGGAGATATTATATGTTTCAGCCAGTGTCCTATGTTAGTTTTTTCGCGGAGTCTCTTTGAAAAGTATAAATTATCTAAATTATTCGATGAATATGATTTTTTATATGACAGGGGCGTGTTCAAAATCAAGGTTTCTGTTCAGAGCACAAATAAAATATGGCACTTGAGTTTTGCATATTTACCATTAATTTAAGCCATTATGTATTGATATTTAATTGAGTTTTCAACAGTGTAATGTAGAATAAATTGCATTATCGGGAAGCGGGTAAAGGGTGTTTTCGGTTAACCTCAGTGTGTTCCAAACTTGAGCAGGGAATCAATCGATTTGATTAAGAAATGTGTGATTTCACAGTTTTCAATGAAAATAAAAATGTTGTTGATCATCATTCCATCCGGTCAACTTCAGGTTTCCCTGCTAGTAATTTATATATGATATATAAAACTCTATCCTTCAATATCTAATTGGCGGGTTACCTATTATATTGCTCTTTTTGCACATACCTTTTCTAGAGTAACCTAAAAAATAAATATTCTAAAAAGCTACAGTTCCATCAACATTGTTTTCAATACGAGAAATAAACTTGTAATGTTGTGGCAATACCTGGAAATGCATGACAGTTCAACATTCATATTCGTTCAGAAACATCGACGCTCGTAAACCTATCGTTACAAATATCTTAGCGCGATCTCAAGTATTTACTTTTTTGTTAAAACCATTGAATGTTTGTTCCAAGAATGCATATTCAAAATTATCAGTGATAATGTTTACGTGTGTCTTAACATGTGCGATCTGATCGAATACTAACTTAATAATCGACTGAGAACAAAACATGTTTGTTGCCGACAATTTCAATGTTAATCGATTTATGTTTTCGTGGCGGTATTTTTTTAGCTCTGCCAATGTGAGAAAATCTGTTAGCTAAGAAAAGTTGTGATGATGGATCGATATTACTCCATTTATATGAGATCAATGTTACAGATATGATATTATAAGAACTGCATTCCCAGAAGTATATTTATTTGCTGAGGAAGAATATACGCAAACAGGTTTTAAATCAAGACTTGCACCTGTAATTGTTTCGCAGTGCTCTAATGCTATAACTGAGGCACAGGATTAGAATTAATGTTAATCAAATTGTTATACAACTACTTCACGAAGGTTACTTCTACTGCCACAACTACTGCTAACAATAATAAAAATCATATCATTCCTTCCATCATCGAATCCATTTTCATCTCTCCTTACTTTGCTCTTCCATTTCCCTTTTTCTCTATATTTTCCTTTTCTCGTTCGTTTCCCTTTCTGACCTCCATTTCCTTTCTGAACTTCTAAAACAATCTTGGAGTAGCACGACTGCCACTGTGGCAAATAGTCGAAGGACGATACAAAGGCGGGCGAGGAGTAGTACATCCAAGGTTACATGGATGAGTACTAAATGTACTGAGACCTTGTCGTGGCTTGTTTTCACTCAAATTTCATAGAGGACAAATGACCGCTACCAACGAGAGATCAATGCAGAACACCGAAAGAATAAGAACCACAACAAAATACAACGAAGAATCAAACACAATTTTTAAAAAACGAGAAGAAGAATTAGACAAGAAACGAAAAGGAGGAAAAGACACAACTAGAGGAAGGATTCGTAAACATTACAAAATATAAGATTAACCAAACACTTGGAAATTGTTATGAATAGGAAACCTAAACAGGAAACATGAATCCCTTCTAAGATACAAGATAACGCGATAAGAACCAACCACATTAAAGCATTGAGCGACAAGGTACAAGAACACATAAAGAGAGACTCTGTGGACAAATAGATGAAACAATAAATAACATAAAATGAATGCAACAATATAGCTCCCGAAAATATACAAAATAGACACGATCAAGTGGCGAAGGCAGTACACCATGCATACAATTGTATCTTAAATACCCAGGCAAATAGTACAAAGAGAAACCCGTAGCATTACTGGAAAATGAAAGATACAATATCTATGGGGCATGATTATGCAGACGAATAAACCCATTCAAGTAAGAAGACAGGATGGCATAATATGCAACAAGAAAACATGTTGCATGATTGCAGATTGTTGTTTCAGCAGAAAATAGAGTGGTTTCAGGAAATTGAGAAGCAGAGGAAATTACGGAAATAGCCAAACGGAATTGAAATGACCGGGAAGATCAAGTGAAGATAACAGCACGTACAGTTAGAGCACTAGGAACTATTCAGAAATAGATATGGAAGAAATTGGAATGAGAATGAGAGCTAGAGGGATATAAAGATATTAATAATAATGAAAACCCAATGAGAATTGCAAAAAATATTAAAGAAAACCTTTGAATGCGGGAACTAACACAAATGAACTTCAGACAACAACCGATGCTGCTACATATGTAAACACAAATAGAGCATCACTTAAAAACGCCATAATTGTTAGGTTTTCGACTTTAATTTACTCCGTCGTTAGTGTTTTATGTCGCAATAAACTGGCACCAAAGCACATTAGTGAGGAGGGTATAGAAGGATGTAAAGACCGAGGGGAGAAAATACAAACCAGACCTCCGTTTGATGAATACAAACAGAACTTGGGTCTTACTGAGGGTCATTGCCACTCAAATTCCAGTGAAGCCTAATGGTCGCTGCCAACGCGAGACTAACAGTAAGATGCTGTTGCGATAACGCAAATTTATCTGCAAACTTAAACAAAAGTGATGAAGAATATTAAAAATCTGATGAAACTCCAAATAACACCAGAAGTTGTCCGCAAAAAAAAATGTTTTGATGTTTTGATTACACATTGTGAGTAAATAATAATAATAATAATAATAATAATAACAACAACAACAACAACAACAAATACAACAACAACAACAATAATAATAATAATAATAATAATAATCATAATAATAATAATAATAATAATAATAATAATAATCATAATAAGGATAACTCTTTTTTGTTTATTAACGTCTCTCTGGAAAGGGAGGGCATTCATTTCCAGCGGATTTCCCTTAAAACCGGCTTCACACCATGAGCTTCAAAGATCAAGGGTTTTCCTAAGGATGTTACTGGTACCTATAATTGCAGAGGTCTGAACGCCGCCTAAAACATCGGGGATTTTTAGTTTTTTTCAATAGTCCTTCCAGACGACTTGATACTACTATTAGTGTACCAACTTCGACCGGGATTATTTGTGTTTTAACCTCTTATCTCCAAGGCAAATAGAGCATAATAACTCCACTTCTCATTCTCCCTCTCTCTCACATTCGTCTCCCAGGGTAATGAAAAGTCTACAATCTGCCTTTTTTGAGTCGTTTCCAATGACGACCAAATCTGGACGTTGCTTGATCGTTATTACACTTTTGTCCCACCATGCTTCTCCCTTGCCATCCTCATTTGTTCTCACTTCATCAGGCACCTGCTCAAACCATTTTCCAACACACTTCACCCCTACTCTCTTAAACACCTCCCAATATATCCGGAGTCCAATGCAATCATGTCTTTTGCAGTACTCTCTCTCTCTCTCTATCTCTCTATCTCTCTCTCTCTCTCTCTGAGTCAGTCCACTACACCCTGCTGTAAGGTGCGCAATTGACTATGAGGTATTACCACAATTCCGGCATTCTGCACAAATCCTTCTCCTAGAACCACTTTTTTTAACAATCGTGTTCTTAGTACCTGCTCTTCTGCTGCACAAACAAAAGCTTCAGTACTCTTAGCCAGATACCCAGCTCTAAGTCATTGTCATTATCTTTCATCAGCCACTTCTGCTATATCCTAGAACACCCCATGTATGTCCTTCCTAGCTAGTCCCTCTGCCCTTTCTCTATCCATAGGTTTCACATAATCAGGCTTGGTCTCACATACCTTCACTTCATTGGCCACAACCTTATGCGTCCACTCCTTACTTCTAACCACATGTTCCTTCAATGACATCTCCGAGGTTCTAACATAATCTTTTACACTTTTCAATCTTCTCCCACCATATTTCCTCTTTTTATACAGCATTGTTACGCTACTTCGAATATGAAATATGCCAAACATTGCTAAAACTTTTCTTGTTTTTATATCCATGGCATGTAAATCCTTGTCAGATCATTCTAAAATTCCCATTTGTGTACTTTTTTCCGGCCAACAGCAACATAAGCGGCGGAGTTTTTAAGAATAGCAGACGAAACAAGTAAGCGTTTATAACATAAATTATATTTTAAACCTTACATTCGCGTTTAAACGAGGAATTGTCTTGTATATGTTCTGCTGCTTTATGTTTCTGTATTTGTGTACATTTTCCGGCCAACAGCAACATCAGCGGCGAAGTTTGAAAAATACAAAAAAAATAAAAAAATAAATAAACAATAATAATAATAATAATAATAATAATAATAATAATAGTAATAACAATGATAATAATAATAATAATAATATTAATAATAATAATAATAATAACACCCAACCAAACGAAGATGAGGGACCTAGGAGAACAAGACACCTACAAATACACAAGAGTTCTAGTAGTAGACAAAATCAAAGCAACAAAAATGAAAGAGACACTTGGAAAAATTACCCAGGAGAACAAACAAAATAATGGAAACTAAAGTATATATAAGACAACCGTAATAACATATATAAATACATGGGCAGTATCATGTTTAAGATACTCTGGATCGTTCAAAGGCTGGACCAAGGAAGAACTGAAACAGCTCGATCAGAAGACCAGTAAACTCATAACGTGCACAACGCACTGCACCCAAAAGATGATACTGACAGACTCTACGTGAAAACGAAAGACGGCGGGATGAGACTGGTATGTATAGAATAATGTTTGACTAATATAAAAACAATACTAGAAAAGTACATAGCGCAAAACATTGAAATGATAATTATGGCAGCGAGATACACTAAAAATGAACAAAATAGAAAACGAAGAGACAAGGAATAAGACAAATGGGACGAGGAACTACTAGATACATGTCTACATGCAACTTAAAAATGCATCCACTTTTGATATAAAAAACATATACGTAAGGATAAAAAATACATGGACACAGATGAATAGAAAAAGATTGTCAAGGCTTGGATAGATAATAATTAAACGTATTATATAATCCCGCCAGCATGGATAATATTATGCCTGAGGATGTACAAATTTCCAGATAATATAACACATTTGATAGAAAGGAAAATGGACACATGAAGACTTGAATAGACCACTGATGGACAATACATAACTGGTAGCAAAATACAAAGAGGGGTGTACCAAGGTGACACCCTATAACAACTACTATTTATTATAGCAATGGGGCCTCTGAACAACACCCCAAGAATATATCAAGTCGGATACACGTTCACTAACAAAGAGGAAAGAATGACTCACGTTTTTGTGTTTCTTTTTACATAGGCGTCACCACTTATCAAGGCCGATCGGCCACTCAATGATAAGGGTTAAAGAGTGTAGAGTAGTCAAAAGGACAATATAGTAATCAATAGTAATGAAAGTTCGGTAAATTTGTTAACTTAAGTGGAACGACTCATCAGAAACTTGTTCACGTTGGACTTGAAGACAACCATATTATAGACAGCTGGAAAGCAGGAAAACGGAAGACAATTCCACGGGCGTGCAGTTCTAAGAAAGAAGGTTTGATCATGGAATCTATGTTTAGGTTTAGGCACAGATAAAGATTGGGGAAAATTATTGATAATGTTTTCAGCTAGTCTAGTGTTTATTGTGAAAGTTTGGCGTGGGGGGCATAGATTGAAGCTCAGTCGAACATTTTCCATGAAAATAACGATAAAGCAGAGACAAACTCGCAACATTTCTTCTGTGAGATAGAGGTTGCAGCGAAGAGAAAAGGACATCTCCCACCAGGCCACGAAGTCTATTTTGAACCCTATCAAGGCAGGGCAAGTCTTTTCTAGCAACTCCTGCCCAGATGTGGCAACAGTATTCCATCCTTGGACGTATCAGACTCTTATATAGATAGAGAATTGCATCAGCAGTGAGATATCTTCTGGATCGATAGAAGGATCCGACCATTTTTCCAGCGGCCTTGGCAACAGATTTGATGTACGTATTCCATTTAAGATCAAGAGTAAAAGTCAAGCACAGAAGCCTGTCAAAACTTGAGGCTTCCCCAAGACGAGAGCCATCCATTTTAATTGATGCCAGATGGGGATCAGAACGTTGATGATGTAAAGAGAGAAGCTTGGTTTTAGATGCATTAAAAGTAACCAGCCACTCCTTTCCCCATTGTACAACGTGATCAAGATCAGAGGAGAGAGAATCGGAGAGAACTTGGTCGTTTACTGTCTTAGATGAGCTTCCATAGATGGTAGTGTCGTCAGCAAAATGTCTACGAATGATGTAAAGATGTGATTTAGAAGGTCATTAATGTAGATCAGGAAAAGAGTTGGCCCCAGAATGGACCCCTTAGGGAATCCAGCATTTATACTGTGAGCTTCTGATTTTTGCCCATCAACTACTACTCTTATGAACCTATTAGCGAGACATGATTTAATAATTGAGAAAACATTTCCAGCTATACCATAGCTAGAGATCTTGTGAAGTAAACTTTTAACGCTATCAAAGGCCTTTGAGATGTCAAGAGCAATTGCCTCAGAAATGTTGCCTCTGTCGAGAGATTTACTAATCCTATGAGATATAACTGTAAGGACATCTGCTGTAGATCTAGCAGAACGGAAACCATATTGTGTGTCACTAAGAAGGTTATTTTTACTGAGATGGTTGATTACTTCTCTATTTAACACAGATTCCAGCAACTTACTCATGACGCACAGGAGACTTATTGGCATGTACTGAGAGGGGGATGAACGATCACCTGAATTCTTAAATACAGGGAACACTGATGAGATTTTCCAGGGTGATGGGAAGCAATTTTCCTTAAGACAACGTTTAAACAGTTTTGTAAATATGGGTGTTAATTCTGGTTGAGGTTTTTTGAGTACTATGATTGGAATACCGTCAGGGCCGGTTGCTTTACTGGAATCAAGGTTTTTGATTAGCTTGGCACCATGACATACATATATTTTTTATATCACATAGTGTGTTTTCTGATACAGGAGAAAATATTGGGGGTTGGCGACATTGGTCACAAAGGGTAGAATTGGCTGCAAAGTTCTTGGCAAATTGTTTGTCTTTGTCTGATGCTGAGGAGATTAACTCAGGTCCATTGATAATAGTTGGGATAGAGCACACGCTTCTGTTCCGGATTCTGTTTGCAATTTTCCAAAACTGGTGGGAACCAAACCGCTGCTCAGCTACTTTGTGACTTGACGGACTGAGCATATAACTCTCTTGCATTCTTTATTACGTGCGTACAATGGTTGTTGGCAGTCCTGAAAGCGAATTTAGTTTCCATACATCTATTTCGTTGGAAGTAGCGGAAAAAGTGATTTCTGTGCGCAATAGCAGCAGCATATTCTGGAGAAGACCATGGCTGGCTGTTAGGTGTTTGCTGGAACTTTTTCGAGGGTATTAAATTGTCTATACCTACAAATAACCATTCTGTCAGGTCTGATACTATAGACGACACATCCTTTTTAAACATAGAACGAAGAGCAAGATCATATATAAATGTACGGAAAATATCCCAGTCAGCCATAGTGTATCGATATAGTGTACGATGGAGAGGAACGTCTGAGGACATTACATTTCATTTTTATCTTAATTGATACAACTGAGTTGTCGGAAGATCCAAGAGGAGACAGAACGGAAACTGAACATAGTTCAGGGCAAGTTGTGAGAAAAAGTTCTAGGATACTTGCATACTGGCCGTCATTGTCGGTCACACGGGTGGGTTCGTGAACAATCTGAGTGAGGTCATAAGCAATGGAGAAATCCTGACAGAATCTCCCCTCATCACCGGTCCTGTTTGAGTGGGTCAACCATTCTACATTGTGAACATTGAAGTCACCACATACGTGAATGTTAGCTGAAGGATATCCTGATAGAACTTGGTCAATTTTCTCAGATATGCTTTTAAAGATCCGCTGTTATGGGGGCGATAGAGAGTAAATATAAATGCCGTAGTGTGAGCTAGTGATACTCGGAAGCACATATAGGGTAAGTTAGGATCTTCTCTGGAGATGTCCCTACCATGTGGAAAGCATTATTTGATATAGGCACATATTCCATGCCCATGGCAATCTTGGGGGTCAGATTTGGAAGTTAGGTTAGAGTATCCTTTAATTACGAACTCATTTAGGGAAAAGGTATGGTTTAGTCTCCTGTAATTGGGATTCAACCTCTGGAAGGTTAGACAATAGACCCCTGATGTTGGAGAAGGAGACATGGTAGTAGGGGTCTACGTTGGAAGTTTCAGATCCGGGTTTAATCGTGTATTTTTTATTGAAACTGATCATGATGGAATTTTGGAGTTTGTGGACTAGGTCGTCAGACTTGCTTAGAGCAGGACGGAGAGGGGAAACAAAGAGAGAAAAGTAACGAAGATGTATTTATTTATTTTTTTTGTAACGCATGATAAGGTAAAGCCGTAACAATTACCCACTAGTATGGCATCCAGATGCCCCACTAGAGACTACTGCATGGTCCAGAATCCATTCACCAAATGGCAATACAACAGCCCCAGTACTTTGCGCCTGCTGATAGGACAGCCTCCTTAGTGGTTAATCCAAGGTTCGGGTCCCTGACTATCAGGCGGATAACGTCAGCCCAGATAAAACGATTTCCTTCAGCACCCTTACTAGTGACATGGCTATAAGGATAGACATAGAACAGAAAATTTCCGCCATCTCTGTCGACTGTTCACGCAAACTACTGCTAACCTAGAATACAGCTTTTTCTTCTCCCTTTGTCATGTTATGCACATGAATGAACTAGAACTGTTTTCAAAACTAAAAGACAGAACTAGAAACTCTAATAAACACAAAAATCCAGCCAGGATATCCAAAATAATTCAGTATTAACAAGTGTGCACTGCTGATCACAATGAGGGGAAATCTATGACACTAACGGTGGAGTACTGCCGAATTTAACAGAAATTAAGGCACTAGGTCAGCATGATACCTGCAAATACTTGGAAGTGCTGGAATCAGACTCTACCAAAGCAAGAGAAATGGAAGTGAAAATAGGAAAAGTATACCCCAGAAGAACAAGAAAACTCCTCGAAACTTAACTGAATAATGTAAAGTTAATTAAATGAATGACAAGGACCAAGGAAGCTCAACAAAAGACCAGGAAACTCATGTCGATGCATGAGGCACTACTCAAGAAGGATGTTACTGAACGACTCTACGTGAAAATGGAATGATGGAGGCTAATAACTGGTCGGTATAGAAGACTGTGTGAATTAAAAAAAAAGAGTAGATAAATACAAAATGCAGAACACCGATAAATAATTACCACAGAAAAAGAAACGGAATAAACAAACAAAATAGAAAAATAGACGAGGATTATGACGAGGAAAGAAAAAAGGCAAGAGAAACAGCTACATGGGCAATTCATAAGGGTGACAAAGAAGAGAATAACGAAACACTTGTAAATGGCTACAAAAAGGAGACCTTACCAGGGAAACGTAATAACTAATAACAGCTGCACAAGATAAATTAGAACAAACTACATCAAAGCTAAAATCGACATAGCACAATAAAACTGCAAAGTAAAACTCCGTAGATAAAGAGATGAATCAATAGGCCACATAACAAGTGCATGCAGCAAATTAGCCCCCAAAGAATATAAAATAGACACGAGAAATTGGGGAAGACATTACATTGGCAATTATGGAAACAAATTAATCTTGAACACACAGACAAATGGTAAAACATAAACCAGCAGCAATACTAGAAAATAAAAGTCACAAGATCTTATGGGGCATGGATATGCAAACGGATAAACACATTCAAGCAAGAATACCGGATATCATAATAGTGTACCAGAAGGAAAAGCCCTGTCAGATTGTAAATTTTATCGTTCCAGTAGACAACAGAGTTAAGAGCAAGGACACTGAATAGCGGAGCAAATACACGGAACTGGCCAGAAAGCTAAAAGTGATCTGGAGAATGAAGAAAGTAAAGACAACACCACTTATAATAGGAGCGCAAGGAACGATACTGAAATACTTTGAAAAACATTGGAAAAGGTAGAATCCGATCGATGATAGAAAAGATAAAACGAATTTTAATAAGGCAAACTGTAGAAATATCAAGGGAAACCATTGAATCTGGAGACTAACACCACACACAAACGACACGGAAACAACAACAGATACACACTCGAAGGAACATCACATGGAATATTATAAACTGAAACTTTATAATTGAAAAATACCGCGTTACATATTTTTGTGGGGGGGTATAAGCAAAATTGGGAACAACACTAAATAATGAGAGCTAAGAAGAATGGACGACTGAGGAGAGAAATCGCTAGCATGACCTCCGCTAGATGATCGCAATGTGGACTGGGACCTTGGGGAGGAGTACTGCCACCAAAATTCCAGGGAAGACCAATTATTGCAGCCAACAAGGAATCAATGGCAAGCCACTGTTGTGATAACGCAAATTGCTTTGAAAAGTTTGTCGAAAAAGGTGTAGAGACATGTTGTCACTTAGACTTCAGCGGGCACCACAAATATTTTTAAAACAGCAATCTTTTATGTCTTGAATGCCTACTCCTGAGTAAATAATACTAATACTAATAATAATAATATTAATAATAATAATAATAATAATAATAATAATAATTATTATTATTATTATTATTATTATTATTATTATTATTATTGTCGTAGGAGTAGTATTATTTGTAATAGTAGTAGTAATTTATAATGCGATACCCTGCACAATTCCCCCCCTCCATAAAAAAAACAGAAGAATATTATATTGCTCTCGCTTTAGTCGATTTTTGTATACGTATCATATGTATTCTATAAATTTAAATAAAATATTTTTGAATTTTTTAACATGATTACAACATCTCGAGTAAAGTACAATATCCCTCGTTGCACGGAGAAATACCAAATAATAATTTAATCAAAACAATATAAGTATTAACGTATTAATTATGAAAAGCAAGGAAGAAAACATTTTATGATTTGTAATTTACATAATAAAACTAAGACTATGTTCTCGTGGGATTTACCCTGTGAGAAAATAGATAAAGCTTTTGTTAATCAATTCATATACTGATTTATGGCTTCTTTCCATTCACGAAGTCTTTTAAGTAATGGTTGATAAAACTTTCCATTTAAAACAACTGAACAAAATATAAATACGAATTGTGACTCAATAATATTCGTGCAGTATTGTGTTGGCTCTGAGGGAAAATTCTTCTAGAATGAAAATAGTATTATTGTAATTCCAATGTAATTACTAATAAAAAATAAATATATATTTAAAATATATACAGGTGCTTATCTTCTACCCCTACCTATATAGACTGATTTACATTGTGTTTCGTGTCAATTTTATTTGTATTTTCGAAATTAAATTCACATTTAACTGAAGTATGTGTTCTGATACTATAATTTTTCTCTCTTGAGTCAGTGAAGGAAGAAGCCAATATAGATTGACGCAAAGTGACATGATTATGATTATTATTTATCAGGATTTACTTAAATTTCTAGAATATTTTTATCTTAAAATCGCATAACAGAAATACTTATTATAATGGCAAAATGGTCTGCCTATTTATTTATCTATCTAATCTTTATGTGTACAAAATAATATTATGATAGAAATGCACAGTGATGTCAAAATACAACTGAGATTTGGTGAGAGTAACAAAACGCATCCCTTGTTAGATTTAATCTAACAGTATCTGAGTTACAATTCTAGTGACTTATTGTATTGGCAACAGGGGCATGCTGCTTGATGTTAAGAATTCCTGCACCTGTAGCTTATTATCTTAGCAATAATTGAATGACTGGAGTTGTAAATATAACACTATTCTCTCTCCAAATCGCCTCCCACCAAATCTATTTAAATATCTAGAAATAGTAAATCCTTTAACGTATATAATATTTAGAGAAATAACGCATATTGTGATATAGTTTTGTTAACACAACAAAACAACACTGCGTTCATTTAAAACAACTCGTGATATGCATCATTAGGGAACTAAAGAAAACAGGTTTGTTTGTTCTATTTATTCTTTCGTATGAAAGCTTAGGTTCTGGAAGGACGAAAGTGTAATTGAGTCGGGTAACCAAACATTTCTGATGTATAATTAAATAAAGTATTTGTTCGGAGTTATTTATCTGTAAACAAAGATAATTATGTTATGTAATGATTTAAGCAAATGACAAGTGCTACTAAGTAAATGAATTGTAAACGCAACGTTCAAATTTCAATTCTGTATTGTTCGACAATTGTATTATACTATTCCGCATTAAAATTAAGACACGGTAGTATTAGTTACAGAAATCACTCGAACAAAATGTACGCCTGATATATGATGGTGCCAGGTGATAAGTATTTTTTCCCGTGAAAATAAAAAAAAGCTTATCCGACATTAGGGATGTACTACGAGTGCATGAGTGTTATATATAATGAAATTACTATATAAAAAATATAAAATCACCATGTATAGACGAGCCAATATATATAAATATATATATATATATATATATATATATATATATATATATATATACATGTGTGTGAGGTGTGTGTTTGTGTGTGTACGTGTGTGTGCGCGCATAACTACATATGTCCATATTTATGCATTTATTTATATAAGTGTATACGTATATATATATGTATGCATATAGTAAATTACATATATATAAGTATATATATATATATATATATATATATATATATATATATATATATATATATATATATATATATATATATGCATAATATTTCCATTTATATAGACAAATATTACACAGGTGTTACACTCAAGATGCTAATGTTTCGAACAATTCTTTGGTAAGAAACAAAAGTCTACCTCAGGCAAGAAATAAAAGTCCCCGTCGGGCGACGTAATAAAGCTTATGTACCAATGAAGGAATCTGGTTCTCAATTAGAACATATGATATATATATATATATATATACATATATATATATATATATATATATATATATATAATGTTAAACGGGAGGTTATATGGCATTTAAGACTAAAAACAACGGAAAGTAATAGGGGAAGAAAACGTACAGACTTAACATCATAAAGAGAAGAAATAAAATGAAAAGAACAGGAAAACAAAAAAAGACAAAACAGAAAAAAGAAGGATGATACGAAAGATGGAATAAGGGGTCAGCATGATTACACTGCTACACGAAATGAGAGCAGGGGGTGAAATAATCTTTGATGAAGTGTTCGAAAACGTGTCAAAATATGAGTTTAGTCTACCATTCTCAAATTTCTAATCGTTTCCAAATGGAAAAACATCGTAATATATATGTATATCTATATACATATATACATATACACACACACACACATATATATATGTATATATATATATATTACATTATGAATGTTATGCAAGCAGTAAAACAACATCAATAAGTCATCTACTTAAATATCTCAAGATACTTAATTAAGAGGAACATCACACACTTTTTTATTCATAGTGAAACTTATACTGTTTAAGCCTAATATATTTTTATCAAGGGATTTGAATGTTTAGAATGAAAACGACTCGTCACATTGCAAAGTGTTAAAGACGGTTTAATTTCTGCAAAACTCAGCAAATGCATAAGGAATCACATATTTGCGTAGAACGCAAATGTATAAAACAATCACTGTTAAGCAGAGAAATGCAAAACGAAGATAATCAGCTGTTTTTTATATAAATAATTGAAAGGAATTATACAAATATATATTTTAATCATGTTACATGAACTAGGGAGGAAAACAGGCGAATAGTTTAAGTCTACTTGAATATTATTGTATAGAGTCAATTAATTAAACAAACCGCAAGTTTATTTTCCTTTTTATATTTGGATGTTAACATTTATCTATGCCCTATACATAGCTTGGTTTCATTGCGCTTCATATAATAATAACCTAGAAAATCATAGATTCATCATGGACAAAGTAACAATATTTCTAATCTGTTTAATGCAAGAGTTTATTTTCGGTAAGGTGGCTTCATACTTGCGACACCTGTAGGGACGTGCTTTTTTTCATTCCGCACCATCCAAATATGTTCAGTTTTTATGCTTGCCTTGAATTGAAATATAATTATTCCCGGTCCCATATAAATCTGTTTTCAATTAATTGACTTATGCATTATTAAACTAATTGTATTGGTCATAAATATAATTAAAAAAATAATGTTTAGAAAATCTTATACACTTATATTTATTTCATTATTCTGTTGCTGCGCTTATATATATATATATATATATATATATGTATATATATATATATATATATATATATGAGAAAACAGTAAATAAAATATGTTAAAAACACTTTGAAATGAGTTAAAAACATATTTTATCTGAAAAGGAAACATTAGATAAATGGATAGTCCTTAATCGCGGAGTTTCGTAGAAATACTTTCCTTATAATTAGAGGGTAGGAATTAGTAAAATGCGGGATCGGATTTTAGCATGCAGCAGTATTTGATGAAATAACAAGTAAGTCAAAGATCTTACTTCAAAAAAAAAGTAAAGCAGAGGGAATATGGTAAAGAAAAAGGCAATTACACACGAATGGATAGTCAGGTAAAGAGTAAAATATCCAGTGACGGTAAAATCCAAATGTAACAATTCAAGAAAGTTAACAGAATTCCCATTTGTACAAGTAAAATCCAAGGAAATCCCGTAATTGGAAGAAGATGGTCCATAATAATCCAAAGGCAGAAATCCATGGAATATTCACAAAAATGTGTACAAGGAAAAAAGGAAAAGATTTCAATAATATTAATAAAAGAAAAATACGATGTGTTTTTCACTCTAATTCCGAAACATAAATACAAATAAGAAAGATCTGGGAAGAGAAAGAAGAGAAAAAATGATGATGGGTATGTTTAAAGTGGTAGTTAATTTATTTCAGTAAGAAGAGTCCCACTAAATCTGTAACTTAAGCAGAGTCAGAAGCACCTATCAAGATGTCAAAATTATCAGAGCTATCCTTTCCAGTCCAAAGCTTATTGTTAAATTGTGTAAGAGGATTTATCGCTAGGAGAAATAATTTTATTTCTAAATTAGTTAAGTCAGAATTTCTTTCAGAAAAGACAAGAGCCTTATTTAAAAGGATCGGAGAAATTAATTGATCAAAATTTAGGATTTAAAATGTTATGAAGTTAATGAGGTGTTTATTTTTAAGGGAAACAAACACATTAATTGCAGAATCTGAATTAAGCCAAAGAGGGAAACCTACTTTTTCTTTAATAGAAGGGATGATTCTATCAAAGATATTTTTGCATACAGCTCCTAAGTCAGAGGTAGATGGGCAGATCAATCTAATGGAGAGGATGTCATAGAAATTAGGTTTATGATCTTTGGTTGTGAATCCAGGAGTACCCGGAGAAATTATTTCAGTGAAGTTATGAATGTTCATAAAAGTCAGTAAAAGTTTAGCTTCAGAATTAATGGAATCTAAAGTCTAAGCAGGGACTATTTTATAAGATTTATTAAGTTCTTAATAGAAAAGTTGTTATATGTGGGATAGTCAAGTTTATAATAGTTTTTGTCTTATCAGCAGGGACGAATATATGTTTATACTTTTTAAATTTTTCGGCAAAATTATTTATTTTTCGAGTAACCGGATTATAATGGTGTTTGACTAAATTTAACATGGAATTCTCAAACTCTTCGATGTAAGACCTGTATTTGGGGAGGGCAATAGTTTTTAATCTATAAAATTTGGCAGCAATTCTTTAAAATTTATTTTGTTCTCTATAAGAGTTGATAGGTAGTTCTTATAAGATTTCTGATGAAGTTAGTCTTCAAAGGAAATAGGTGATTTTAGTTTATTTTTAATGCTTAAGTCATGGTGATAAGCCACCTTATATTTTTTAGGAAAGAGTTCAAAGCGAGAACAAATTTGTGGATATATTCTTGTTGGGTAAGAATAGGGATATTTTTGGCAGACAGAGGAATGTGTTCCTTTTCAAACATATCTGGAAAGAATAAAAAGCTCATCTAAATGGGACCTTATAATTAAATGAAAATTACAATTGAAATTTCCAAAATGATCCAAGATGGTAAAATTAAAGTAAATTATAAATATTAAAGAATTAATATTTATAACATTATCTCAGCCAGATATAAACGCTCGATAAAACCTAATAGGAAATATAGCTTTTAATATAAGCAAATAGTAAATAAGACATGTTAAAAACACTTTGAAATGAGTTAAAAACATATTTAATCTGAAAAGGAAACATTAGATAAATGGATAGTCCTTAATCTGCGGAGTTTCGAAGAAATACTTTCCTTCTAATCAGAGGCTAAGAATTAGCAAAATGCGGGACCGGATTTTGCATGCAGAAGTATTTGATGAAATAACAAGTAAGTCAAAGATCTTACTTGAAAAGAAAAAAGTGAAGCAGAGGGAATATGGTAAAGAAAAAGGTGATTACATACGAATGGATAGTCAGGTGGAGAGTAAAAAATCCAGTGACGGTAAAATCCAAATGTAAAAATTCAAGAAAGTTAACAGAATTCCCATTTGTACAAGTAAAATCCAAGGAAATCCCGTAATAAGAAGAAGATGGTCCATAATAATCCAAAGGCAGAAATCCATGGAATAACTCACAAAAATGTGTACAAAGAAAAAAAGAAAAGATTCCAATAATATTAATAAAAGAAAAATAATATATGCTTTTCACTCTACGTCCGAAAAATAAATATAAATAAGAAAGATCTGGGAAGAGAAAGAAGAGAAAAAATGATGATGAAGTTAAATATAAAATATAAAATAAAGGGAAACAAAAATCAAAATGACCCATACAGGAAATGTAAAAGGCGCGAAAAAATATATAGGGCAAAATAATATAGGTCAACTGAAATGTACAGGTCATCACTTAAAAATGCCAGCAAGAGTTGTTAAACGACACTAAAAGGAAAATAAAAATAAATAAATAAATAATAAATATATAGAAAATAAAGAATAAATAAATGAATAAAAAATAAAATATAATAAAAAGTAAAATATAAAATAAAAATATAAAATAAAATAAAATAAGAATAAAAATAAAAATATAAATAAAAACAAATATATATATGCATATATATATATAAATATATATATATATATATATATATATATATATATATATATATATATATATATTTAAGCAAAATTCATCCCAAGACAGCAAAACTGAAGCTAACTTGCTAGAACACTATATATATATATATATATATATATATATATATATATATATATATATATATATATATATACATATATATACATATACATATATAAAATATACATATATATATATATATATATACGTACAAATATGATAAAGTTGGGCATATTTCATTATTGATTCTTCTTTACAAATTATCACAGAATAGTACAATTATCTTTACAAAGCCTGTACATTTTGATGTCGTTTCGTTGCATACAACAAAAGATATCAGCATTTCAATAATCAATTTTATTCCAAGTATATATATATATATATATATATACATATATATACATACATTTAAAGGAGATTAAAACAGCAGTCTAAAGAGCGACGTGTATTTTAATGTAATAGTAAAGTCACTAACGTAATTAAAATACAATAAAACAGGTCTCGTTATAATGTAGATATATAATAAGCTCAATGGGCCTTCATGAGCTATTTTAATATTTATTTACATGATTCATAATTTATAATTAAAATTAAAAATCGATTTCATTAGGAGGAACAAGACAAAATTGATAAATTGTACGATCGTTTCGGAAACGATTTTTTTATTGATAGACACTAAGTCATGGACAATAATTTTTACATATAGTTTTTTGAAACAAAATCTCCTCATCAGCAAAGATATTTTAACGGGTTGTTTCAATCATTCATAAGCTACATTTACCATCGAAATGAATGTTTTGACGATTATACTTACGAATTTTAAAATGCGAAATATTATAAGATACATCTGCCTTACTTTAAAAAATGCTAGGTTTATTTTTGGCATTTTTTTCACAAAAGATATGCAATATCTTTGCTGATGAGGAAACTTTGTTTCAAAACAAGAAAAGAAAATACAAGCTATTCTAGTAAAAAATAAAATAAATTTTTACTAAATATTCTTGCGGCATTAAGGATTTAGTAAATTGAATACATAAAATTGTAAATGCATGAAATATTTAAGAAATAAAGTTATTATATTTTTACTTTTTCTAGTTTTAAAAACTAGTTTTCATTTTCCATGTTTAAGCTTAAGCATATTACTTTTCATGCTCGCACTTTTCTATTGTAATCCATCTAGGCTTACAATAAATTCATTTATTTTTTGTTTAAATTCAGTCTAAATTGTTTGCCCCCATAAACATTACATACACATACGTAATAACAATGTATAATAATTTTCCCCGAATTATCTAATTTTAATGTTTTCATTCTCTCTGTTTCACTTGTTACTAATCTTTTCGCGAGAGCGGTGAATTTGTAGCAATATTACTCGCTAAAGCGACGTTGTTGCGAAGGAAATCCTCATAAAAAACGTCGCTCGCCCCCTTTAGCCGTTTTTACGATTTTAAACACAAGTAAATTTATCATAACTGTTGTTTTACTGAATTTTTTTTTTCAAAATATAGCTGAGAAGGTGATCTTTTAAATAACTCAATTCGCCTGAATGATATCTATTTATACATATGAGGAAGTCTGTTTTATTGTTATTTTGAAA
>NC_136515.1:43052059-43302059 GCF_053919585.1 Euprymna scolopes | reverse complement strand
CAAATACATTCTTCAATATGTTTTTAATAAGTTTTCTTGTGTATTTATTACATAATAATATTTATAATCAAGAGTATCGGAATGTAAAAAAAAGACATCGAAATCGCAAGACGTGTGCATGTAATTGGCCACGCTATCGGCTGCACCAAAAAAAAGAACGACCGGTTTAACAACGTTGTGAAATTTACAAATGAATAGATGTAACCTTTACCCGATGATCGCATGCGCACAACGACGCCATTGTGCTACGCTCGTAAAGGTGTCATTTCTTCGAAGCTGGCACCCTTTTTTGAACCCCTTAAGCAATTATTTTAACCGATTAAATAGCTCTAATAAAATTCTGCACAAGAAGCCATCAGTTGAGATACTACACGCCGTCCAACGACCATCCAGCTAGGAAGTGATTCAATTTCAAAAACGAGTACATACCCACGCACATATATAATGAGATTTATATATATATATATATATATATATATATATATATATATATATATATATATATATATATATATATATATATACCAGCACTATGATGCATATACATTATAGAAAACAACAACACAACAAAGAGGACGTAAATACGAAATGACATAATTTTCCATATAATAAATAAATACTATCTAAGCAAACTTCAACTTAAGAACTATAAAGGCTTTCGCTACAATAAAATTGTCATTCAGCAAACTAACCAACGCTTAAAGAAGTAATAATCTGCAAAAAAATAATTTTTCTTTATTACAAACAGAAAAAATTACTCTTGAAAAAAAACGTAGTGAATAAATCTATTTGGTAAATAACTAGATTTCCAAAAGTGAAATAATCCTGTCCTAGTAGAGTAAAAAAAATAGGAGACAAATTCTCATCGAAATCATTATCATTATGAACATTTTAATGAAAACAAAATACCGTATACAGTATCAAGGTAGATTTCACATTACATTGTGACTTAGCAATAGAAGATGCCATTAATAACTTTAATATGAGACAACGAGCAATATTACTTGCATAAAAAAGGCTTGCACGCATTTTTATGAATAATCCGTGTTATTAATAAAACAAAAAAATAACATTTTAATCGGGGAGATAAGATATAATCCAACCCACTAAAAATATCTAAGAACTGCTAAAACCAAAATGAAAAAAATATGTAGGAAGATAAAAAAAAAAAATCAGAAAGTATTAAAAGACGAGCTAGCGTTAAAAAAATCACCAAATACGATGTTGCTGATACAAAATAATAGAAATAACAAAATAAAATAAACACAATGTTTTCTGTCACAGGGGAAATTAGCTTTAGTATATGAAATACATCGGTGATCTACATACAAAAACATATTTCTGCATATATATATATATATATATATATATATATATATATATATATATATGTATATATGTATATATGTGTGTGTGTGCGTGCTCGTGTGCGTGTGGTAAGACTACTGCATAAAAATGGATGTATTAAAACATTAATATATATATATATATATATATATATATGTGTGTGTGTGTGTGTGGGGTGTCTGTGTGTGTGTGTGTGTGTGTGTGTGTGTGTGTGTGTGTGTACGCATAGATCTTTTGTGTGTATTTCTATCCACGGTTCTGTCGTTTATTCTTTAGGTAAATACGAATACATACTTCTAAAAATGTGTTCACAAACTGAAAGTCAAATACCTCACTTATTCATACATAGGTAAACCTATATATATATATATATATATATATATATATATATATATATATATATATATATATATATATATATGCATATATATAATATATCGATATTTTTTATATTCAAAATAGAAAATTAGAGAATCCAATCATTTTATTTCATCAAATAAAGCTAGATTACTCGATATCCTATATTTTCGAAATCATAAAATATAAACTTAATATAGGAGCATATATTATAAGATTATGCCTACCTAATTATTTGTCCTTTCTTCCTTTTTTGTATTTCGATGAAATTTTGATAGACAAGTGTTTTTTTGTTTTTTAACAAGGCCGATTTGCATTTTTTCGTCTGTTGTACTATTTTAAATATATTTATATAAAATTTAAAAAATGCAAAAATCATAGGTACGGAATTCTTTAAAATTCCCGGGATCACCTTACAAATAGCTTACGATATCATTGCTCGAGTCAAGATCTATTCGCAACTTTGGGAGAGGTTTCTGTTAACATTTTTTTATTTCCCTATATGAACGAATGCATATGTTTTCTGCCAATTATAAAATTTTAGTCGGTTAATAGATTTATAGTTATAAGGATCAAAATAATAATAGGAATGATAATAATAATAATAATAATAATAATAATAATAATAATAATAATAATAATAATAATAATAATAATATCGTTTATCAACGTCTCTCTGGAAAGGGATGGCGTAGATTTCCATAGGAGTTCCATCAATCTCGGTTTCTAACCAGAAGCTTCAAGGATCAAGGTCTTTTCTAAGGATGCTGATGGTACATACAACTGCAGAGGTTTGAATGCCACCTAAAACATTGGGGATGTGTACTATTTTCAATTGTCTTTCCAGATGAATTAATACTTCTCTTAGTGTACCAACTACAACCGGGATTATTCGTGTTTTAACCCCGTGTATACGCCTCATCTCCAATGCCAATGGAGCATAATTGTTCCACTTCTCGTTCTTCTTTTCTCTCACATTCCTGTCTCAGTATACTGAAAAGTCTACAATCCGCCAGTTTTTTTATAACTTTGCAAATGACGACCAAATCCGGATGATTATCTTCCAATTGCTTGATCGTCCTGACATTTTTGTCCAACTATACCTCTTTCTCACTTCATAAGGCACCTCCTCAAATCATTTTCCAGCACACTTCACCCCAACATTCTTACCCACCTTCCAATATATCCGGAGTCCCACGGTACTCTCTCTGGACCATTTGCGGTACTCTCTCTGGACCAATCCACTACACCCTGCTGCAAGGTGCGCATTTGCCTCTGAGGTCTTTCCACAAATCCGGCATTCTGCAGCAACTTCCTCTCCTAGAGCCACTTTTTTTAACAATCGTGTTCCTAATGCCTGCTCTTTTGCTGCACAAAGAAAAGCTTCAGTACTCTTAGATACCCAGCTCTAAGCCATTACCATGATCTATCATTAGCAACTCCTGCTATATCCTGGAAGAACATTCCATACATTTTCTTCCTAGCCAGTTCCTCAGCCCTTTCTCTATCCATACGTTTCACATAATCAGCCTTGGTATCATATATCTCCACTTCATTGGCCACAACCTTAAGCATCCACTTCTCACTTCTAACCAACTGCTTCTTCAACATCTCCTCGGTTCTCACACACACGTTTATGCTTTTCAATCGTCTCCCACCGTTTTTCCTCTTTTGATAGTGCCTTGCTACACACTTTAGAATGTGACATATCCCAAACATTGCTAACACTTTTTTGTTTTGATATCCATGACATGCAACTCTATGGAAGACCATTCTAAAATTTCCGCACTGTGTCTCAAAATTCTTACTGTCCATGCATTCACTGCTTTAATAATGCTTTTTCCATACAGTTTCGACTTTGCAATTAGTTCCACTCTTCTAAGATACTCCTTCCTGACTTTCTCCTTCATTTCTCTGTTCATGATGCCTACACCTTCCAAACTCCCCAAATACTTATTCTCTGTATCTCTATTTCTTTCATGATTTCTCTATTTCGCAGCACTATTCTATTCGAATGAATCTTTTCCCATCTTTTCATCACCAGCACCGCACATTTACTAATCCCAAACTCCATCCCGATGTCTTCTGAGTATGCCCCCACAAGGTCTACCAGTCTCTTATTTCCTTTTCATTTCTACCGAATATTTTCAAATCATCCATAAACAGTAGATGGCTGAGGTGTCTGCCACCAGACCAAAGTAATACCCCAGTTTTTCTCTCTTAAAGAGGATGCTCAGTGGCATCATTATCATTACAAAAAGAAGTGGATAAAACGAATCCCCTTGGAACATTCTACGTGTAATGTCAACCTTCCACATCCCATCTCCGTTTTCTTTCAGCACCGTTTTCCAGTGAGCCATACTTGTATCGTAAAGCCCTACCACATTCTCAGCAACCTTCATCATAAATAGTGTTTCACGTATCCATGAATGAGGAACCACGTCATAAGCCTTTCTGTAATCGATCAGGTTCCTCTTCTTCTTTGCAGACTGTATCAATGCTTTATCAATCAGTAGTTGCTCTTTAGTACTTCTCGAGCTCTTCCGACGCCGTTTTTGTTCGTCAGGAAAAAAACACTATTACGCTCAAGATGTTCATATTTTTTCCGCAAAGATTCCAGTTAACAGTTTTCACATTAATGGAAGACATGTGATTGGTCTATAATTAATGACATCTCTTCCCTTTGCAGGATTGTTTCTCATCAGTGTTGTTCTTCCCTTCGCAAGCAAATCAGGGACATCTCCCGACTCTACGACACTTTGCAAGGCAGCAGCTATAGGTGGATAAAGTGTAGTATATAATAATAATAATTATACTAATACTACTACTACTACTACTAATAATAATAATAATACTAATAATAATAATAATAGGAAATCGTAGATTTACTTTCTTAGATAAACCACTACTCTAAAATCAGAGACATCCGTTTGACTGAAAAGTATTTTAAAACACTAGAGAAATCATCGACACATGGAATGTATCGTAACTTATTATCGAGTTGAGTAAAATGCCGACCCTTCGGATTTATTTCGACGCGAGCGTCATTCACGCTATCTTTATTTGATCTTTTAATCTTCAGATTCCATGAAAAAGCTGTCTGAACACATGTTTTTGCGTCAAGATTTATTGTTTTTAACTTATCGTAAACTCGTTTTAAATCTTAAGTTGTATTTCAGCTCATTGCGTCAAATGTCTTAATGCCCTGTCATAAGTGGTTTCACTAAAAATATGCATTTAACTTAAATTTGTTTATATCCTCTAGATGTTTGACGTTCTAGGAATTTTATATTTTTAACGGTTACCTAGACACGTATTTTAGTTTTAATATAAAATGTCTATATTTGCAACACTTTGTATTTAAAAACTAAGATCTGGAAATATTAATTTATTTTTATTTCGGACTACTATTCTCATCTTTATTAGTTATTGTTTTTCATGTTTTATTGGTTTGTTTATTCACAACGTTTCGGCCAACTAATGCCTCTGGCCTTCGTCAGGTGGTAACCGCGACGAATAGGAACTTCGAATCTCCTAACTGCATTCTCAGCCATCACTGCCATCCGTAGTTGTTGTCGTATCACCACATTTTTGGCCAAGTAAAACTCTGCTACGCTTTGGGTTGGATTGAAACCGCTATCTTCAGACGATGTTCATCTGGAACTGTAGAGATTCAAGGTATCTATCTACTGAACCACGAGCCCCGAAGGGCGATCAAAGTTGGATTATTTGATCTTATAAATCCACGTTTATTTATTATCTGATCTTCCATAGTCCGGTCCGTAAACGTTAAATGAATTCCAATTAAGGTATTATATATATATATATATATATATATATATATATATATATATATATATATATATATACATATACATATATACACACACACATATATATATATATATATATATATATATATATATATATATATATATATATATAAGATCTGGCCATTTTCGTTATAGGACAATAATTAATCAATTTTACTCATAGATTTATGATATTGTTTTGTAACGAAAAGTTTCAAAACAGAAATTATACGAAAAGACAAATGTTTAAACATGTATAAAAGAGATAATAGATATTGAATATCTAATGTGATGTTAAGTAATGGATATTTACATTTGAGTAAAGGAATGTTTGGCATGGTGTAAACCGATATAGTTGGTTTTAATTAAGTAAAATCGAGAATCTGCTGTGGGTAAATCGGCAAATATGACGTCAGAATACTAAGATCGTGAATATATCGGTTATTATTTTGAACACAAAATCGAAAAAAACATGATTATATGTTAATGTAGATTAGTTTAATTTGTGAGAGTTTGAGATGTAAAATAATTGAATGTTTCGTTTAAATTAAGTGGAAAATTAGAACTTACGTTACCTTTTCTGTAGCTAACAATAAAAGTTTAAATGAAACATGACTAAAGCATAACATTGATGGGTGTGCTTATATAGATATTGATAGTTAAAAATTTGTAAATACCGAATAAATTTGGTCTTTTCTAATAGAGTCAGAGATGACTTCGTTGCCGGGTTCGAATCACTTGACCGGTGTTATTGTGATACTCTGCGCGAAAGGATGAAACACTAGTGCATATAGATATTTATTACTTATTATAGTTAATAAGGATGTAAATCGCTTTAAGAAACTCGTTTCTCATCTTTGAGCAATTTGCAGTTGAAATGAAGTCAGTTTATTTATCCCCCATTTTACCTTCATCTCTCATATATTGATTAGATCACTAGGACAGACATTAAAAACATTTAAAAATAAATGTTTTTAATTTCAACAATATTTCTCCCGGTTAACGGTCGCCGAATGGATTTGGTCTTTTCAAATAGAGTCAGACAGTTCTTCCATGCCGGATGCGAATCTCTCAGCCGTTATTAATCTTGATACCCTACACTGACGATTCTTGAAAAGATGGGACATTAATGTCTGTAGGTATTCAATAATTATTATAGCAAATAATTGTATACCAAACACACACACACACACATATATACATATATATATATATATATATATATATATATATATATATATATATATATACATGATCGCCTGACATCACCGTAAGTCAAGTAATATATAAGTATGGACTATATATTTGATAGGGTAGTGTATATAGAATAACTCCAAATAACATGGTAGGATCAATTGAGGCGTGGTCAAAGAAGAAGAAAACAATATAAATCTAGAGTAATAGGTTTGTATTAACTTTAAAACAGAAGTGTTTACATATGTTTACACTGAATTCCCGTTAAATACTCTCATTGTCCTCTTATGAGATGCAAATATCCATATGCAGCGCCTATTAGAAAACACTGATTATTTTCATGTTGACACTAGTATGGAAAGAACCATTAGAACATTTGCAAATTACCGACTAATAAATTCGATACTCGGCAAATTACCGATTGATCAACCGATTAACAACTTATTGGATGCCGGTGTATGAACAATTTCTTTGCCATAATTATCACTAATATTTATTCACTTACATTATAAATGAAGATAGATGACGTCATTTTTTTGGTTTGCGTGTAATAATTCACTGAAGCTACATTGTCAAAACGTATTTTATATTAAAAACATTGCGCTTCGTTAACATGTAGCGTTATGCGATTGAACTGAAATTAATGCAAACAGAGGTAAGCATATAGAAACATTTCTTTCACATTTCTTTTCCTAACGACTTTACACTATCACTTCGTTCTGTGTCATAACCGCCAAGGAAAAGTATTATTATATCCTTCAGATTGAAGGCTTTAATTACAACGTAAATTACAACAATGTTCGACGCTAAAATACTTTTTTACATTCAAAATCGTGTACGTCAGTTTTGTGAACTCGTGCATCTATTACATATATAAATTTTATTTTTCTGGTGTAAAGAATGCATATCGAGATCAATTACTAATGACATATTATACATAAGTAATTTAGATGCGTACAAAACCATTAAATATTAGTAACAACCAACAAACATAAAATGTTTAAATATATTTAAAGCAGTAAACACAAAAATGTAACCGTGCTTCCTTGAAATTAGAACATTTTCTTTGACTACAGACATTTTTACAGCTACTAAAAATAATGCTCATATTCAAACTTTGGCAGGAGATAGGCTTTCAGATTACTTCAAACAGTGCAGACCCTCGCTAATTGTTGTTTGATTTCCTGGCACACATGCAGTACAAATACATGAAGAATTTACAATGTAATGGATGGATATAAAATCGCCAATAAAGTTTTATTAATATTGCAGGATTCCTTACAAATATGGTTGCTGCTGTCAGGAAATGTGATTGACTTATTATTTTCCCAACAGCTGTTCATTAACATTATAACTAACAAATTTACAGTCTATTATTTAAATCGATCTCGGCTAGAAAATAACCTTGACTTAAAGGTAAGTTGTATTTTTACAAATCCGAACTCATTTGAGATGTGATCACATGATGGACTTTAAAGTAGTGTCTAATAAAAATAGTTTAGAAGAAGGAAAACTTCTGTTAGATAATAAGGCCCCTACATCAACAATCTCCCAACGTGAACCTGCGCAAAATGTACCCAGTTACTGAGTCTATTTAAAGAAATCACTAATTAAGCAAATAATAGAACATTAGCTTCATCAAATATAATAATAAAAATGTGTACACTTTCAGCTCTAAAGATGAGTTTTGTCAAAACTGTTCAATCTAATTATAGTATTTCTAATTTTTGTTTAATATTAGAAATATTTGCACTGATGTTCTACTATTAGTTTTATTTTAGATACATTAGCACTGTTGAACAATCTAGTGAAGCAATATAGAGAGCTTCTGATTCTATCTTAATTATTCATCTTGTGTGTCCTTCCATGGTGCCAAAATTCAAATTTCAATTATAAAATTGACATAGGGGACAACATTTTGTTCTAATCCTCCTCAAGTTTTCTGAGAATAATGAAGCAAACTCAGTATATGCTTCTTCAAGCTAGGAATCAAGAAGATGAAATTAAAGTGTGTATCTTATCCGAGCCTGTTGATGAATTAGATTCAAACAAGTCTATGGTAACAAATCCGAACTGAGAGCAGATAAATCTGAGTAAAACCGGCAGACTGCAACTGCAAGTACAACAGAAATACAAGAAGTACACCACAAACTCCAAAAGGAGCAAACACTTTAGTGCACACCATAAATGGATGATTATGTAGTTTTACTACTATGTGCTGGGACTGATAGTCTATTGTAGTAGTGGGAAAAACACAGAAGTCCTTAGCAGTGCTGAGTAATCTGGTGTCAAAATATTTAAGCGAAAAATCTCTATCCATCGAAAATGAGAAGCTGTTCAGCACTGGTGGTGATGTGTATTAAGCTACAATGAGCAGGCTGCGTCCTAGAAATGGAAAAAAAGTGTAATATTTCTAAATTACAAACAAAGAATATGAAACATTACAAACTTATGATACTATGATAATGTATGGGATCAACAGAAATAATTAAAGAAGGAGAGTATCACAAGGGACACGGAAGACGTAACAACTGCAGTATCTTCCAGTGAAAGCAGAACTTCGGTATATTTACTTGAGAATTGTACTTTGTTATTTGTAGTTTAGTTTTATTTTTCTTTCTATCTAATTTTTAATTGTGGTTATTTTAGCTGTAGACATATGACAGTGTATCTAATAATTTTATATAATAAACCAACAAACGTAAAAAGCTATAATAGCAGTTAACCAATTAAAAATGTCAAGTAACATTGGCACTTTATGTGTTCAAGCTAGCTGATGAGTTACTTAAGTTGATGAGTTACTTGGCGTTGATAACTGACATAGATTTGATAGGAAATAGAAAAGTAATTAATCTGGCAATTCTTGGCTAGTTTACCGTGAGTTTATTAGTCGACAAAATAGAGGATGAGACCGATCAATCGGCGTACCTCTTCTAGCCAGTACATAATGTACTTTACAAATTTTAACAATGTTACGGAGAATATAGCAGATATTTTAGTTTTTACACAAAAGAGTGCTTAAATATACGTACTCCCTATACACAAGTTGCTAGGCAACGTGAGAATAGTGTAAGATATCTGTTGAAAAAAACATTTGAGTCGCATTCTGTCGTAGAGAATCCACGTTATCTTTCTTACACACTCAAAGAAACGAAATGTTTTCGAATACTACGGATCCTACACGGTCCTTCTCTTTAATTTTATAAAAAAGAAAAAGGAAATAGAAAAGCAACGTTCTTACTCTATCGTCGTCTAATCTAACATTATTTGACATCATGTTAAAGCTAAGCGCAAACAATGATAATTTACGATTCTTCAAACCCAGAGTTCACGTCCGGTCTTCATCGATCGGCAACCAATTCTCTAAATACTTCCGCAGTATCTTTAAGCGCCTCTTATCACACCTCAATCGTGATATTTTTTTATCTCTGTCCTTTCCGCTCACAACCAACTCAGCCCCTTGGCCCCTCATTTCATTGGGCGTCGCGATCAACATTGAAGCAACAGACAACTGAGATGGCCAATTCTAATAGGAGTAATGTTACGGGCGTCTGTACTCATTGAGAATTATTTTGGAATATTGCCTTCATTCTATATTCATCTGAAAAACGTCACATCTCTCTAAATAATGTTGCACTAGTCTGCACCTTTAGTTTCGGTTCTGTGAATTATTGTATTGTTTTCTTTTTTCAGGTTAAATATTATATTTTGTTCATCCCATTTTAATTCTTATGCAATTCTCTATAAATATAAACACGACAAAAAATCTTGAACGCCCTACTATCATGACGCACATCATTTAACTATAGTAGCATTGCAGGTATTCTAGGCATGGCCGATTCAATACTTCACTATAAAAGAACCAATTGCGTCCACAAATTGAGTATTGTTGCCAGGTCTTGAGAGGAGTTGCTAAATGTTTTATTTCCTGACATGGCAGGGTACACGGCCGATTAAAATAATCTAGTAGACGAATGGTTTTCCGGCTTTTTAAGTCATCTTTCAAAGAGAAACGGCGTTGCTAGTTTATCGCTGCTCTACTGGTATTTTTATGACTGGTGCACGACGGAGTTTTATCTTTTTTTTTCGAAGGTAGCATGCACCAGTTTCGTCAGCCACTACTTGATAAAGGTCCTAAGTATTTCTCAATTGTATTTTCCGTTTGCTGCACAAAGAATGAAATCTTTAAAATATTGTCACTTTTACAACTGAACTCTTCTAAGTCCCCTACTCACTGCAGCACGTGTCTTTGCAGCAGTTCTCGTACGATTTTTTGCGAGAAATAAAAGTATTTTTGTCGTCGCAAATATCACTATATATATATATATATATATATATATATATATATATATATATATATATATATATACTAGCATGCCGCCCGGCATTGCGCGGTCGTAAAATACGCTTAAATACGATAAACGGCTATTTCAAGCTATCACAAAAAGCTGCGACCAAGGCATGCATGTAAAAAAATTAATATGCCACAATGTTTGTTCCTTATTTTGTTTGTTTAAGTATTACTTATCAACTAGGATCCAACCAGGGGTTTTCTCGAAAAACTCTGTCTCGTCGGAATCATGGAGAGTATCTCTCATCTAGTAAGTGAACACTGGAACGCATTATCAAAATATTCCGTATTTGTCTTTTGTTTTGGGGCAGTTGTATTAAGAGTGTTTAAATACCGTCAGGTTCCTACAGAGCTATATTTTGCATCCAATTTCAAGACTATATTGGAGAGGCTGCTTGCCTCATGTCCTGTTTTTTGCCATTTTTACATAAGAAAACAAGTAGACCACCTCATTCAAAGTTCGTGAAATTATTGCAAGTAATTCCTTTCTATAAATGGTCCTGGATATGACCTTAAACTATATACAGTGGTGAGGCCCCAGTTGAGCCACCCTTTAATTGCTCCCAGGTCCACTCTGACCCAGAGTTGTAGTACCTGTAAGGGTCCCAACTATGGGTTAAATAGAAACCGACTTGAAAACAACAAATATATTCTGTTAAAAAATGTTTCTTCATAATCTTTGGATTCGGCATTAAATAACCAAAAAAGGGTTGATATGCCGTAAAACAAAAACAACCAACCAACCAACCTACCTTTCTATAAATAACAAAGCATTAGATAGAAAACACGCTTACTTATAATATAGTCATATTTTCCAAACACTTTAGTTCTCTGCGCTTTATTATACTTCTCTCTTACTCAACTATATATATATATATATATATATATATATATATATATATATATATATATATATATATATATATATATAAAGGCACACAGTAATCTTCCATTATTTTCTTTATATGTCTTAACAACTGAAATAATAACGCAGTGGAAACTTTCATTTTGCTACGATGATTTTATTTCAATGCATTATTACACGACTTGGCCAATAACTCGGGCGGGTTTTTATATTTTCCCGTTTTACCTAAGTAGCCAATCATAATTGTCGACAGGCGACCTTTTGTCGACCAGCACATCTAGCACCGTATGAATGCTTCTGAGCATGGGCGCGAATAGAAGTCCGAGAAAAGACGAACGAACGCTGTCTATTCTTGCACTGAAATCAATGGTTATTCAGTTGAAGCAGAAATAATCAGATTATTGCCGACGTCGCACCCTCATCCTTACTTTATAGACTTTCATCCTCTTTATCCATTCAAACCCGGAGATGTCGGAACGCAATTTAAACCTCAAAGACGTCGATATTAACATCCGGTGACAATTATAAATGTCAAATTTACGTTAGTAACAAAGCCGGGCGACTATTTACTTGTCTCCGCACAAGGTAAGAATAAGACATTAAGGCGATGTTTAATATCTAGAAAAAACCTTTTATATATATATATATATATATATATATATATATATATATATATATATATATATATATAAATCCAACTTGGTTGCAAAACGTTTAACCAATGTTCTAATTTATTATTATTTTCTTATTTTATTATATTACGTTAGAATAGTTGCAGTGTATCTTAAGAATAGTGTGCAGGTCTCTTAATAACACAAGTGAAGCATGCATAGTTCCCCCGTGAATGCACAGTGAACGAGACATAAAAATGACTAGGTTCAGCATTTGCCACCCATATTCATCCCTCCAAATACCGGGAGGACGTCAAATCCGTGTGAAAATCAACGGACAGCTCAGTTTAAGGCATAAGCGTATGTAAATTTGAATTCTGCCCATGTAAAAATAGCAATGACTAATCCACCCTCCCATGTACCCCAAATGCCCCCAAGACATAACATATTTAAATTTCGGTTCAGCACAATACGCAACTACTAAAAAGACATACACAGAAAAGTTTGGATCAAGATGATAAAATAGTCATAAAAATAAAATAGGAATATTTTTATTAGCCCCCAAAAGCCCCTGGGGCACATCACAGAGTTATCGCAAAGTATAGACAAATAAAATTATAAGAAAATCAGTGTGTTATATTTTTAAGAAAGTTTCATAAAAATCAAATACATTAATTTTTTTATACCATAAACGTGTGAATTTTAGCATTTTTAACTCGAAAGATACTCCTAGGGTGGCAACCGGAGTTTTTCAGGAAAATCCGTTCTGTTACTTTTCACTCCTATCATGTTTAATGCTTGTGCGAAATTTGTAGAAATTCAAAGGCGTAATTATTGATAACAGTGCAGACAGACGAACGAACGGATGGACAAGGGGGAATTTACAGGTCCACCTACGATTTTTTGGGTGGCCCAAAATTAAAAGTATATATTCTTTACCTTCAATGACAAAGCGTAAAATAAATTTAAACATTTTAAAATAAAAACAAAACAGAAATAATACTGATATTTATATAATACCTGTGTGTTTTATTGCATCTACATCACTTTCATGTTACTGTCATTAATAGCATTGAGAAAAGGAGAGGGAAGAAAGAGAAAGAGGGAGGAGCATATGTTTATTGTAAATCAGCATCACAATTGTGAAAAGGGTAAAAATGGACTGTTTTTTTAAATGAGTAATTTTTATCGAATTCATTTTTATTTCTTCCTGATGAAGTCAGTCATCTTAGTACCGAGTTAGTAGTAGGTATTGTAAAATATACTCACGCATTAATTCTTCACTTGTTATTTTTCGATTGCGTAATGCATTTTAGGTATCAGCAACTGTGAACTATTGTCTGTATTTTTCTACAATTGTATTGACTATTCAGGGTATACGGTTGCCCAGACTGCTTTAAAGTATTAGAAGTTACAGCGAACTAATTTAAAATGATATTTTTCCGAGGTTACAGTTGGAGGTCAATATGGACATGGAGGAGTCACAACTTAATTACAAAAATGAGTAAAAATGTATAATATTCCACATATAATTTAGCAAAACACATTCATTATATGCAAACAAGCTATGCATTCTTTCTGTTTTTTAACTCAAATATGTTGTATATATGAATATATCTAAAAACTCAAACAAGGCCCAGAAGAAGAAAGTCGATGTATGCCCGTTTTATTGGCCACAGCTATCTCTAACTCTACGAACATCGTACATGATATTCAAGATAAGATAATGTAGAATACTCTACAAAGATTTCGACAATTTTGACATTTATATACGCCGTCAAAATTCGCTCGCGTAAAAATTTTGGAAAACTTGGGACATAGATACACAACTTTCTCTAAGACAGGCCAGAAATTGGAAAGGAGAGTCCCGAACAAAACAATTGCAGAAATAACTCAGCAGATGCTATGTGATATATAAAAACAATTGATCAAGGCCCTCATTCACCAAAATTTCACCTACAATGGCACGGGGTATTAAACTGTATTCCAACCGTAAAATGAAACATAATGAGTGTGCCCTCCGACACATAGAAAAAAACAATTGGGCATCTGGCTGGAAAAGATACCTGACAAGCCTCAAACACAAGACTACCCTAGTCCCAACATCAATCGTTCGGTAGACTAGATATCTGAAAGGAGTGAGCAGCCTGTAGGCCGTGCAACTTTTGCTTAGCTGTGTGAATAATCGAAAAATAACACAAAAAAACAAACATATATATATATATATATATATATACTTATATATATGTATATATATATATATAGAGAGAGAGAGAGAGAAAGAGTGAAAGAGAGAGAGAGAGATGAACCTTGTGCTCGTTCCAGAGCGGTATAAGCTGAGAGTATTACGCCTTGCCCATTTTCAAGATGAAAGTTGTACTATTGGGGAGAAAGATTCATAGATGGGATAATCCTATATTTTCAAAACAATCTCTGAACAGCACATTTAACCTTGCCTTCTAGAACTGTTGGATCTCAATATATATATATATATATATATATATATATATATATATATATATATATATATATATATATATATATACGCATAGATCTCTTGTGTTTATTTCTGTCTACGGTCCTGTCGTTTACTCTTTATATATATATATATATATATATATATATATATATATATATATATATATATATATATATATATATATATATATATAACTCCGTGCCAGAATTATATGCAAATCGATATTTTTGTTCTAACTCCGATAGATTTCAATGAAAATATGTGTGAAATTTAGCACGTTATATGGCAACACTAACACACGCGCAGATCTAAAATTTTAAGCTAATCTGCATCGTAATAAACAGCCATTTTGGTGATTTGCATTTTAAGCATGCCAATTTTATGTGCAAGTCAATGCTTTAGTATGGTGAACTGCTAGAAGATCATCGAAAAATGTATATTTCTAGGAATGCGTAGATTATGAACAACAAAAATAAAGAACAAACAGCGTCAATAAGGTGTCATAGTACAATTAATATCTCATATAATTGCCATTTTATTGAGAAGAGAAAAAAGTCTGTGTTCCATTGAAGATGTCAAACTTTCGCGTTCATCTGATGAAACGTGTTTGCAGCAATCAGAATAGCATTTTGAGTTGCACTGTCTTCCTCATGAGTAAATATTTTGTTCCAAGATGCTCCACAGATTGTCGATAGAATTTAAATCTGGAGAATGGACTGGCCATCGCATTATTTTCCCACGTCTGGAAAAACACTCTATCCACATATTTAGGGGATATCCTTGCAAAATGAGACGGTGCATTATCATGCAGGAATATCACCTTTTTTCTGGAATGCCAAATTCTTTTTTCATTTGCCAAGTTTCCAAGTGTTCCTTAATGAAGTCAATGTAGAGTTTGGCAGTAATTGTCACTCCATCTGCGACATTGAATGGTCCTACCAGCTCATTGCCAAGGAGTGCAGCCCAGGACATCACACCAACATTTCCCCGTTGACGACTGAACCTTTGGTGGCGTAGCCACTCAATATCATACGACCTTTGCCTTCACCCATCGGGTTCATCAAGGGTCGCTCGACACTCATCGGTGAACACAACAGTTTGAATATTAACCTTCATGTGATCTCTTGCCCACTCCATCATCTTTTTGTTGTGGCTATCCTTCAATGTAGGGCGGGTCTCTGGCTTTCCAAATGTTGCAATCGTAATCAGGATATGGCAACGAGTTGTTTGGGCACATAAGGAACGACTTCTTTTTCTAAAAGTTTTTGAATAGTTTCAAGTGAGTTACGGCGAATATCTCTCTTGATCTTGCTCATTGTTCGGCGTGACTGATATGATTTCGTACGATTTTCCCTTTGTCAGAACGCCCGTTGCAAAGGTGAGTGTTAGTACAAAATTTTTATTGTGCGATGATCACGGTGTAATTCCTTATCAATTTCTAAGGAGGGAATCTTTTTTTATGGAGCGTCTGAACAATATAAAACGTCTAACCTTGACTGCTGCACGTTTACGTCCTATCTTGCATGTAAATTGCTGTAGTGTGCCCGCTATTGCGCAGATCAGCTTAAAATTTTATATCTGCGCATGCGTGAGTGTTTTCGTATAACATGAGGAGTTTCATGGATTTTAATTGAATATATATATATATATATATATATTTACATGATATATATTTATATATATATATATATATATATATATTTACACAGGGATCACCACGTATCAAGGCAAGAGGGCACTCGGGGATAAGGGTTAATGAGTGTACACTAGACATTGGATACTATAGAACCCCTTAGTAATATAGATTCGGTAAATTTGTTAACTTATATGGAACGGCTCATCAAAAACTTCTTTACGTTAGACTTGAAGACAACCATATTGTCGTCAGCTGGAAAGTAGAAAAAGGAAGACAATTCCATAGGCATGTAGTTCTAAGAAAGAAGCTTTGCTCATGGAATCTACGCTTAGGTTTAGTCACAGATAAAGAGTGGGGAATTAGTGATAGTGTTTTCTGCTAGACGGGTGTTTCTTGTGAAAGTTTGGCGAGGGGGACTATAGATTGGAGCTCAGCCGAGCACTTGTCATGAAAATTACGTTAAAGTACGGACAAACTCGCAACATCTCTTCTCTGAGAAAGAGGTTGCAGGGAAGAGAAAAGGGCATCCCCACAAGGCTACGAAGTCTATATAGAACTCTAACAAGGCATAAGTCCTTTCTAGCAGCTCCTGCCCAGAGGCAGCAACAGTACTCCATCCTAGGACGTACCTGGCTCTTATATAGATAGAGAATTGCATCAGCAGGGGGGATATCTACTTGATCGATAGAAGAACTCCACGATTTTTCCAGTGGCCTTGCCAACGGGTTAAATGTATGTGTTCAATTTAAGATCAGGAGTGTAGTTCAAACCGAGAAGCTTGTCAAAATATGAGGCACCCCGAAGGCGAGAACCATGCATTTCAATTGATAAAAGATTGGGATCAGAGCGTTGATGATGTAAAGATGAAAGCTTGTTTTTTATGCGTTAAAAGTATAAAGCTACCTCTTTCCCCATTGTACCACTTGCTCAAGATAGGAGAAGAGAGAATCAAAGAGATATTGGTCGTTTACGGTCTTAGAGGTGCTACCATAGATAGTAGTGTTGTCAGCATAGATGTCTACGAATGATGTAATGATGTGATTTTGAAGATCATTAATATTGATCAGGAAGAGAGTTGGGCCCAGGATGGACCCTTGAGGGACTCCAGCATTAATACTAAGAGCTTCTGATTTCTGCCGATCAAACACTACTTTATGAACCTATCAGAGAGAAATGATTTAATAATAGAGAAGACATTTTCAGCTATAGCGTAGCTGGAGGTCTTGTGAAGTAATTTTTTATGCCATTGTCTATCAAAGGCCTTAGATATGTCAAGAGCAATTGCCCTAGAAAGGTAGCCTACGTCGAGAGATTCGCTAATCCTATGAGATATAACTGAACGCACATCTGCTGTAGATCTAGAAGAACGGATATATATATATATACATATATATATATATATAAATATTGAGATCCAACATTTCTAGAATGCAAGGTAAGTCGCCTGTTAAGAGGCAGCTTTGAAAATATAAGATCATTAGATCCATGAACATCTCTCTCCAATCATACAATTTCATCCTTGCCTTAAATATGTTACACTTCGAACAATTCAGCAAAGAAATGCAACCGGCGGAGTGCAAATTTAAGGAACAGAAAATTATAATGTATGAAAGACATCATTCATTGGGAAAATCTATACGATTAATCAAAGAGCAGGGGATAGTTGTTTCTTTCGCCTGTTGTTCACTGATAGTGCTTGTCTTACTTGGTTTAATAATTTGCGGACTTAGAATGGTAAAATGTTTAAAGCATACAAATGAGCGTGTCTTAAAAAAGGACTTATTGAAAATGTGCAACACTTGCACAACGTATAAAAAGAGGCACCGTTTGAAATTGCCAAACCCTTTCACGATAATAATTACAGTCTACGAGCCAAAAAATCCTATTGGACTATAGCTGACTATTAGTGATATAATATGTGAAACATTCTTCACATGTACAGTCGAGAAATAAAATATCCAGAAGCATTTTATAATAATGACATCTACAACAATACATTTTTACTAATTGAAGAAAACCTTTCGTGGGCGGTTTGCAACTGGCAAGCTATGGATTACTTGCGCGGAGACAAAGAGTAGATATTGGAAATACAAGAGAGTATTTGCATGAAGTAAATTACAGTACTGAAGATCTCTCCCTTACAGCATAAAAATTGCAAGAAAAACTGGCAGATCACCGGAAAGAAAATTAATATTAATCCATGGCAATGTTAAGAGCACGTAAGTTGAAATTAACAAAAATATAATACGCCAGAGTATGAAGTCTCTTCATTTTCCAAGTCGCACGCGCAATTCTTTTGTAATCTCCTTGATCTTTCAAAGATTAGATCGATGGGGGAAGATTGCGCTTGCAACAGAATCTAGTGGCATTGCTGTCAGTCTTCTTCAAAGTGGGCAAACTCTTAACATAATTTTATAAGTACTATTGGATACTCATCAAATGGGTTAGGCAGTTTTCAAAATGACTGGTTTCATAGCCAGCTCAAATGCCATTCAGCAATCATAGTACACGAAGCCTCCATGACACACGAAGTCCATGAATGGGGTTTCACCCTTATTTTGCAATGATTTACGTCAAATCCTCCCAGTGGTTTACAATGTTGCAAGTGCAAATATTTTCATAGTTTAGAAATTGATTACTAATATCTATATCTCTGGGAACATAGCCGCAGCCACCTTCTCACAATCACTTAAAATTGGTAATGGTCGGTTTCCAATAACCGCTCCACTTTACACAATTTCTATTGCAACCAATCTTGGTGAATTTGTTGGTAGTCTGAAGCAACTGAAAGACAAAGTTTACGCGGAGCTGAAAAACAGCAGACGTTCATCAAACTTGTCTGCTGAAAGGAATAGTGTTTCACCACTAAACAGAAATGTAAATCGCTTGACAAATTAGATGGTGGATAAATATCCCATGAAATAACAATGCAAGTCAGTTGATTGGGCTACTAATGAAGTTGAAGCTGTCACTACCCGTTTAGATACTTTAAAATTGTTTGGAACTGACTGGAATGTCTCCTCACATTTTAAATATTAACATCGGATCTTCAATTAAAATTCTTCGGTATTTCGAAGTGTAAAAACAACTAAAGGAAACAGGTGTGTTCGGATTACACACCAATGCAATTGAGGCCACCATTTCTTGGAAAAACTGTTCTATAAAGGCATATATAAAAAGGTTCTATAGAAAGGATATATATATATATATATATATATATATATATATATATATATAAACGGAAAAACGGTTCTACTTCATTGGATATTTTTACTTTCGTCTAGCTTCCATTTAAATTCAGGCGCCTTCAGTTTCATGTGAAGTGCTGTTTTTCGATGAACATGAATAAAAATTTAGGTCAAACATTTAAAACCATTGACGTAGACCTGACACAAAAATTCTTCAGTTACTGTATGACTTACCAGCCAGATAGGAAAACCAGCCAGATAGGAAAACCAGTCAGATAGGAAATTAAAAAAAAATAATCTACATTCTTGATCCAAATTAATGCAGCAGAACTGTAGTCTACCACGACGCTCTTCCAAAAAAAACGTTATAGAAAATGGTTTTGATTGAAAAATTATATGATGTTGTGAATTGAAAGTGTAAGATAAATTAAAGGCATGATTTCAAATTCACTTTAATGAAAATTGTTTTGTGCTGTATCATCAAGTAACATTATCTTTGATAAAAAATATGTTGGTGATACTATAGAATACGAATTCAAATAATAAACAAAATGGCTTAATTGTCATCAGCTAGAACCGAATGGAAAACATTTAGCGTCCAACCTGCGTTACCGTCTTTTTAGAGACATCGAAAGATAAAGAAAATTCAACTTCTTCAAATATGAATGAATTTCCCCGAAGGAAACTTTAGATTAATCCCCATACGAAAGAGTCTTTAAACTTATTGATTGAAGGCATCCTGTCTCTCTCTTTCTCTCTCTCTCTCCCTCTCTCTCTCCATATATATATAAAGACAGAGAGAGAGAGAGAGAGAGAGAGAGAGAGAGAGACAATTATACTTTGTTCGAAACGGGTTAGATTAATATATACCTGATAATGAATTCTGCAGATTGGAAAGAATAGTAGCACCCTTGTGCACGTAGAAGACTACGTATACACACGTATCCATATGCTGACATATGCCACAATATATAGGAAAATAAATAAACTATAAAATTCGCACCCTACCAACCCTGTTCTCCGCACAGATTATCCTTCACCCCCATGACCCGTTTACAAAAAGAAGCCTTCTTTTGCTTAAAGTTGATTTTTGTTTTTGATTAAGCATTCCACTTCGAAAATAAGCTCTGCTGCCTGAATACGTCTCTAGTTACTTATACTAGAAGATCGAAACATGCTCATGACTGTGTAGCAAAAAATTCTGGCTTATGTAAAGACAAATTAAAAATGTAACATGCTCTAATTCCGTATTGAACACTCTTATATTAACCTCCTTATATTCCACTGGTTACCGTACTTTTGAAAAATAGTAAACTCAAATATATATATATATATATATATATATATATATATATATATATATAATTGCAACGTCTTGTCAGACGAGAGCCACTCCCTCAGTCACTAAAAGTCCATGTGCTCGAAGATGACTTTTTAACCTTGCCAGCGACTTGCACACCCCCAAGCAGATATGACACTGAAAACGTCAACTGATTTGTATGAAACTAACAGCAGCGGAACCTGCATTATCGTGGGTTTTTATGTGATTAACAAAAACTGCCTTAGACAACAGAGCCCGATCACACACCTTACAGATTTAGAGATCTCCATGGTTGGGCGGCAAGGTTTGGCGTTTCCTACATGCTCTCTTAAGCTTCGCTCGGTCTATTTTGGCTGCTTCAAAGTGTTATGCTCCCTATATATCCGTGTCCTCCACTGCTTGGGATAATACGCAAGGGGCGCCCAAATTTCAACAGGAATATGAAAGCTCACCAGACTCTCCTTGATGCTATCACGAAAACTTTTTTGGGGCTTGTGCTGGTTTTTTTTTTTCCAAGAAAGAGCTCACCATAGAACAACTGTTTTGAGAGTCGATAGTCTTCAAGCCGGATGAGATGACCCGCCCAATGCATCTGGTTCTTAATAACAATAGTAGCAATACTGTTTTTTGGGGCGCCTTTTATAGACGTATGTATCAGGGTCAACGCTATACCACTTTAAACTAATAATGTGTCTAAGGCAGTGCTGACGGAACCTCTCGAACAATTCTATATGTGACCGGTACAAGGTCCAAGTTTCAGATGCGTAGAGTAGGGATGGTACTATACATGCTTCATATACTGAAATTTTAGTTGTCAAAGTTAGATCACCGTCAGACCAGACTCTATATTCAAACCGAACCAGATGCCTTGCTGATTCTTTGTCTTATTTCCGAATTTAGAGTGCCATATTTGATAAGGTACTCCCAAGGTAGACACATTTTTTACGACTTCAAAGCGCTTTCCACAGACGAATATATCATGTTCCACATACAGATCATCGGGAGAGGAAGTGTACATGATTTTAGTTTTCTTAATGCTAACTGTCAGTACGAAGCAGGTACAAGCATTTGTAAAGAGATCCATCACTAGTTGCATATCTAGTGGGGGTGTGTTATCAGGTCAGCATCACTAGTATGCAACAGCTCCCTAACAAGTCCATCACTAACAAGTGTTTTGGCTTGGAATCTTCTGAGGTTGAACACCTTTCCAGTCGTTCAGAATCTAATATAAACACCCATATCAATATCGTGGAAACCGTATCAAATCAAAACACAGCAGTCAGATAGAGCGAAAAAAATGTTGGTGCAGCTATATCACCCCGCTTCACACCATTATCGCTGGGGAATTCTTTCGAAAGCCAGCCATTGAAGTTGACGCGACCTTTCATACTACGATGAAGTTGCTTGAACTTGTCTGTAAAAGCAGGTGAACAGAAAATTTTTTCATCACTTTCCAGAGAGCCGCATGGTTAACTGTGTCAAACGCCTTGCTTAAGTCCACAAACACCTGGCAAAGAGGCATACACTGTTCAATACATTTTTCCAAGAGCTGTCTAGCAGAAAACACAATATCCACAGTTCCTCGCTCACCTCTAAAACAAGACTGGAATTCCGGAAGGATACATACTTTTCCAATCAGTTTAGCAAGAGCCATGCAAATACCTTTCAAACCGCCCTCAGCAACGAGATATCTCGATAATTTCCACTATCAGACCTTGTACCCTTTCCTTTATACAACATAAACAAGATAGCGTCTACCCAATTTTGGGCAGCCGGGTCACCCTGCCATACTGACAGTATCAAAGAGTAGACCTCACAATCTACATTGACATTGCATATATAAGCAGCTCAACACGGATGCCATCCAGCCTAGGGGGTTTGTTCGAGTTTATCTGTTTTATGCAGTCAGCTGTTTGTACAAGAGTCGGTTCCACATAAAGTGCCGGACACTAGGTACACTGCGGGATACGTTCTATTGCAGCAACATCAATATTTTTTATGAAAAAGATCATGAAAATGTTCATGCCATCGATGCATAATTTCATCTGAGTTTTTCAGCAAGGTTTCCCATCCTTCACCAGGAGTGGTGTAGTTGAAGATGATTTCGGATCATAAGCCTGATGAAGCAGCGTGTAGAATGTCTTGACATCTCTATGATCGTAGGCAGTCTGTATCTCCCTGGAGAGGTAAACCACCATTTGTTGTTTTATCTGGTGCACACCTCACTGAACCTAACTCCGCATAGAAGAAAAGTGGGCAGCGAGCGCTGGCTTGTACATAAGTGAAGAGTTAAGAAGATTCCGCTTTCCGCTTTCCGCTTTCTATCAATTTGAGGGGTCATTTGATTGAAATTATCAGCAAACCAATCACGATGTCTGGGAACCTTAAATTCAAGTGCTTCAGCACCTTTTTAGTATATTGTATCTCTTACTGTTTCCCAGTCACACTATGAGAAATCCACATGGTTGAAAGCAGATTTTAAGGAACTTCGTACGACTGGATCCTTCAATTTCGAAACATCAACACGTTATGGAACTTCGACACCATTGAAAAGGCTTTCCTTGCTAACTGTAATTTTCAGTTTAACTCTGAGCTTTAAATGATCAGCACCACTGTCAGTACCACGCATTACTGTAACTTTGAAAAAAATTCCAAGATAACCACGTCTACACAGTATGTAATCAAGCAAATGGTCATGTTTAGATTGGGGATAGAACCAGGCCTCATTGTTTTTCTGGTGGGAAAGAGTGTTGGTGATAACAAGATTAAGTTCACTGCAGAGATGGAGAAGCATCATACCATTTGATTTGACTCTACCAATGCCACATAGACCCAACGGAGACCAAATCTCATTGTAGGGTACAACCCTTGCATTGAAGTCACCAAGAACCACCTAACCCTCAGCACTTGACAAACCGTTTATAACAGATCTAAGCATATGATAAAAGGAAGTAATATCGTGGTCAGATGAAGTAAGAGTCGGCGCATAGACAGAAAGAACATTCATGTAACGATCAGCAGCAAGGGGCATTCTCAATGTCATTGCACGGTCATTTATTCCTACTGGCTGTCCGATCTTGTCAATTATAATTTTCTTCAGCAATGCTTCAAGCAAACGACAACCTACTTATACCCATCAGTCTCGGCCAGACAAAGTTTGCACTCATGAAGAACACTCTTCCGCTGTCTTCTCTTGAAAAAGGACTAATAAGTCTGAAATATATTGAGATCTATAACACCATTGGATACAACAGAAAAAAAAAATACTGTTGTTTAGAGTTTTACTCTATATAAAAAATAAAAAAAATCTGGCATTGTTCTTGGCTTTAATTTTACCTTATATATATATATATATATATATATATATATATATATATATATATATATATATATATATATTTGTAGTCATCGACATATACAAGAAAGTCATTCACAATATTATCCAGTCGTATCGATAACAAAAGCACATAGACGCATGCATACAATTCGTTGTTAATTCCAAACAACGTTCGCATATATGAACAACTAGTTTGGAATTATTTGGTGAAATTAATATTTATACTGAGTTTTATTTGCAGTATCTTTAAGTTCAACACCGGGAATGCGTTTCTATATTAAATGGCTTTAAACCTCAATATAATGAATCACACTAATTGAAACAACAATTGAACATAACATTCTGGAAATTGTAATTAAATTGAAGTAAATGTACATCACATGTTACAATAAAATTGTCTTAAGCGACAATATTTTTTCATAAATTTTGTATTCTATTGTTTGGAAATCTTATGGTTCATCTAAGATTTCGTTTAAATAAAAATATAAAGAGGCATATTCATGAATTACAAATGGCTTTCCGTAAATTCCCGATTTTTTAAAATTTGCTTTCTTGCTATTTTTCCCCAGTAATAGCATAATTACTTGAATTCGGTATTTACTTTACTTTTATTTTCAACTCTAAAAAAGCGATACCTCATCAATCAAACCTAACTGACTTACAAGAAGCTATTGAAAGTCATTAGTGTGTATAAGTTTAACCATTAAATATTTTTATAAAACCTTTTATTTAAAATGCATCCCTTCGTACCGTTTAAAATACATGTAGTAGCACTTATTTCTACATTTTCTTTATTAACTATTATCTTCTTGTCCTAAATTTTAATAGTTGTCTTGAAGTAACGATTGAGAATGTGTAAGCGAAATTCTTTTAACGTTAGAAACACATATATTGTACTACATTTCTGTATAGGTGTGGCCTAGCAGGCCCACCCGGAGTTCTTTAAGACAGTATAATAAAACAGTGAGAAAAATGATGTTTGAGCATATCTGTTATTCTTACGAGAGAGGACTTTTTTAATGTTTATATATCATTTGCTATCGCGAGCAAAAGAATATTGCACCTAACCTAGGACGTGAATTACACAAATTATGTATGAACTAATTTTAACTTCCCTAGAACATGTGATTAAGAGCACGAATATTAAATAATTTTACAATTCGTATCATAGATAATGTACAACACATATATTAAATACTTTTCTTAATCACTGGCAAGTAATGTAAATATATATTGAAAACAATTTAACATATCTTCAACAGGTATTATACAACATATATTGCTCTTCCCACCAAGGCCATCATAAGTTAAAGAAAAATGAATTTACTGTAAGGAGATTAATCATTAGATTTTCCAAATAAATACATAAATACATTTTCTTGATTAGTGATTGGGTAATGTTTGCTTCGGCAGAAAATTCGGCATTACTGTGTTTCTTTCCCCAGCACAACTAGCACATCTAGTAGAATTTTTAGCGAAAATATATAATTTCTAAACTAGAACTCAGCGGGGTTTTCAAATAAATATGTAAATATAATTTCAGCACAGTCCACATTCTGTGTGTCAGTTTTTTTATTTAATTGATGGTTACGTGAAAGTACAGAATAGTTTACAAATATACCCCCTCTCCCTATATAAACAATGGTTTTCTAAATTATAGAGTTATTATTTCAGCACGGTCTGTATTTCATATGCCAGTTTTTTTATTTATTAAGTTGTTCGGTGAAAGTACAGAATAGTTAAAAAGATACTCCCATATTAATTATGGTCTTTTAAATAATATTATTATTTCAACATAGTCTGTATTCCATATATCAGTTCCTCCTGTCGTAAATCATATATATGAAATAAACTAAATATGAAATCGTAAAGATCCACAACCACTTCCGGAACTGATATCATCCCATCTCTCTTTAAAAGAATATGAAATAAATGAAACTTTAGACCATATACTGACTCAGCCATTTCTGGGACTGACTTCATATCCCCCTGCCTCTTATAAATATATATATATGAAATGAACTAATTTTGAGATCGTACACTCTTTCAGCAATTTCCCAGACTGACGCCATATTGCCCGCTTCTCACTGTCAAACATATATGTGAAATAATGTAATTTTGAGATCGGAAACTGTTTCAGCCGTTTCCGGGCCCGAATCCGTATCCCCACATTTTTAAACAATACATGTTAAAGTATTGTTGATATCATAAACTTATTCAGCCATTTCCGGGACTTATTCACTTCCCCACCTCTTAAATATATCCTGTTTCGGTTATTTTGTATGTTGTAAGAAGGAGATAATGACTGATAGAAAACTATATCACGATTACTTGGTCTTTTGGCTAAGATCAAAGCGTAGTATATGTTTGATGCAGATTTCAGCGAAATCATCTAATGGCTTATTTTCCAGAAACAGAAAAAGTGGTGGAATGCTTGGGAGAATGGGCAGGCACTAATTCACCACGCCCGACCTCGCCTAAAAACGAAGGTTTGGTAATCCCTGCAGGCCTCCAGAGTACTTTTAAAAGCAAAATAATCGTTCCGGTTCCTCACACCATTATCAACACCTGACGTCACTTCCGGAAAAAGTACTAAGCATGATTTCATTAAAATTGTTTGTATTTTTTTTTAAATATGGGTACTACAGTGTACAAGCACCTTATTTAAAATTTATGCTACTCAGAAAAGAAATGTTTCAAAAATGGATTAAGTGATTAGGCAACACTTGCTTTACAATAAACTAATCAAGAAATTGGATTGAGAAACGGATACTTATGTTAACTAATACTAAACACAAATAGAGATAATACATGTCAGTTTCTTATTTAATAAATTGTTAGGTGAATAAACGGAATCGTTTTAATAATACTTTCCCCCTTCATATTAAAAATGGCTTTCTAAATAATAACGTTATCATTTCAGTATGGTCCGTCTTCCGTGTGTCACTCCCTCCCCCGTCTTAGAAATATGTATGAAATAAAGTAAATTTGAGATCGTAAAATATATATATAGGTGTGTTTTTATATTTACAAATTTCAAACCGCGAATAAAAATTACGTATGATTTCATTTTTTTAATTCAAAGACAACAACAAAATGGACGAGGAGATTTCTACAAGAATGGCTAACGCCACCATATCCTATAGAAAACTCAAACAAAAGGTCTGGCAAAATAAAGACCTGCCTTTAAGAACTAAATGCTTCGTGTACCGCGCCATCGTCCTCTTGTCACTCTTATACGGTGCAGAAACTTGGCCAGTGTACAAACTGGTAGCACGCAAGCTCAGCACCTATATGATGAGACACCTCTGGCAGATTTTAAATGTCAAGTGGTATGACTTTCTCAGCAACAGGGAGATCCTATCACAAGCCAACCTCCCAAGCATGTATGACCTGCTAATCCGGAAAAACCTGAGATGGGCCGGGCACGTAAACAGAATGGAGGATCCCGACTACCAAAATAGATACTGTTTTAACAACTGGAAGATGGGGTACGAGGCATAGGCAGACCTTTACTCAGGTTTCGTGACACCGTCAAACAAAATCTAAAGGACAGGTCGATCCCTACTAGAAGCTGTCAGACTCTCATTCGCGACCTAGACAAGTGGAGAATGATGGTTACAGAAAGTCATCTTCGGGCACGAAGGACAGCACATGAGAATACAAAGACATTAAAAAAATGAGTTGGTGCCATCACTTATAAAAAAAATGAGCGTTCCAGTCTGAGATAAAAAAAAACGAATGTACGCGCATGCTCATACAAACGAAAATGTCAACTAAAGTAGAATAAACATTATACATGTACATTTTCCGATGTCTGTAAGCGATATACATGTATGTAAACAAAGATAACATTCGCTATAAACCACGCTAAACTGTGTCAATCGCTTTATTGCAGATTAGTACAATATCAATATGTTACTAAATATTGATCACACACAAATGAAAATGGTATCATCAAATGACTATTTTAAGGTTAGTTATTTCTCAAAATTTTATTCAAATCCATGCGATATTCACAAAGTTATGATATTTTATTTATTATCAAGTAATTTATACTTTCCATCGCTTTATTGCAGGATTTTTAAATGCCAAAAAAGGAGCGATTAACGGTTATCGAAAAGAAAAGGATTGTTGCTGGGCTCGCAGAAAAAAGAGGGTATCAAAGATTTAGCTATGGAGCTGGAAAGGGATCTAAGAACTGTGGCTTCATTCGTGAACAATCCCAACACCCAATTCCAGAAAGGATAAGGGCACCAGGAGAAACCTTTCACATCGTGATATTCGGAAAATCCATAGGGATGTCAACCGAAACCCAAACAGCACTAGTGCTTACATTTTTGCAAGAGCTGGAATAGCTTGAAGATCCAGACAGGTCTGATGTAATATGTTGAATGAGATCGCAAAGAACATCAAATCTATTCCAAGGCCTCCATTGAGCAAACAACATAGGGAAAAATGAAAGGCTTGGGTACAGAATTACATGAAAATGGATTTCCAACGTGTCCTATTTACAGATGAGACCCATGCTACTCTTGACGGTCTGGATGGATGGGCCAAAGTTCGGAAATCGAACTGAACTCCAACCCCTTACAGAGTTCAACGCCAACGAGGAGGTGGAGTCATCATGTTTTGGGCGAGAATCATAAAAGATAAGTTGGTTGGACTATTCCGAGTTCCAGAGGGTGTAAAACTTACCAGCAATGCGTGCACTGCCGTTTTGAATAAACATTTATCACCATGGCTGGATGACCTACCATTGTCACGTCGCTTCCAGATGATTTTTATGCATGACAATGCACCATCCCATTTTGCTAGGACGACTGCAGCCTTCCTTGAATCTATGGGCTTCTTTGAAGAAACTCTCATGAACTTACGACCGTGTTCCCCAGACTTTTACCCCATTGAATATCTCTGGTCAATATTAAAAAGAAGAGTTTGTGAGGTAGGAAAGCAATTTACTTCAAAGTATGCCTTTTGGAGACCATATGTTATATTGCTAGAGCCATAACTTCTTTCGAGATCAAACAATTGACTTCCCCAGGAGACCAAAGTGTAAATAATGGTGGATATGTCGAAAATTAATTCATTTCTTTTAGGCTTGGCACATAGGATGTGCTTTTTCTCATTATTCTTTGACAGAAACAAATAATAAAAAATAAAGTTCGCATGATAAGACATTGTATTTTGCCGTAAAACAACATTTTAAGAGACCTGCAATAAAGTGATGGACAGTGGAAATTCCACTATAAAGAATAAAATGTTATAACTTCGTGAATATGACAGGAATTTGAATAAGTGTTTTTAAAATAATTAACCTTAAGCAGTCGTTTGATAATATAATTTCCATTTTGTTGTGACGTATATTAAGCGAAATGTTGATATTTTATTAATCTGCAATAAAGCGATTGATTTAGTTTAGGTGCATGAATATGATTTCCTGAGAATTTCAGTGCTATGTGATCAGTAGTTTAAAGTTTATCTGTTAGATATTTACACACACATATGTCTACTATTTTATTTATATTGATATTAAGAATTATTGATTAAAAGTCTGATAGTCCTAACAGATTGAGTGACAGATTAATTCCTAATTCTTACGAAGAAAATTAAACGCATCTACAAAAATTGTACATCGATTCGCTCATATACCGTGAGAAAAAGAAACACTAATAAAGTTAGTCAAAGACAACCACCATTTTCGTCTAGGGGAATGTAATTAAGTGTCTTTTTCCTGCGTAAAGATCAATAAAGATATTCTTTTACGACCGACTTTCAGATGAGGTGATTTTCCGCATATACTTCAATATTACAAATAAAAATGCCAACACTCTCATGTGTATGATTTTTAATTAAAAATACTAAAGTTACAGTATTCATTTCTCTTCCTGGAAAGCTGTATGTTTTTGCTTTAGTCGGTGTCATAATACCCATAAATATCGGTATACATAACAACAAAACACATTTCTTACTGACATAGATGTTTTATATGTTTTATTAATTCGCGCCAAATAAATATAACCAGCCCATAAAATATGTACAAAATGAGTCCTATAATGGGATGTGTTTAATATATTGATGTACATATGATATTCATGTACAGCTTTGATATTTTCCCAAAGATAATCTTTTTTACTAATGACTCATTCCATACAGATTTATACGGGCGCCATTTCCACCATTCACATATGCGATATTATCTTGTATTTATACTGCTATGTATACATGTTAAACCTCACCAGACACTTAAATTAAAGAAAATTCACCGTGGGTTTACTTTCTAGCCGCCTCCAACGAGATTCCAATAGGTTGTTCCTTAATAGGTATATCCCACTAATTTTTCACGGATTGAATATAACCATACAACATTATCTCTCGCTACTTTTTTTACTTTAAGTGGTGGTTTTATTTCCTTACCTCAAACAGTTTCATGACTTCTCTCTGGCAATGTTTATAAAATTACAGTAATGTAACTTAATCCCAACCTATTTCAAGATAAAGATATTGTCAGTCAAAGCATCATTCACTCATTACGCAATATACGTGAGACCATTTATCATTGAAACATTCCTTTACTTCGACCAAATGTTAATATAGTCTAATAATAATGAATATTTTACTCTAAATTATTTCATTTATATTTATCCTCGAATTTCTTCAATACTAGCCTGGGTGCACGGCGTGGGCCGGCTGTTTTGAGGTGTGTGATGGGGAACAACAAAAAGTGGTAGTAGGTAGGACGGCGCAAACCCATACAGAAAAAGAAGGGTAAGAACGTAAAAAAGTGAGGTCATTGCCACCGCGTCCATCGAAAAATCGCAAGGTAAAATTAAGGCTATTCAATCGAAAAGAGTTGATGACTTTCGAACATATCGGCGAAAAAGCGACTCATCCTTGTAGAAAACTGTCCCGTTGAGGGTGAAGGATTTAATGTATTTTGCCAAGTTTTTGATATTTATCGTCCGAAGCGTCGACCTTCAAAACAATGCTAATATCTCGAAAATTTGTCGCTTTGTCTAAAATTTTGAGCGTACATACATACATACATTTAAACAGACAACTGGGATTTATATTATAGATTATCTGTAAACATAAGCTGATTACACAGATCCTTTTAATGTGAACTATGAATTAGTTTAAGTTAGCTTCAATCTTGAAACAAACTCACCTAGAAGAGTAACACCATACAATATTCAGGAAAGACTAGATATAACAGCGTTACGTAAACAGAACTAACACTTCAGGCAAACGATGTTAATTTAAACCCACGTGAAGAGAAACAGAAAAATAAGAAAAAAATATGAGTAACAACGCATTGCTGGAATCTAATATCTGGGTATTGTTACGATACGTCCCGGTTGCAAAATCCCAGAAGCGAAGTTATCCCCGAAACGTATCGTAGAATAAAAAAAATGTACGCGCCGGCCGTAAAATTATCACAACCAAATAGCACTTACCCAGGTTCTGGACTGTACTTCCGTCGTGGAATGTTCTTATGAGATTCACGTTTGAAATACCAGGCACTGAATAACGGAACAACACGGTTGTATATATATTATACCCATGCCATTTTTGTGCGATAAAAATACAATAATCAAGGAAAAAATTAAGAGGAAATAATTATGATAAGAAAACATGCAGGCGGTGTCCAACGGGTCAGAAGGGGAAGGGAACAATAAAGAAAATTGTTCATATAAACATAGCCTCTTTTCTTTCCTTAAACCCCAATAACAATACACACACCAATAATACACCCGAGCATGATATAGCATACACATTATATCGGCGCCACAGCAACTCTAAATAAAACCAGAATATTTAACCACAATTCTTTATTTAACAACCAAAACACAAATCATAAGCAATCGACTTATTTACCTTAATTAAATCACCCAATCAAGTAAAACTTTTTTCAATCAAATAGCCTATCCTAAAAAGTGTCCAACCTTACACCCCAGGCTGTAAGACATGCCTGCTCTGCACATCTGAAGCTATGAGAAATGTTACTCCTCCCAAGTAATAATATAATAATACTCAAAAAGCGAACTAGTCTTCTTTTGTAACCAAAATTCAAACATGGTAAATTTGAAAATACATAACTTGAAATAATTCCCTTAAAATCCTACAGCCTTTAATTAAATACTTCATCCTTTCACATTCTCCGCACTCTATGTCATTTCCCGAACTTATATTTTCAACCATTTTATCTTTTGACATTGTGTGCATAAGCATCACCTCTTTGTATGTGTGAATGTCTCCCTAAAATTCACCCTCATTCATGCCCCAGCCTCCAAAAATCGCTTAAACTCTCACTTAAATAATCCAATCTTTCCGATAAATTCTTCCTCCCCATAAGCTTACAGACCTAACACTTAAAAAAGTGTCCTGCAATTACGTTGATAATGGCCGTAGATTTCTCTGAGTCAATTGATTCATCCTACTTCGCCCCCATTGCCCTAATTACAGTTTTTACAGCGATTAGTTTTCATGTCAAGTTATTGCACTCCCTAATTCCTCAACGTTGAACTGCCTTCAAACGCTTAGTAGACCTCATTTCCCTGTTGCCCTTTTACTTTAAAATCTACTCCTGCTAATATAGGAATGTAGTTGTCTTTAATAAGTACTAAACTTGACCAGATTTTGTTGATTTTGATAACCTAAGATTCTAGGTTTATTTATCGCTTGTCTTTTTCGCATCACATCGCCCCAGTCCCCATACTACTACCATGCAAGGATTCCCCGACATATAAATAGCTTAGACCCTTTATTTCTTTCTGCGCCTTACCTTTCTATCCACATTGGCCTTAATTCTCTCCGGTAAATTATCCAACAATACCACACACTTAGATCACTGCCGTTGACCTTATTCTTGAAAAGGAGATGTCTTTCCCATTCATTACTGCCCATGAAAGCTGAAAGCTGAACGCATACAGTATCGCACATATTCTGTTCCTGAAACCTGTTTGCCTATGCAAATCTTCCCCAATTCACGGACCTAATACTACCCCCTAATGTTACAGGAAAAAGGTTTTCCCTTTTTCATGTAAATGAGAAGAATATAAGATAAGTTAAAATGAGATTAGGATGAGCAACGTGAAAAGTTGGAATGTTAGAAATTAGTCCATTGATAAATCCTATTAGAAATAGTTAGATATTGTTCATATCGTAAAACGAATTGATTGTTCATTCTGTTTGGAATCGGAATGTTAAAAGATCATCCAAAAAGAATGAACAATACAAATAAAAAATATACTGTTCAAAAATAAGTTAAATTCATATGTTGAGAGTTGTTTTGTTTTCAAAAGCGTGTGCATAGCCAGGTGAATTGGTCACGTTTGGAATACACACTTCTGACGTCATAACGAAGAGGGATTCTCAATATCGGATCTAAGGATTAGTTAGTCAGCAGAAGAATCGAAAGTAAGCAGACGAGTAGAGTCGAGAACAGTTGAGTTGGAGGCAGTTTTTTTAAGTGAAAGTAAGAAGGGTAAACTGTGTAGATCCCGAATTTTAGTTCCTTACGTCATCAGCATTCGAACGGGCCAGTAGTTTGTCGGGTCCGCGGTTGTTGCTCATGTATGTTAGTCTCTGCTTTCAAAGGATTATTTAGTATTAGTAATTGAAGTTCTAGTCAATAATGATTTATAATCGTTAGATACAAGGAAATTAAATAAAACGAAGTATAAAGAAAATATTAATAAAAAATGAATGTAGACAGTAATGGCTGCATTGCAAATCAAATATCAAACATCTAATATTGCCCATTTTCTGTAATATTTTTTCTTACTTTCAATAGAACAGATATTATATCAACATCACATGTCAGGATTATTCACTTAATATTAAGCTATACTATATTCAACAAATCGATCAAATTGGTTTGAAAATAAATAGCAATGTATAGCAAAGCAAAAGCGAAAAAAAACTGTCATCCTTCTATTAAGATTAAAAAAAAACACCAAGATGCATTTTAGAGACACGGACACGGCGACAAGGCGTTTGTGGTAAGACTACTCTAAACTGTGATTTTATTTCACCTTTGATGCTGTGCACACGAATATTTCGATTTTAAAGTGAGAAAGAATTTACTTGAGTTTTTTTTATATAGAAAATCATAGAGAATTCGCCTTGTGTCACTTACTGAAACCCATGTTGCTCAAAGTCCGCGCAAATGTTCGAAAAACCCTTATAAATAACGAGACTTAAGTTTATTAATATCGCTACGAGATTTTTACCTTTGAAACTTTGACCCTTTCGTTGCGGCATAAGAATACGCCGACTTCCCCCCTGCAAAGGATAAAAGTCCCTGAATGGGGGTCCTGGATATGACCTTAAAGTATATCCAGTGGTGACGCCCCAGCTTGTGGGCTTTGGGGAGTGTTTAATTACCATTGCTCGCAGGTCCACTCTGACCCGTAGTGGTAGTACCTGTTAGGGTCCCAACTATGGGTTAAATAGAAACCGACTTGAAAACAACAAATATATTCTATTAAAAAAAGAATTCTTCAAAATCTTTGGATTCGTCATTAGATAACCCGAAAAAGGTTAATATGCCGTAAAACAAAAACAACCAACCAACAACCTTTGAAACTTTGCAGACCAGTGTGATAGATCACTGATTTTCGTGCAAAGATAAAAGGGTTTATCACAAGTTATAAAACGTGCTTTGTTTGAAGTCTAATCTGCGAAAACCAATGCACGAACATTAATATGTCTCATTGATCCTACATGTATCGTACCATTATTATTAAATGCAAAACAAATCAATGCACATAATAGGTTGAATAACATGTTATTTTTATTTTTGTTACACAAACATCGCCATATGCCATTATTTTTGTATAGATCAAATTGTTTCACCAAAATACTTATTATATTAATTATGTTTAAATTCTTTAATACAAAACATTACTTTAATAAATACATTGAAAAGTTCAATATAAGTACTATATCTAAGTTTCTATGAACCCCACTATTGGACGTTTTCTGGATCCGCACATTTAGCGTAGAAGATTACATCGGTATTTATGAGTTCGCTGCATTAACTAATGCGATGTCGCTGCTTGATTTTAGATTAAGTTTCTAGCGTATTCCATATGCATGAGTTGCTGTAGTCATGTCCGTGTGCTTGGTTTTACTGATTTACTGCCTCTGTTGGACGTAGCACACCCTTTTCGTTGCCACATATCACAGCTGGAATCAGTCCGCGCGTAAAATGCAGTTTCTTTCGACACAAATTTCTTACAACTCTCAGTTATGCATTAAAGACTGACTAGGTATATAGATGTATTTACAATTAAGAAGAATATTTTAACAATACATTTAAAACCTCGTTTCATTTCATGTTTCCTCCATCTTTTTCTTTCTCTTTCTCTTTCTCTATTTGTTTCTCATGTGTTGTGTGCTTGTCTTACACTCCCTTTTCCACTCTTTTAGTTATAAATATATATATATATATATATATATATATATATATATATATATATATATACTAGCAGGGGTGCCCGGCGTTGCTCGGGTGTTTGGAGGTGTATGCTGTGCAAAAAAGCAAAAAAACAAAAAAATGGTTAATTTTTTTAAAAAATTGACCCCTATCATGACCCCTTGAAATTTATTGTTTCGGGCTCAAATCACTTTATTAAGTTAGATCCATGTTCAAGGAACCTATATCTAAAATTTCAAGTGTCTAGACCCAAAATTGTCGGAGGAGTTTGGTAGAGTTCTTAAAGGTCAAATCGTTGAAATTTGACCCCTTAACAGCCAAATTTCTGGCTGACACCCGTCACATCAATTTCCCCAAATTCTCAGTACCCGGTATTTCAAATTTCGAGTCTATAGACTAAAAATTGACAGAGTTATTGCGTAGGGAAATGTACACAGACAGACAGACAGACACGTTCACTTTTATATATATATATATATATATATATATATATATATTTATATATATGCGTGTGTGTATGTGTGTAAGATTATAATTAGTAAATAAAATTTACACAATTTATAATTGGAGAAGAATATTTCAAGATTGTGAATATATTTGAAATACCAATATAGTAATTAAAATTTAATTTTAAGAGTTTTACTTCACAATGGCGAACATAGCACAGAGAATAATCACATCAAATAAGAAAATTAAAGCAATCCTTTTTACTATATCTCCTAGAGCTACTACTACTACTACTACTACTACTACTACTACTAATAATAATAATAATAATAATAATAAGAATAATAATTATATTCCTACTACTACTACTACTACTAATACTACTACTACTACTAATAATAATAATAATAATCAGCATCGCCTACTTAAATAGAGATGCATGTTCTATATTAATGTACTGTAACTGGGTTTCCAATAAGAAATTCTTCAATAGACTGAACTATTTATTCACATACGCTATTTCACCGTAAATTAACATTAACATTCAGGTGTCAGTATATGAACCAGATATGTAAACAATTACTATCCTCAGCAGGAATAATGTTACTATTTCCTCTAATAAGTCTAACTATACCAATCCCTATAATCCACCCATTTTATTACTATGTTTTAAGATGCTCACCTACTACACTACTAGAACTACCCATCACCAGCCGAACTTAATTATTTAACTCGCCACTATCTTTATAAAACACCTCCACACCATCAATAGATTACAGATACCTTTAAATATTTACACGTACAGTCCCGCTACTTATAAATTAATAGCTAGCAGTTCCTATTTCAAACAACATGTTTTGTTTTAACAATGAAAATATCGATAATAAACAAAAGAATATATCCAACTAGTTCCATCAGAAATTATATGTTTCTTACTATTTCATATTTAATTAATTGAGCTAAACTGCACAAGTAAAAATCATGCATCCAAGGTACAAAATCCAGTACTCTTTACATTCCGGCGGCTGTTAGGATAATTAAGTCCTTCGAAATATAAATATTATTAACGAAATAAACGTGTTTATATTTCGCAATGCTAATACATGAACAATTCAATTACGCCCAGTTTGTAATCAGTTAATAAGCCCAGACTAACAAACTGCATGTACACAAAATGTAAATATTTTCCCTAATTTTAAAAGCATATAATTCCGCTACTACTCATTACTTATTCTTTCCTGGTACTTTCCAATAATTTTGAAATTTGCATATTTTTATAGAACACCCATGCCTTAAAGCTTATCCATTTTCTGTCCATTCTATTTCAATATTAACCTGGCAATATATGTAATCGCTTCTCTATTCAACTATTTTCTTGACTTAAATATTAGCCATTACTAATGTAAAATTTTCCTTAATATCCTAATTTCTCATCGATTTCCTATTTAAAATAAGTACCCGAATTTATATAGCTATTAACACATACCTCAATACCTATATCATTCTTTTATAGGTTAGAAAAATCTCCCATAATATGCTAATTAGTTTTAATTTTCATAATTTATAATTTACTTAAGTTTTTTATTGCACCACTAAATAAGGCTGTAAGTCACCGGACACCTGTTAACCTACACAATCTTATACCCTAACCCAAAAATACTGCCTGAGAATATTAAGAACTGATGATTTTATGTATCTTTATTCTCTCTTTTATTACTATTTTAATCTGTTAGGCTAAAATACATTATATATTCTCTTCAAATGTAGTTTTACTTTAAGTTCTCCAATTTTAAATATATTTTATTTTGAAGCAAGCGTAATTAACTTTGGTAGTATAGTATTTTACCCTATTAATAAAGCTTAGTTATAAAATCTATGTTTCTTATTTTAATAGTTTTTACCATATACGTGTAATTCAATGTGAATTAATGTGTGTATGCATGTTTGTTTTTTTTCAAATCTGTGAATCTATGCACATATACATCTATAGATGTGTATATGTTTATACAGCTATTCACCTGTACATAGGTATGTTTCTATATATCCCTATATATAAATGTATACAATTGCTTTACACACATGGAAATTTAGCGACATATACATCTATCCATTTCCTCCCAATCATTTTCATAGATTAGACAATGAAGGCGTTACTCTTTTCTTTCGCTGATCAAATTCGCTACCAACTACTTTAAAATTGTTCTAAAATAGACCTTGGCCCCATACTTAAAATACTTTTTTTTTGTATTTTCTTCCTCTAAATTTTTAGCATTATTCATTTGTAATATTCTTGGCTGATTTTGTTTAATTCGTACCACGCTCACACCGAATTGAAAAGATGGTTAATGCATATGTGTATATTGTCTGTAAAACACAATAAATATTTCTGAAGTTGGTAGTAACATATTTTATATTAGTAAAACAATATCACGTATGAAAATATGTTTTTGTCGACAGAACTACGTTGACTAATACGAGTGCGACTTAGAAATAGTTAAAATCTGAATATTTCGACGTATTGAAGTCGTGCTACTAACGAATAATCATCTTCGCTGATGAGCCGAGAACATTTAGTTAATGCGTGTAACAGAATAATAACATACATGAATAGATAATATCCCTTAACAGTCATTTCGCATAGACCCCCATATATATATATATATATATATATATATATATATATATATATAAATATATATATATATATATATTGTTTTTTTCCATTACAGCTGTTTCATTGATGGGTTGGCAATTTTACGATTTATGCCCTATAAAAATATCCTGTCCCCACCAAATTCTTCAGATTTTTATCCGTTAGATTTTTAAAATAAAAGTTATATTTTTAACATGCTGGACATCGCATTCGGGTAAAAGGATTTCCAACGCCATGCTTCCTCACTTCCTCCATCTTTCGGTATAATTTAAATATAGTTTTCCGTTTTAACCCGTACATTTGTATTTTTATTTTTAATTCATTAATTATTTATTTTGTTTTAGTTTTTCCCTTTTTTTTCCTATTTGTTTTTGTTTTCCAATTATCATATATATTTATATAACTTTATTCCTATATTTGTGCGTGTTCATTTTAATATTGTTTTTTTTTTTTGCTTGGTGTTTGAATTCGTATTATATTACCCGATGCAGGGGAGATAACTCTAGTGGTATCATGTTTTATATATGGGATTACCTACCTTGGATTTTTTCTAATCTGCTATAGGGCAAATCCCCGTGGAATGCATCTAGTCGTTTGTTTAATAATTTTCATTTGATATTAGTATATGGTAAGATTCTAATATTGATTGATATTAGTATATGGTAAGATTCTTATATAGATTCTAATGGTGCATCTTTTCGATTTGCTCGGTTTATATTTTCCCCTTATCAATTATTAACCATCTTAATTTATATTCAGATTTATTTTCCTTTAATCCCTTAATCAATCCCGCAAAAGTGGTTGAGTTTTCATTGTTTTCTTTCCGTTATTACTATAGGTTCTGTTCCTATATTCGTTATAGTAGTTATGGGTGTTACTCTAATTATGATCCTTTCTACCGTTGTTTTCATTTTTATTCGCATTGGTGTTATTTTCGTTATTTGCGGTGTTCTTTTCTTTCTCAGTTTCATTTTTAAACGGAGCTAGGTGATTACGATATCTTTCCTTAAAGCCAGTTCCGGTGCTCCCCATATGTACTTTTGTTTCATTATTTGTTATAACTTCACGTTTGTATACTACGTTTTAAGTTATATACGTATATATACATATATATATACATATATATATATATATACATACATATATATATGTGTGTGTGTGTATATATATATATATATATATATATTTATATTATGTCAGCCCTTTAAGAAACAATTTTCATATTATTCAGCAGTTAGAGTTTAAATAAAAACAGGTCAGTTTAACTTTTATGTGTACATGAATATTTAATGATTAGATCACTCTGACGGACGTTAAGAAAACATTACAAAAAATAAATGTTTAAATGTCAACAGTATATCTCGCGGTTATTGGTGGCCGAATTAGTTAGGTTCTTGCTAATGGATTCCAAGATGGTTTCTTTTGCCGGGTTTGAATCAATCGGCCGGTGTACATCGTGACACCCTGCACTGATGATTCCAGAAATGATGAAACACTAGTGTCTGTAGGCATTTAATAATTATTATAGAAAATATGTATATATATATATATATATAAATCTGTATATATATATATATCCATATATATATATACGTATATATATATATATATATATATGTGTGTATATATATATACATACATATATATATATATATATATATATATATATATATATAAACTTAATCTGTAATTATGAACTTAATATACAATTTGACATACTTTCCGCAAGATTAAACGGCTAAAATAGTGATCTAAGCCGTTTAATCTTGAAATAAACTTATTCCTAGGAGCAGGCATTACAAGTTTCTATGTAGAAACTAATTAAAACAGCAGTAGAAATATTGGCCATTTTATTTTATATTATTCGGATTATTCAAAAAGTCTTTTCATTTTTAGGGGTTTATCGTCGATATCGGGATCTTCATGTTGAACTTCCTATTAATTCACTCTACTATTTCCAGTTTTATTTCTTAAAGAATCAGAATTTGTATTTATAGTATCTCTCGCACTGAGAATGATGTATGTGGATTATAACAGATTATAAATTACACGTTAATTCGAGGTTTTCGAGTTATAAGGTACACATCCAAAGAATTGCACAGTACATAAGATTAAAGTGGTAAATGCATTATTACAACAGTAAACAACGTAAATAAAACAAGTTATAAAAACTTATAAAATATCGAAAAACATTTAAATGATCGATATCCAGGATATATATCAATGCAATATTCATATATATATATATATATATATATATATATATATATATATATATATATATATATGTATATATATACATATATATACATATATATATATATATATACATATACATTGTATATATATATATATATATATATATATATATATATATACATTGTATTTTTCAATATCTTTAAATTCTCGTCTCATAAAATATTTACATTATAAGAAAACATCCAGAAATAAGGTGCAGATAATTCTTTTTAAAGACAAACCATTATAAATAAATGTGTAATATATTAGTTCTATAATATATATATATATATATATATATATATATATATATATATATATATCGATTGAATAGAGTTTATCTATCTATCTATCTATCTATCTATCTATATATATATCTATATATATATATATATATATATATATATATATATATATGGTTGGTTTATTTTAATGCATTGATATTCGATATTCATATTAACACTCTGTTTTATTTATTTTAGAACAATACAACTTTTTTTACACATGGGTCGTTTAATTACATTTCTCTGCAAAGAATCTATCTTATTTGCATATTCTTTTAAACATTCATTTTAACAAATTCACTATTAAGCTTTTCGGTTTAGTTACTGATTAAGTGTTATTTTTTTTATTTGTAGATGATGTACATGATTTCTCCTTGCGAAATATTTGCGTAAAAACTCATGGTAAACACAAAGCTCTTTATATATATATATATATATATATATATATATATATATATATATATATATATATATATATATATATATATATATATATTATATGGAAAAATGCGCGCATGAAAAGTAATATTCTTAAGATTTTCTTAAACCTGGAAAAGTAAAGGACAAGAAATTCAACCTGGAAAAGTAAAGAACAAGATATCCTAGTAAAGTAAAAAATAAGAATTTTTTAGACTTAAAATATTGCAGCTAAAAATAAAATTTGAATATTGATAAATATTTTATTTATTATTTGCATATGTTGTAGTTTATTGTTGAGTTAGAAAGAATGTCAGTCGCTGGATTGAACATATTTCCCCCCTATTATTCGCATATATTTATGTAGTGAAAATTGTTTAAATAAAATTAATTAATTAGTTAGTTAGTTAGTCAGTAGATGGAATTAATAATTTTATAATTTACATAAAAATTAATAATTTTATTAGATCATAATTAGGATCATTTAATTCTTTTTAACTCAACAATAAACAACAACATATGCAAATAATAAATAAAATATTTATCAATATTAAAATTTTTCGCATTTTTCCATATAATCCATGATTTTTCCAGGCATTGCTATTGTATTAATATATAAATTTATAATATTTATTAATGATTGTCCAAAAAAAATTAGCTCTCAAACACACATTTATGCAATATTTATCATTCAATCACAGTAGTTCCGAGCCAGGGTCTCTACCGAGACTACGGTTCATGAATTCGTGATCTGTATAGAGCGTAAACTAACAAAAAAGAAGATGACACTCGGTGTCTTTTTAGATATCGTTGGAGCTTTTGACAACATACCCTTCAGTAGTATGTTCAAGTCGCTACGAGAACTCAATGTGCCACCAGTACTCATCCGATGGATTGAGTATATGGTGAGGCACAGAACAGTTCAAGTAGAACTACTGAGGACAACTGTTAAAAGGGAAGTAGTTAAATGAAACCCCCAAAGTGGGATTTTATCACCTTTACTATGGACCTGTATGCTGAATCCTCTTTTAAAGGAGTTTAAAAATAGGAATATTTATGCCCAGGCTGCTGCTGATGACATCGCAGTGCTGGTCGAGGGTTCAAAAGCATCATTGGTCAGACGCATTGCCAAAATGCGACTACATTTTTCATCAAATGTGATGACGAAAAATTTGAGTTAATTCAAAGAATATGTATATCATAGAATTCACTAATATTTTTAATCGATAAATTCACCATTTTTTGTCTATAAAATCATAAGGAGAGTTAAAAAAATTAGTTATTAAAAAAAGTTCGGTGTTTTAATTATAAAAAAAACGATACACGGGATTGAACCTAAAATCTTTCCACTAACCCCCGGTACTCTCACCGTTACGCTAATATGTCATATTGGCAAACTAGCAGTAAAAAATATTTATAGAAAAAAAAAAGTTATGCAAAATAAAAAAAAGCGTTAGTCACTGATGTACTTACTCTCCTGTTTGTGAACCCACATATTTTGTTGTAACTTTTTTTCTACTGAACCAGTTTTCGAAAATTTTTTTTCAAAATGTAGCTAATGAGGTGTTCTATCCAACTATATAACCTGTTTTAAATTTGGTTGCGAACGTAATTAGTGGTGGGGGTTTGAATGTGTCTCGATTCATTCAATTTCGGACTGAAGCATATATTCAACCACTACCGTGGTTGAATGATATATATATATATATATATATATATATATATATATATATATATATATATATATACTTAAATTTTTTGGTTTAAAAAAATTGCCTAAAAAACTCCTCTGCTAGTTTTTTTTCTACGGACATGAAACTTTATGTATATACTATTGGAACCTATGCGAAACTTTATATTTCGGTTTTACCTGGGGAACAACTGTTCAAATGTGTGTAGTTAAATAAAAGTTGTAAAGTGAAGGTCGAACGACGGCATTACGTATACATGCGTTATGTAATAGTTATTTGTTCATGTTTTAATTTTTAGCTTTTCAGTAAACATGTTTCATAGTACAGTACTTAACGCCAAAGAGAAAAGTAAATTGTAGGCTAAACGTTTTTGTTTCCATTCTTCGTTGTGGCGCATGAGTTCTTTTTTATTTTTACTTTTTAAATCATTTCTATATATTGGGTCCATTATAATATAATAATGAATAAGGAGCTGGATTAATCAAAATATCATATTTAAGCGTATTTTATCATCGCGTAATTCCGGGAGAAAAATTCTTTGTGAAACATGTTTTTTTTTAATAAGTGAAAGATTGTTCACCTAAAGCGTCCGTGTGCATTTTGCCGAAAATGAAAATACTCCAACGAGGTATAATATCTACATTGAAACATTTTGAGTTCCTCATCACGGTCTCCGAACCTCATTTGGAATAATTTAAGGCATTTAAGTAAAACAAATGTAAGATGTAGTCATGTTCTAAATGTACATATAAACAAAATGCTATTTGCAGTTCGATAAGAATAAAACAAATTATGCAATCTTTAGCCATTTTCTGAAAACAAAACATGCTTGCGTAATATGTGCACATTACGTGACAATATTTCTCATGGTAAAGTGTATATAATGCATAAAATATTGTTGAATATTTTACTTTATAATAAAGTATATTCCTGTTTATTTATATGTGTTATGTTATCAACATTTGAGATGTGATCATAGCGTAGTAGCTGTGTTAAATGTGGCTAGCATGACGAAGAGTCAAACATTATTATTATTATTATTATTATTATTATTTTTATTATTATTATTATTATTATTATTATTATTATTATTTTTATTATTATTATTATTATTATTATTATTATTATTATTATTATTATTATCAATTGATTGATTTCGGCGAAGGCTGGTCGCTGGATCTACTATTATGATTAGAAGAATAAACAATTAAATTGGTGGAAATATTATTTACATATAACTCACAAAAGGAATATGAAAATAAAATATAGATGTAAACATTATATTTGGGTTTGTATAAACAAATAACTAAATTGGTGCCATTAGATTGATCTGAGAGACGTTAATATATAATCTCCCTGACCAAATTGTTTGTGAGATGGGTATATATTCTGATGACACCACGCTCAATAACATACACGACAGGAAAACAAATGAACACATATCTAAAGAAATGACAGAAACACTAGAGGATGACCTCAGATCTGTAGTGGAATGGGAACATAAATGGATGGTCCCATTTAATGTTGCCAAGATTAAACTTGTGTCCTTCAATAATTACAAGAAATCTTCTCTACCACCAATAGTAATGGTCAAAGACTTTATCTGAAAATATATTTTTTAAACTCCTCGGCATAACATTCACAGGAAACATGCGTTGGGACAACTACATTGAGAGTATTGCCAGGACCGCTGCGAGGAAGGTGTGTTCTTTCTACCGTGCTAGAAAGCTACTAACGCCCGAAAGCATCCTGTACCTCTGTAAGGCCAGCATTCGCTCATGTATGGAGTATTGTTGTCATATTTGGGCTGGTGCATCAGATACTAGTCTCTCGCTCCTATACAAGGTCCAAAAGAACGCCAACCTAATTAGTCCTGAACTTTCATCTAAGCTTCATCCCCTGTCCCATCGACGAAATGTTGCATCCCTCTGCCTGTTCTACAAGTACGTTAACCGTGAATGCTCTGACGAACTGCAAGCAACTCGATGTAAATAGCCCTGACGGACCCGACAAACAGCTAAATCCTACCCTTTCATAGTATAGATCCCTAGATGTAACAGAACCTTCTACTCCAGTAGTTTCTTCTCCAGAACCGCTAGACTTTGGAACTCCCTTCCGGGATCCTGTTTCCCCAACTGTACTGACATGTCGAGGTTCAAGTGTAACGTGAACCGACATCATGCTGCCTAACTCCCTACATAGTTCCCCTGTAGCTTATGTCCCTGATAGTAGCCCCCTACTTCAGAGTGGCAATGTGCCTTGTTTGGGGTGAAAATGTTTTATAAAAAAAAGTACGACTGGAAATGTGTTAAAACTCAGAATATTCATAGTCGAAACACTTGTTAATGATGCGTTTCTTAGGGAGTTACTGTATGGAGTTAGAGAATACAATAAAATCTGGCCTATATAAAAGCATAAGAACAAAAACTATAGCATTATTGTCTATTTACAATCTTATCAGCCATACTAAGGGCAGGAAATAATCGTTTCCATACATATAATGACAGTGAAAACACTGATCAGGATGTATTGTCCTATAACTCACGCAGGAGTACAACTATTTTCCGTGGAATAATAATTAAATTAGACAACCAGTACCTGGAAACAATCGACCCGTTCAGTTGTATTAACTTAAGCAGTCTTCGGATGAAAACCTAATAAAATTAAGGGAGATATAGCATGAAATCTATTTGTTGATTGTCAATGACTCAACTTTGGGCCTGCCTGCAATCTTTATTGAATAGAAAACCATGGAATATAAACCTATAAAAAAACTAAAGAAAAAAAATCCATTTCCTTACCTTAGTGAAGTTAATAAATTCATCCAAGGAAGTTTCCATTTCATGCGCATGGTAAAGGTTAAGAAACCTAACGAAGCTACGGGCATGCACTTAATATATCATTTCTAAACTCTCTAATAGCTTCAACACCGTATATAACCAGATGTTATAGACATTGGAGTGTTAAAGACATAATCCACAAGAAAGGAATATCTGAATTTGGTTCTATACCCTAATGTCGATCTGAGATGACGTCATGTTTTTGGGGTTCTTGTGGAAAGTTGTTGAAGTGTTCATAAAACAGATTCCAGTTTTTATTATTTATCACTAATCTAGCACTGACCATTTAGACTTTGTTTAATTTCAGTGATCTTACGAAAACCGGTGTGTTGCAAACATTGCCGTATAAAAACCGTGCTTTCAAGAAATTGATTTACGTAAAAGAATACACCTTATACAACAACAGTAAAAATCATTAATTCTTTTTATTGCATCACTGTTTAAAGATTGGAAATCTGACAGTATATATATATATATATATATATATATATATATATATATATATATATATATATATTAGTATTGGGACGATTAATCGGAATCAGGAATCGAGAAAAATCGGAATATTTGAGGGTATCGACATCGGAAAAATGTGTGCAGATTTTCTGATGCCAAACAATTCCTTTAAGTGTCTTTTTATTTGAATTTACAGTATAAATTTTTATTTGAGTTTAAAGTTAAATATTTCATTCCTGGTAATAATAATAAAATAATACATATATACTAGTTTTAAACTAATAGTGAAGCTTAAATCGATACATCGACACCCAGAAGTATATATTTTTTTTTACATTTATGGACATTATTGCACAATTCACATGTATATTTTTACTGTATACCCGAGAAAAAAATCAACGATATAGTTAAATATTTAAAGGTGTATAAAGAATCGAAATCGGTACTTGTATCGAGATCGGGAATTTAATTCGAAATCGGTAATAGTATCGGAATCGGGAAATATTTGAGTCGTCCCATCACTAATATATACGTAAACACACACTTATATATATGCATATATATATATATATATATATATATATATATTATACATTAAGAGGAGATTATAGATAGATATATAAATACCCGTTCACACACACATTTCACGATAAAGCTAGCACCCAGAACTAGATAAAATCGACCAATTGCATCTACACTGAACATCACCAGACCCAAAGTGGGTTTTGATGTATTGCATCTGATCCGTGACGTGCTCCGACATAGGCGCGAACCCAGGTCGTCGCACTCCTGAAGTGTGCAATACTAACGATCTAACCATATGGGTCATGGCGCAATCTATTTACTATGCCTCGATTTTTTTTTAATTCTTACAGTTTTATCCAGTTCTACATTCTACGATGTAAAAAGCAACGCGTCCTATACAACTAAGATGAAAAAACAAGCAAAAGAGGTTCATCATTTGTAGGGATGTGATGTCCCTCAATAAATAAGGTCGTTCGAAAATCGTGTCTGGGGAGTCGGCTAATTTCAGTTAATATTTGTAAATGAGATATCTACCGCCTGCATACCAGCCGTAACTATCTTAGTTGTATTGGGCGCGTTGCTTGTAGAATGTAGAACTGGATAAAAATATAAGAATTTAAAAAATCGAAGAAATAGCAAATAGATTGTGCCGTGGCCCATATGGTTAGGTCGTCAGTATTGTACACTTCATAAGTGCGACGACCTGGGTTCGCGCCTATGTCGGAGAACGTCACTGATCGGATGCAGTACATCGAAACCTACGTTGGGTCTGGCGTTGCCCGTTGTCGATGCAATTGCTCGATTCTATATAGTTCTGGGTTCTTGCTTTATCGTGAAAGGTGTGGGTAAACGGGTATATATATATATATATATATATATATATATATATATATATATATATATATGATCAACAGCACGAAAAAGAATTGTAACTTGTTAGATATCTCATGCAGCCAGCAAATATAAAATCGCTAGATAATGTCGATTCTCATAATTCGTTACTTGGAATTTGACATTAATAACATTTAATTTTTTCTTCATTATAGTTTCGCGTAGTCAGTAAATTTTCTATCTTCCGTTTTTATAATTACATTTTCTGATGTTTTTTTTTTTTTTCTGTTGCATTTCTGTTTTAATTCACGAGTTGCGTTTTTATGATCGCCGCCATATTGTCATCTTCGTAAATGTGTTGTACAATGTATAGAAAATTGAATTTACATTCCCCTGTGATATCATTTGTCGAAAACAAATTATCTTGAAATAAATACGATTTTTCTCTTTTAACAATATGATGTAAATGAAAATGATCAAAAAAATATTGTTTACAAACTGTCGGGTTTTCTCTGTTAGACTAAAAATATAATGTAAATAATAATGTTAACAATAATTATAGCAATAATTATCTGCGTCCTCTGAATAAATCATGCGTGTTTTGTTCTATAGATATTATAAGCTTGTTAAAATTATTACGAAAATATTTTTATTTAAATCTATGAACGTCTGTGTCAAAAGCAAAGATGATGAAAGATGAACATCCAATTACTCAGATTAATATTGTTTCCGATTAGGTGTTCATCACTAAATCCCTTGCAATATGTGCAACTTTCTTTTGTTATATAACTGCCATGCCGGAACTGAGATTTCATTATAAATTTTTGAAGAAAAACAAATATCACACTTTGATCAATGAAGTATATATTAATTCAAGTTTTACGTTCAATTAAATGCATGTCTTTTCAAATTTGTTGATCGAGAAATTCCATCATCTATAATATAAATCTGACCTGTCTTTTTAAATGTATGTAAGTATATTTGTATTTCTGCCGAAAACATTCGACAACGACGACGGATTTTCACGATATGGCTGTTGTTTTGAGGCTCGACTTTTCGCACGACAAACATCGATTAATTGGTTAAAATATTAATTCCTCCACCCATAACTGGACACTTTTCTTCAGGCAGGTGTCGCTTTTTTTGCATTATGTTCGAAAGTCATCTCTTCTTTTCGATTGACTAGCCTTAATTTAAACCTTCGTCACTCCCTGTTTGGAAATGGATGCAAAGGCAATGGCATCGCGTTTTTTCACGTTCTGTTCTGCCTTCGCGGTGCGGGTGCGAGCTTGCCTGCCTACTACCACTATTTTTGACTTCACACACACCTCCAAACACATGCGCACTGCCAGGCACCCATCTTTGTTTAAATATAAAGGCGCATAATTAAAATAAATGAACCGGCATGGTATTATCTCATCATATTATAATTATTTGTAGATAATACTGACTATTATTATATTAATTACTAGTTTTATTTATTTATTTCACAATTACCTCGGTCTCTTCATTCAAAATTTTGGACGCTATTGTATTATATTTTTACTGTATTATCAACGAACACGTATATGCAAATTACATACATAGAAACGAGTAGGTGACACTAATTCATACATGAGAGCTATTGAAAAATTTTAAACAGATATGAAAAATATATTTTCCTACGAGCGATGATCGAAAAATAGGTAATGAGATGTGCGGGTAGTAACATGAAAATCGGTAGGAAGAAAAAATTGAATTCGTATTTAGGGAGATAATTTCATGCATTCGAAGGTTTAGGAGTTGGCTTAATATTAGACTATGTTATGCGATGTATTTCTATCATAGAATTACAGTCCAGTTATTCGGAATCTAATTGCACGTTTGCAGATAATATTAAAAACTAGCAGGGCCTGTGGAAATTCAACAGGGGACACATTCATATGTAATATATTGATGTTGGCGTTTTGTAGATGTCTATTTTAAATGGAGACGCTTTGATATTATTGTAGCTTTTTTGTTTAAACTGCAAACGTATTTATCTAAGCTAGCTGGGACGCCCGGCAAACCCGATCGTAAACTCCGCTTAATTATGATATTTTAATTATTGCAGATTTAGTATATATAATTATAGCGTTAATGTTCCGTGATATTTTTATATATTATAAAGTTGCGATTCAAAAATGAAAACAAAATATATGAATCCATATGATTTGGGTGGGTCAGCATAAATCGGAACCGAAATAAAAACTTATGGAAAAAATACATGCGTATAAATATATAACTTAAATTGCTTCAGCCATAATCGAATCCCAAACAAAAACTTATGAAGAATTCTCGATAAAATTATTTATAAAAAAAAGCAAACATGACTTACATGCCATCAGCTATAATCAAGACCACAACAAAACGTATGAAGAAAACACATCAAAAGCTGTAAATGACAAAGCTCTCTCTGATTCTATCTCCTCTGATCTCGAGCGCGTGGTTCAATGAGGAAAGACGTGGCTGGTTACCATTAATGCATCTAAAACCAAACTCCTATCTTTACATCATCAACGCTCTGATCTCCATCTGGCATCTATTGAAATGGATAGCTCTTGTCTAGGAGAAGCCCCATGTTTTGACAAGCTTCTGGGCTTGATCTTCACTCCTGATCTGAAATGGAACACGTACATCAAGTCTGTTGCCAAGGTCGCTGGAAAGATGGTTGGATCCTTCTACCGCTCAAGAAGATATCTCACTACTGATGCAATTATCTATCTATATAAAAACCAAGTACGTCCAAGGATGGAATACTGCTCCCATATGTGGGCAGGGGCTGCTAAAAACAGCCTATCCTGCCTTGAAATAGTACAAATAGACTTCGTGGCTAAGTGGGGGATGCCCTTTTCCCTTCCCTGCAACCTCTCTACCACAGAAGAGACGTTGCAAGCCTATCTTTGCTTTATCGTTATTTCCATGGCAGGTGCTCGTCCGAACTCCAATCTCTGATCCCCCCTCGCCAATCTTTTACGAAGAACACACGTCTAGCTGAATCCACTGTCAAAAACTTTCCCCACTCTTTATCCATGCCTAAATCAAAACGTAGATTCCATGAACAAAGCTTCTCACTTAGAACTGCACGCCTGTGTAACTCTGTTCCGCTGCCTGTTTCCTACCTGACTACAGTCTGAATGTCTTCAAGCCCAACGTAAACAAGTTCCTGATGAGCCGCCCCCTTAAGTAGACACTATTAAATCTCCACACTAACGTACTGTACTTACAATAACCCTAATCCCTGAGTGGCTTCCGGGCATTTATAAGTCTAACCGCTTTGTAAAATATATATATATATATATATATATATATATATATATATATATATATATATATATATATATACCTTTATTACAAGAAATGGATCGACATAACAATTACACAACCCGGATATAAGCGGGACACAGAAAATAATACATCCGTGCTCGTATTAATATAAACATAGTTTCAATCATTTCTGCGAATAAAAATGATTTAATTTCTAACAAGGATGATATATATATATATATATATATATATATATATATATATATATATATATATATATATATATCTGTTTCGGAATGTTAGAGAATATATAAAATCAATTTCACAGCCAAATAACGTTGCTGCTCTTGTAAGCTGCGACCTTATTATGCTGTGATTTTTTTTATTTAGAATCTCTCAAATTCTAAAAAAAATCCTATCATAATTTACTCGCTGAGTTAGCATTGCTGGATGGCATCGTACTTTCCAGTTGAAACTCCTACGTGTGAGACATCGGTTTGGGGTTATTAGCTGGGTGGATGATCGCGACTCTTGTCGTGACGTACTAGGTTCATTTTACAGTCGGATTTCGGCGCGGTTTGCTTGATCTGTGTTGGTTTATAGAAAGTCTTTTGTGCAGGGCGTTTGCTCAGTTAGTAGAGTGCTTGGCTCGCATCCAAGCGGACCGGGTTTTAAATCCTAAGTTCGGATGTGTCTAACTGATTATCCCAAATGAGGGCGAAACTCGAGTCTCTGACTTCCGGTTCGTTGACTGTCATGGCTTTTGTTTGGCTGCGACGTTATTTTGCTGTAAAATTTATTATTATTATTATTATTATTATTATTATTATTATTATAATAATAATAATAATAATAATAATAATAATAATAATAATAATACATGCATATATATATATATATATATATATATATATATATATATATATATATATATATATATATATATCGCGGGATAGAGATATTACAATAATTATTGAGAATAAAACGAGTACAGTTCTGGTGGCGCTTAGCTAGATTAATATTAGTAAAGAAACTACCCATGTAAATAATATACATATATATATATATATATATATATATATATATATATATATATATATATATATATGCCAAATATCGTTTATTAGAATCAAATTTCGCCTAAAATCCTATGTAATACTATAATCGACATATGTATAGTTTCTGATTGTGTACACGTTATTTATATGTTTATACAGAAAAACTACAGATATACGGAAAGGAATATATATATATATATATATATATATATATATATATATATATATATATATATATATATATATATATATATTACAGGATCCGAATAAAAGCGAGTGATAATCACCCCCATCCTTACCACCTTATTTTCGCAGAGTAAATTTTGCCAGTCTCTTTATCGTCTACATAGTTAATAACATGCTTAAGAGAGTCTCAATCATTTGTTCCTCCAGATAAGAAATTCACACTAGCATCTCTTTCTGCAGCTTCTCTGCGCCTAACGTAACACCGATTTTCAATGGGATTATCTTTGTTGCAATTGCTTTTAATTTGAATTGAAATAAGATGTATGCTATTCAATGAAAATAAATGCGGAATAAAAAGAAAAATATTCTCCAAATGCCAAGTTCAATTTATAGCCGTAATTAGTCTCGTCTAAATATCGGGAAAGTTCAGTTAAAAGACGTTTGAAGAATCATAGATCAACTCGTACGCTATCGTCTGTTCTCGGTAAAGTCAACTGACACGTCGTGGTGCACGTGTAAATGAACTCAAATAACAAAACAAATTAACTTAAAGATGGCATCACATTAGGCGTATTTTCTTTTCACACAAATTCGACAACAAACGTTAAAAATACAAGAAGATAAAACACACACAAAAAAATGAGAATTCTATTTACATTCGTAATTTTTCAAATTTATTTTCTTTAGAAAAGAACGAGAACTTTTGCTTTTCTGCACTAATTGACTTGTTTATTTCAAAAAAGGTTCGTTTTAGAAAGTGTCTAATGAAGGTTCTTACTTCCATTAAAAGCTTTTATCTTCAACTTACACGTTTAATATGGCGACCTATTCGTAAGATCTATGCAAATACAGATTTATATATATATATATATATATATATATATATATATATATGTGTGTGTGTGTGTGTGTGTGTGTGTGTGTTTATTAAAAACAATCGAAGATTTATTCGATAAATAGGAGAACAGTGTTTCATGCTTTCAAATCTTTAGCACAAAAGTGACCATTGCCACTAACCGAACGATTCTAACCCCGCATCAGCAAACATCTGCTAGCGAAAACCAAAGATCTAGGCGACAGTAAACGGCTCCAAAGTAGGGCCATTTTAACATTAATACACATAATACAGTCGATAAAAACTGATCAAGCGACAAAAAGTAGTGACCTTGCAACCAGGCTAGATGGCAGTCTATTTTATTTTCCAAACAGTGGATATTAAAGTATTTATTCTTTACATATACGAAATAATTATAAATTATCAATAATTATTTTTATACATACATAGTAGTGTTTCCTGCTTTCGCACACATCAGGACAGCAAATGAAGATTGTCGGTGGTCGCCTGTAGTAGAACTCCGTAAAATAAGCCACAAGAGGTCAATTATCGATGACTTGTACACACATACAAACACAGTAAATATATGCATATATATATATATATATATATATATATATATATATATATATATATATATATATAGATAGATAGATTGAGATTGTCGGACTGACTTCCTCATCTTGGTTGTTATTGTCACAACGTTTCGGCCGTTTTGCCCTCCGGCCTTCGTAAAGTGTTTTGTATCGAACTGGGGAACCGTTTGTTAGGAGTCTCGAACCCAGCCCTTTATTATTATTACAGGGATATCGTGTTCGGACTGCAGCTAGGCTTTGGGACATAGTTGATGATTCTCTGTTTTCAATGTTACTTTTTCACTGCCTTCGTTCAGGATTGAACTCAGCACCTTTGGGGAACTGGACACTTTGATACAACGTCTAGGACCACTCGGCCATATGTCACTAGGACAATTTTTAGTTGGTGTTTCTTAATGTTACACCTATGTTTTTATTCAAGGTTTTCTCTCTCTCTATCAGAGGTGTCCAAATTGCATTCAGCTCTATGCTTGGTTTGCTCAGTAGCTTGTTCTGCCCGAGCATGTGGGCTGTTTCTTTTAGTTTTCTCACTTTCCAGTGGGTCTCTCTGTTTATTATTTTTACTTCATCCCACAGGGGGCGATGGTCCCCCCTCTCCATCTAGAAATGGTTGGCTATACCCGATTTTTCCGTCTCCCCTATAGTTACCGCTTTTCGGTGTTCTTCCACCCTTACTTTAAGGGGCCGGCATGTTTCACCCTTGTAAACCTTTCTGCAACTGCATGGGATGGAGTATATGCAGTTTTTGGTCATGTTCTCATCCATGCGGGACTTCACTCGTACCAGGTGTCGTCTGAGTGTTGACTCGCTACTGAATACCGTCCTGATGTTGTAATATACTCTGAATCTTTTCGGAGATGCCTCGTATGTATGGTAGGCAGACCGTTGGAGGTTTTTGGGTTTCATTCTCCTCTCTTATACTATTAACACGTCTAGTGGATAGTGTGCTATCGGGGCAGTTGTTACGGCGGAGGGTATTCTTCAACCTGACAATTTCTTGGTGGTATGTAATGGTGTCGCTACTTATTGTCTCTGCTCGATGTTGTAAGCAGCGTGCGATTCCATGTTTGATACTGTATGGGTGATGGGAGTTTAAGTTTAGGTATCGTCCGGCGAAGGTAGGCTTGCGATATACGGATGTCTTAAACCCATGCTCTGTGCGTGATACGAGTATATCAAGGCAGGCCAGTTGGTTATCTTTTCCGTTCTCCATTGTGAACTGTATCGATGGTCTTATTAAGTTCACATGGTCTAGGAGAGCCTGGATGTCTTCCTGATGGGGTCAGAGTATGAAGGTGTCATCAACGTATCTTAGCCACATGTTGGGCTATATATATATATATATATATATATATATATATATATATATATGTATATATATGTATATATATGTATATATAGTAAGGTATCAAATATATATGGCGATTAAGCTACACTGAATATTCCGCGTTTCATCCACTCTATGACTCTTCAGGCTTATGCGCAAATTATGTGGTTGATTATCGTGTTTATATGCTCCTCTTCTATTGAGATTTTAGTTAGCCAATCAGCTTTCTAGTATCCACCGCACCCTTCCTATCAGCCAATGAGCATGCATTTATCGGACAACTGCCTATTTGCCCTCTGGTTGACGTGTTTCTTTGTGTGTGCTCTATTTAGTTTCTTGATCTGTTTTAAAACTGGGTTAGTGTTTTTTTATGTAAGTTTATATATATATATATATATATATATATATATATATATATAAATATGCATATATATATATGCCCATATATATATACATATATATTTACACACATATATGTGTGATCGTTTATGCATATTCATGTTTATTTAATTTATTTATTTGTTTATTTTCTATTGTTTTTGTTAGTTTTAAAACTATTTTGTATTGCTATCCTAGAGTAAATTTTATTTTGTGAACACAGTTGTTTGCTATTTCTCTTCTACATTTTAATAGATGTTGGGGTTCTTTAAAGTACACGATAGCAAATTTTTCATGAATGAATAATCAACATGGGTCGTCTAGGTCCGCACACAGTAGCTTGTCTTATTATTGTCCATTCGACTACCGGCGAATGTCCGCTTTCTTTGAGTTCTCAATATTTATTCACTAGTGTTATTTTCACACGGTGTTTTTTATTGATGAATGTACTTTTGTGGTCATAGTATCGGGTTATGAAATCTTAGTTAGTCATACCTACGTAATATCTCTTTTTATTCGGGTGTTCTTTCGCAAATATTGTGGTCTGGTAAACTATTTCCGAAATAAAACCCGACTAACAATAAATATTACGTAGGTATGACTCCCTTACATTTCAAAACGCGATACTGTGACCACAAAAGTGAATTCAACAATAAAATTCGTTCAAATAATTTGCGGTTGTGAAAGAAAAAATATATTTATTCAACTTATAATACCCTGTTAAATAAATGCATTGATATATGTATCCTACTGATCATCAGTAGTAAAATAAATAAATTGATAAAGTTATTCAACTGTCATCAGTTTAAAAAAATTCAATTGACATATTTTTTCAACTAATCATCGGTTGTTAAACAAATAGATTGATATATTTTTTAAGCATATCATCAGTTGTAAAATAAATAAAAAGATGTATTTATTCAACTTATCATCAGTTGTAAAATAATGAAATGGATATATTTATTCAACTTATAATCAGTTGTAAAATAAATGAATTGATATATTTATTCAACTTATCATCAGTTGTAAAATAAATAAATTGATATATTTATTCAACTTTTATCAGTTGTAAAATAAATAAATTGATATATTTATTTAACTTTCATCAGTTGTAAAATCAATACATTAATATATTTATTCAACATATCATCAGTTGTAAAATAAATAAATTGATATATTTTTAACTGATCATCAGTTGTATAATAAATAAATTGATATATGTATTCAATTTATCATGAGTTGTAAAATAAATAAATTGATATATTTATCTAAGTTCCCATTAGTTGTAAAATAAATAAATTGGAAAATTTATCTAAATTATCATAAGTTGTAAAATAAATAAATTGATGTATTCATTCAACTTATCCTCAGTTGTAAAATAAATAAATTGATATATTATTCAACTTATCATCAGTTGTAAAATGAATAAATTGATATATTTATTTAAATTTCTCATCAGTTGTTAAATAAATAAATTGATATACTTGTCCAAATTATCATCAGTTGTAAAATAAATGAAAAATATATGTATCCAACTGATCATCGGTTGTAAAATAAATAAATTGATATATGTATCTAAATTATCATCAGTTGTAAAATAAATAAATTGATATATTTGTCTAAATTATCATCAGTTTTAAAATAAATAAATTGATATAGTTATTCAACGTATCATCGGTTTTAAATAATTGAATTGATATATTTCTCAACTCATCATCGCTTGTTAAACAAATAGATTGATATACGAAAGTACATTCAACAAAAATATTCGTTCAAATAATGTGCGGTTGTGAAATAAATAAATTTATATATTTATTCAACTTATCATCGGTTGTTACATAAGTGCATTGATATATGTATCCAACTGATCATCAGTTGCAAAATAAATAAATTGATATAGTTATTCAACTTTCATCAATTTAAAATAATTCAATTGACTTATTTTTTCAACTAATAATCGGTTGTTAAACAAATAGATTGATATATTTTTTTAAAAAAATCATCAGTTGTAAAATAAATGAAAAGATGTATTTATTCAACTTATCATCAGTTGTAAAATAATGACATGGATATATTTATTAAACTTATACTCAGTTGTAAAATAAATAAATTGATACATTTATTAAACTTATCCTCACTTGTAAAATAAATAAATTGATATATTTATCTAAATTATCATCAGTTGTAAAATAAATAAATTGATATATTTATTCAACTTATCCTCAGTTGTAAAATAAATAAATTGATATATGTATCTAAATGATCATAAGTTGTAAAATAAATAAATTGATATATTTATTCAACTTATCGGTTGTAAAAAAAAATAAATTGATATATTTATCTAAATTATCATAAGTTGAAAAATAAATAAATTGATATATTTATTCAACTTATCCTCAGTTGTTAAATAAATAAATTGATATATTTATCTAAATTATCATCAGTTGTAAAATAAATAAATTGATATATTTATTCAACTTATCATCGATTGTAAAATAAATAAATTGATATATTTATCTAAATTATCAGCATTTGTAAAATAAATAAATTGATATATTTATTCAACTCATAAGCAGTTGTAAAATAAATAAATTGATATATTCATCTAATTTATCATCAGTTTTAAAATGAATAAGTTGATATATTTATTCAACTTATAAGCAGTTGTAAAATAAATAAATTGATAAATTTGTCTAAATTATCATCAGTTGTAAAATAAATAAATTGATATATTTATTCAACTTATTATCAGTTGTAAAATAAATAAATTGATATATTTATCTAAATTATCATAAGTTGTAAAATAAATAAATTGATAAATTTATTAAACTTATCATCGGTTGTAAAACAAATAAATTGATATATTTATCTAAATTATCATCAGTTGTAAAATAAATAAATTGATATATTTATTAAACTTATTATCAGTTGTAAAATAAATAAATTGATATATTTATCTAAATTATCATCAGTTGTTAAATAATTAAATTGATACATTTATTCAACTTATCATCGGTTGTAAAATAAATAAATTGATGTATTTATCTAAATTATCATCATTGTAAAATAAATAAATTGATATATTTATTCAACTTATCATCAATTGTAAAATAAATAAATTGATATATTTATCTAAATTATCATCAGTTGTAAAATAAATAAATTGATATATTTATTCAACTTATTATCAGTTGTAAAATAAATAAATTGATATATTTATCTAAATTATCATAAGTTGTAAAATAAATAAATTGATAAATTTATTAAACTTATTATCAGTTGTAAAATAAATAAATTGATATATTTATCTAAATTATCATCAGTTGTTAAATAATTAAATTGATACATTTATTCAACTTATCATCGGTTGTAAAATAAATAAATTGATGTATTTATCTAAATTATCATCATTGTAAAATAAATAAATTGATATATTTATCTAAATTATCATCAGTTTTAAAATAAATAAATTTATTCATTTATCCAAATTATCATCAGTTGTAAAATAAATAAATTGATATATTTGTTCAACTTATCATCATTTGTAAAATAAATAAATTGATAAATTTATTCAGCTTTCATCAGTTGAAAATTAATAAATTGATAAATTTATTCAACTTTCATCGGTTGTAAAATAAATAAATTGATATATTTGTCTAAATTATCATCAGTTTTTAAATAAGTAAATTGATATATTTATTCAACTTATCATCAGTTGTAACATAAATAAATGGATATATTTATCTAAATTATAATCAGTTGTAAAATCAATAAATGTATGTATTTATTCAACGTATCATCAGTTGTAAAATACTTAAATTTATATATTTATTCAATTCATCATCAGTTGTAAAATAAATAAATTGATATATTTATCCAACATATCATCAGTTTTAAAATAAATAAATTGATATATTTATTAAACTTATCATCGGTTTGAAACTTAATACGTAACATTAAGGATCTTATAAATTCTCCACATGTATTCTGGGCATAATTTGATCCGATTACATTAAAAATTTGCTGATATTTTGTTTCTATATTATTATTAACCCCTGCATCTCAAACTACAGTGTTACTTTAATGTAATGTTCCTATTAGGAATTTTGTTTACCACAGGAGTCTGGGCAGTTGAGTTACGAAATACAGGGTAACCCCCCCCCAAAAAAAAAAACGGGTCCATCTCTAATTAGGGTCCGTTTCGTAGTGTTTTATCCGAATGAAATGAAACTTTGGTCATAACTAGTTTATTATATTCAAAAAATCACATCAAAACATTAGGGTCTTTGGATTTTATTCCCCGTTCTACAGCATACGTTCTAGATGGCTTCCATATAGATTTTGTTTTTTTTGGGGGGTCACCCTGTGTATTTTTCAATTACATGTAAACTTCTGTATTTTTGTGCAATAATAGAAGCAGGGAACAGACAAAGAATGTCAGGTTCTATCTGTTAGAAAGAGGAAAGAATTACATGATAAATTTTTACATCATCTAATTACATGGACAGTAAATAGGTAGTATTTGCAGAACGCTAGCAAGTTGGAGTAATTAATGTCGAAAGGGGCACGGGCTAAAAGTTATTCAGAACACATTCCATTTAAGTCGTTGTAAACAGAACATATATGTGTGCTATTGCTACAATAAGGCAGCGGTTTGAGTTCGGCGATAGTGTAGGCCGCAATAGACACAAAGTTTTATTTATGTCATATTGTCGCGTATTGAGCACTATCTGTAGATACACAATTGCAGTTGCGGCAACAATATGCCACGCATAAGCAAATTGTATCTTTGTATCTGTATAGGATGCCCTCTGTTGTAAGTAAATTTTCAAACACAGTAGACGGAGTTCACCTTCTATACAGCAGTCTCACCAATGTCATGGAATGTATTGCCTTATTATTTTGTTCAGTAATTGGTAATATGTAAGTAACAACTTGTGGCAGAGATAATCATTCCAGAGTAAACACGTGTAACTCATAAAAAAAGTAATAGTCTTGGAGACAACCAAGGAAACATGATAAAATTTCATTCATAATTCATTTAGAAAACTCTTTATTCAATTGACACATATGTTCGATCACTACCCAACAGAATAATTTCTTTTATATCAATGCCAAGTTACACAATTATTCGTTGATTAAAGTCTTTCGAAACAAAGCAGACTGTCAAATATTAGTGGTCAGTTATGATCGGACGTAATTACAATAACGTTTATTCACGCGTCTAACAAACTAAAATGTCCTAAGCCACGCAAACCGTTCATATATATATATATATATATATATATATATATATATATATATATATATATATATATATATATATATATATATATATATATATATGGTTGTGTATGTATTTGTGTGTGTGCATATGGGTGTGTGTTTGTGCGTGTGTGTGCCTATTCTCACGGCTAAAATATCCAGTAAAATTACACATGTTGCATTCCCATGTAACCTTCGATATTACACCACGGAAGTAGCAATCTAGAAACTTCTGTTAGGTCTGTATTTGTGTAGTTATCTGTGTCTTTATTACACACACATACACACGCACACACGTGTGTACGCACACACATACATACATATATATATATATATATATATATATATATATATATATATATATATATATATATATATATGCGTGTGTGTGTGTGTGTGTGTGTGTGTGTGTAATAAGTCAAGACCGTTAATTTTCTTCTTTACCTGCATTCGAAGCGTGGTATTAATTGAAATTGAAAATAAGTACGTATATAAATGGTTACGTTTCTTTGAAAGCTAAAAACAACGCATATTTTATAGATAAACAATCTATTTGCCTATATCTGATAAATTTCCATGCTACACTTCCTTAAAATTGTAGAGTCTGTTTTTGTTTTTTTAAATTTTATTGGTTGCATATTTGGAATTCTGCGTGGGACAATGTTGGTAGTAGTCTAATGATCTTGGTAACGACTCGATATTTAAAAATAAAAAAAAAATAAAAACAGTCATCAGCAGGATATCGTGCTAGTCGCGAAAAAGTGTAATAAGGAGAGGATTTTTTTCTTTACCTGCATTTGTATATATATATATATATATATATATATATATATATATATATATATATATATATATATATATATATATATATGTGTGTGTGTGTGTGTGTGTGTGTGTTAGAGGGTTGGTGTATATATATATATATATATATATATATATATATATATATATATATATATATATACGCATGTATAATATGAAAAAAAGCAATGACACAAAAAAAATAAACAAGAAAAAGTGGGCACCATAACAAAAATAAAACTAACACAAATAACACATATACAGATAGTAGAATTAAATAATAATAATAATAATAATAATAATAATAATAATAATAATAATAATAATAATAATAATAATAATAAACCAACTTCGGACAACGACTACCATGGTAGAAATAAAAATTAAAATACTAATAATGAACACGATAAATTCAACTGTAGATCACGCTCATTTTGCTACTTCAAAATAAGTGTCTAACCAAAAGCATAGTTTATTAAGCATCACGATTTGCGAAAAAAAAACCCAGAATAACATGAAATATTTCAAAACCCGATATTATGACCACAAAATAACTTTCAAAAACACTGAAGGGAAACACACTAGTAAACAGATACTGGAAATCAAAGAAAGCGGGCGTTCCCAGTAGTCTTATGGAAAATAGTAAAACAAGCAAACCCATATAGAGACCTAGATGATCAATGTAGATTATCATTTCCTGAGTAATTTTTTATCCTACACTTTTAAGAACCCCAACCTCTATTAAACTGTAAGAAAAGAAATAGCGAACAACGGTGTACTTAGGAAAATTTACTTTAGTATTGCGATACAAAATAAGTTTATCATTAACAATAGCAATAGAAAATAAATAAATAAAATAAAACTACATATACATTAATTATTATGTGTACATATATATATATATATATATATATATATATATATATATATATATATATAAACTAACATAATATTTACAAAACACACATTAAACTACAACTAGGTTTAAAATAGTTCCGATCACTAGATATCTACGCTTCCCGCTACAAGATCACATAAATAGAAGGGTTGAACCCAAGGTCAATAGGGTTTTTGTCCTCTAAGTGCCTGTCCATTGGCTTATTAGAAAGGGAGCGTTGGAAACAAGAAAGCTGATTGGCTAACTAAAAACTAAATAAAATGTGTCTATATAAAAACGCCTGACGAATTCTAGCTTGGAAGAAACGCGGAACATTCTGTGTAGCTTAATTGCCATATATTTTTTAACTTACTATATATATATATATATATATATATATATATATATATATATATATATATATATATATATACTTAGTAGTAGTAGGATGTTTAGTATTCCACGAAGTGTTAACATATAATCTTATGTAAAAGATTTAATTACAACTTGTTCAGTACTACTATTAAGTTATGCAACTATAATGATCGAATGAAAATGCAAATTAATGAAATAAAATAATATTATATATGTTTGATGCCAAAGCAACGCATTATTACAAAATCAAAAGACATTTTTTTGTTTGAAATTTATATTGAAAGTCATAAATATATTTCGAAGATACACGTTATCTTTCGTTGGAGCAGAGAATCAGCAATTAGAAGTCCGTCTTTTTTTACGGTGTTTTTTTTAGATCTCGGAACGGCAGGTGGTTCATGCGGAATTCACGTAAAGATTTGGTTCCTTAGAAGCGCTGGTTGAGTTTGAATAAAATAAAATACGTATTATATACCTTTGAAGCCAAAACAAGGCATTATTACAAAATAAAAAGATATTTATTTTGTTTGAAATTCATATTAAAATTCATAAATATATTTAGAAGATACACTTCATAATCAGTATAGCTTTCCTAAAATATTTCTTTTTTGCCATTTTATTGTGCGGGCAGAGAATGAGACTTAGCCTTGCTTGACGTGAATTAATATTAAGACTACCTATGCTACTCTCTCTCTTATTTCATATATATATATATATATATATATATATATATATATATATATATATATATATATACATACATATATATATATATATACACACATATATATATATACATATATTTGTTTTGTATACATTTTGTGCTATACTATATGTATATACACATGTATACATATAGATATGTACGTGTGTAGGTATATATTTTGTTTATATATCTACAGTTATATATATATTTAACTTTTTTGTGTGTGCGAGTTCGTTCCTTATAGACTACAAAACGGCTTAACAGATGTTCCTTTAAATTAACAGAACTTTAGTGTATATGGCAGGTATTGATCTTAATTTGGTTTTGTTTCAAAATATCCCGATAATCGATAATCGAAACAGTTATTTTAATTTATCTATTATCGTTAAAGCCATTTTCTATGTCGTCGGTTAGCAATAATGATAGAACATCGGGCCATTAGAAGTCTACTGTGGGTAAGTTGATAGCGTGTGTTTGCATGCCGTTGACTGTAGTGTCAAACTCCGCACGTAAATTTCTTTTTTTATTTCATTGACCACAAAGAATTACATAAGACATGAAATTGTACGTATGTTTTTTTTGTTTATTTTATTTTTTACATGATGAGGTCTGTAGGTTCAAACCCCGAACTTAAATTTCTTAATGTATGTATTTTTGTCACTTGAAAGAAGTTTATATAAAATTATTTTATAAACCAAAGAGTAGAATAACATATATTTAGGACGAAGTTACTGCAAGTAGGCGTTCGACGCTTCTTCCTGGATATTTTCACGCATTTTGATGACAATAAATATAAAAAAAGTGTGAAATATCCATTGAGCATCATTCAATCCCGGGCAATGTCGGGTCTTCCTGCCAGTATATAATAACAATGGTTTTTTCGGCATATTACAAAGCTGTAGAATAGTAGGTCGCTTCTAATAATTTATTTCACTCTACATAAAATTCAATTACAGTAGAGTGAAACAAATTATCGTACACATAAAAAATGTATATTTATGTACGCAAAACCCTTGACTGAAACAAAATTGGATACATTTTATTATGAGAATAATCATTCGAATAACCAAAGCAAGAATTACAATTAATCAATAAATAAATAAAAAGAAGGAGGCACGCATGTAATTTAATTTCCACATCAAATTATTGAATTTTATCAACTATATTTATTCCAAAAAGAGGCAGAAAAGGCGATATCTAGTTTAAAAATTTAATTGCAATATATTAGTTAGAAATACTCAGTCTGTCGTTACATAATGCACACTTCGAACGCAAAGTGTTCTGTTTTAACGTTGAAAAAATTCACAACAAAATTCCATTGCACATTAAAATACAACAAATATAGTTTAATATATTTGACTGGTAATTATTTTAAGTTAATCATTCCGAAAAAATATTCAAATAAAGACAGTGCGATGATATACAATTATATAATGTTGTTGTGTTCATTTTCCATCCAACCCTCTCTCTCTCTCTCTTTCTCTCTCTCTCTCTCTCGATATATATATATATATATATATATATATATATATATATATATATATATATAGAGAGAGAGAGAGAGAGAGGGCAATATTGGTTGTTTGGCCTTATTTAAGAAATCTGTATGTGGGCCCCCCCACACACACATATCTCTCCCCCTCTCTCTCTCTCTCGCTCTCTCTCTCTCTCTCTCGATATATATATATATATATATATAGATAGATAGAGAGAGAGAGAGAGAGCGAGAGAGAGAGGGGGGAGAGAGATATGGGTGTGTGTGTAGGGGGGCCCACATACAGATTTCTTAAAAAAGGCCAAACAACCAATATTGCTAAAATTTTATTAAGAAACAGATGTGTTGATCGAGTCAACTTGTCCGGATGATGACTATCGACTCCCAAAACAGATGTTTTATGGTGAGCTTATTTCTTGGCAAAAAAAAAAACAACAACGAAAAACAAAAAAAAAAACAAAAAAAAACAGAACACAATCCCAAAAACCGTATTCGTGATAGTATAAAGGAGAGTCTGGTGAGCTTTCATGTTGCTGCTGTTGTCAGTTGGGAGCCCCTACCGTATGTTTGCAAGCAGTGGCGTGCACTGGTATACAGGAGCGCAGAACACGTTGACGCCTCAAAGAATGACCGAGCGAAACCGAAGCGATCACGTGGGAAAACTTTAACCTTGCCGACTAATTTTGGGGTTCTTTGGATCTGTGAGGTGTGTGACAAGGCTCTCTTTTTCAGGCCAGTTCTGGTTAACCATATGACAGGGCACGATAATACGGGGTCCGTTGCTGTTGGTTTCATAAAAATCAATGATTATCTTCAGCGTCATGTTTGCTTGAGGGTGTGCAAGTCGCTGGTAGGACTGGAAATCATCTAAAGGCACATGGACATTCTGTGACTCGTCGGAAAAACGTTGCTATCTTATATATATATATATATATATATATATATATATATATATATATATATATATATATGTGTGTGTGTGTGTGTGTGTGTGTGTGTGTATAATATATATGCGCATATATACATATATATGTCTGTATATATAATTATATATATATATATATTTATATATATATATATATATGTATATATACGCATGTATATACGCATTGATGTTTTTCTAATAGCATAGGATTTACAAAAATAAGCTTACATTGTCATGAAATCTAAGTAAACCTCCACTTGTTAAATCAATATATTAATTACATGGTAAAGTCTGTAATCAAGCACGGTCTATCAGACGAATCTTACATATCTTACTGCTATAACCACACTATATTAACTGACTACATTGAACTGAAGAACACCTACTATTGGTTTTGTTAACTTTTTAATTATTTTCTTAAATGAAACATTTAAATGGAAAGGTAAATTATTAAGATTCATTTTTGGTCTAAACAGCTCATTGTCACACAGAATTGTTGTTTTTATAAATTAGTATATATATATATATATATACATATATATATATATATATATATATACATATATATATATATATATATATATATATATATATATATAGTTTGTATACATTTCGTGGTATAATGTCTGTATATACACACATAGATATAGATCTGTATATGTGTATGCATATATTTTGCTTATATATCTACAGTTATATATATATATATATATATATATATATATATATATGTGTGTAACTTGTCTGTGTGTGCGAGTTCGTTCGTTATAGACTCCAAAACGGCTTAAGAGATGTTCTTTTAATTTACTAGACTGTAGTGTATATGTCATGTAGTGATCTTAATTTAGTTTTGTTTTAAAATATCTCCGATAATAACCCATGATTGATCATTGAACTGTTATTTTAATTTATCTATCACCGGTAAAGCCGTTTTTCTATGTCGTCGATGATAGAATGATATAACAACGGCCCATTAAAATTCTACTATGTGTAAGTAGATAGCGTGTGTTTGTATGACGTTGTCTGTAGTTGCAAACTCAGTACATACGTTTCTTTTTTTATTTCATTGTCCGCAAAGAATTACATTAGACATGAACATTTACGTATATCTTTTATTTTATAATATTTTGCCTTCTGTGGTCTGTAGGTTCTAAACCCCGAACGTAAATGTGTTAGTGTATTTATTTTGTTTACTGGAAATAAGTCTATATAAAATAATTTTATAAAAAAAGAGTAGAATGAAGAATAACATATATTTTGAACACACACACGCATATATATATATATATATATATATATATATATATATATATATATATATATATATATATATGCGTGTGTGTGGTTAATAATAGTCAACCATATAGGAGGCTATTCGTGACCAGACACACACACAGACGTTCAGCTTAAGTAATCGTATCGGATTAAGTGAAACACGTTAAAATCATTTCAGTACTATAAATGTTCTTAGTTGAATTTTACAATTATATCATGACGTATTCGTCCGCGGGTGCCATAAGTGAAAACAAATAATTATGTATTATTTTCCTAAATAAGTGATATGCATAAAACACCAGCAATATGAATGGTAATAGGTTGTTCAGGAATCAGGTTCGGTGTATGAAAACTTGCTAACATACAGAAATTGTTTAAGAATCAATTTAAAATTACTCTATCTGCGAAATAAATGAAAAAAACTTGTTGACACATCATTACTCGTAAGATTCTTAATGTATTTTGGCCATGTCAGTAAATAACCATTAATACTAAGTGTCGCATGTATTTGTGCCTCATACATTAATACAAGAAATGCAACAGAATACCTTCGTCATCCTCTCTGTCGAAGATATAAATGCGACTAGAGATTGCTTATGAATTTGATTTTTCCTAGGCACTTCCTGTCGGGAAGCCAGCCCAATTTATTACAGTAAACTGGCGCTTATTGGCTTTGCTAATAAAACTCTCTTTCAGAATTCCTTGTATAATTTCAAACAACATGCCATTGTCTCTACGAGTCATGACGACTATTAATAAGTGTTCTCGTAAGTCACGCGTCTCGCAATGCCGGCCTTCGAGTCTCCGAGTGATTTTAATAATTAATAATTTCAGTTTTGTAGGCTTTGTAAGCAAAACGTTATAATTTGCCGATACTTTTCGCATTTCGTGTATACTGACTAATTCGGCGCGAAATTAGAGCCGAAACGCAAAGTAGGAAGGCGCAATCTTAAAAAATATCCATATGCTTGTAATTAAATAGATGTCCGAGAAAAAAGAAGTGGATCTAAAGCAAAGTATACTGGCCATAAAATAAAAAAAATAACCACGTAAACCATTCACTGTTATATATATATATATGTATATATATATATAGTCATCCACATACAGTACTGTTTCGCAGCTCATCAGTGCGGCTAGACAGGCAGCTACCTCAAGCCAGGATTGAAACCCCACCGTTTGTACGGCAGTCACGGCTCCTAACCATTACGCTATTGGAGGCTGCTTGAACGAGTAGTGAGTTTAACGATGTTTTGATATCGTCCGAATATACATATATATATATATATATATATATATATATATATATATATATATATGTATATATATATAAATATATATGTATATATATATATATATATATATATATATATATATATATATAAATATATATATATATATATATATACGTTGTGTGTACATTAATGCTTCTGTGTATATGAATAATTACAAGTATGCATGTATAAAATAATATTAAGCATATAAACTAAACACTTACTTATCTATATATACTAGCAGGCCACTCGGCGTTTCCTGGTTGTAAAATACGCATTAATATGATATTTCATTCATAAGAAATGAGAATATGCATACCAGTATTAAGAGTTTTTATTTTTTTCCAAACAAACCCCTTCTTGTAAATATATATGAAAAAATACTGGAGATGAGATCGGAACAAAATCCTAAATACAGCTAGTCAAGGGAAATAACCACTCGACCACTTTCACACAATCATTTAGATGTGCTTTTAAACTTATTTGTTCTTAACTCAATGAGTTTGCCAAGTAAAAAATTCACGCATGCTCGTTAGTGAAATGGTAGGCAACAGATAAAAACTCAATTACCCTTACACAATACTTTTTTTTACAAATCGTGATCAGTTAGCAAACCGTTTTTTTTTTTCGGATGAGAACTGATTTTAAAATTTCCACGTGGTTCAATAGCTTATATACCAAATTTATTGTCTGTAGATAAAAAAAAATCGTTAAGTATATAAACTGAGAATTCTCCTCACACACATAACTACTTTTATATTTCCTATTATATGAAAGTCACGTTGTGGGAGTGTATGCGTGAGTTCCTTTCTCATAGCTTCAAAAACGGCTGAGCCTTTGTTCCACAAATTTGACACAAAGGTAATTTATATTTCTGGTAGTGTTCTTAGATATGGTCTGTTCATAAATTCACCAAATAAATATCAAAAATCAAAATGACCGGGTCATAAACATAGTCGTTCTTCTGTCATAGATTAAAAAAATAATCATTGCAGGTGAATATATAATCTTGCCCGGTGTAAGATAAAGTATCCTCCTTAAAAATTATTTTACAGAAATACTATTTTACGATCATGAGGCCCGAATAACAACTGATGTGATATTGTAAACAAACGCAGATGGAATTTGATAACCGTTATTATCATTATGATTTTTTATTATTGTTTTGTATCGAAGTAGTCCACAGGGCAAGGTATCCCCCATATTGTATTATATGATATTCAATAGAAAATGGAATTTATAGTTATTTATACGAAACTTGCGTAAATAAAAGTATCATACTGAAGCGTATTTAACGCCGGACATCAAACAGGTAGATATATAGATAATATTGCTGTGCACACACACACACACACACACACACACACACACACGCACACATACACACACACATATATATAAATATATATATATATATATATATATATATATATATATATATATATATATATATATATACGCCTATTGGGTGAAGCTAAGATAAGTAGGTCCAGCAGACGACCCTCATTCTGAAAAAAATGTAAATAATAGGTCACGTGACATGTGACACCGGTGCCTCTATCAGAATTGACCCTTTGAATGATATATATAGAAATCAGTCGTCTGCTGCATCTACTTTTCGCAGCGTCACCGTAAATTAACCCCTCCGAATTGTTTTATTTACAAAAATATTTTTTATTAAAAGAAAATCGTTGAACTGCTTCATGCAAACAAATATTTAAACTTTGCTGTTTAAACAAAAAAAGCGGTTCTATTTTTTTACGTTGATATATTTTTTCTTTGGTTGCAATTATATACTTATTTTTTTTTTACTTGTTCGTTATGTTTATAGTAATAAATGTTCGACATTTCTTGGAATTTTTTCTTTCTGTAATTCTTTGAATAAAAAAAAATACTTTTAGCTTAACTTTATATGTCTACAATTCCGTATTTTAGTAATAAATAATTCTCTACATGAAAAACTGAGCTTGTGTTTAACTCTTCCCTGGTAGGAAAGCAAGAAAATAGGAAGTAATATGGCGGTTGAAAAAGGTTTTTCAACCACCATAAACTCATTACAATACATTTAACCCCTGGAGAATGTCCGCATGCGCCCTTGTTGGTCTAAGTTAACTCGCCCCTACTTGTGTTTCAAACATGTACGAGCCTTTTTAAAGTATCACACAAAAACACACATTCACATTTCAAGCTATGTCATATACATATGTGCACACAAACATACGCGCCCACGTCCACACACGTACACATATTCACGTTGGCGTACAGACACTCACATCCAGGGTATATACACACAGGCTAACGCATACATATGTACTCATACACACGCACACGAACGCACACATAGACGACGTCACTTCCGCTTTCTCGGGAAATATACACATGCGCAAAACACCATCGGAAACGAGTATAAAAGAGAGAGAGCAACAAGCGGCTCTTCCTTTTAGGCCGAGCGTTCGAGCCGGTCGGTCTACGGACCGGACCGCGCGCGTCCCGCCCACTTACTACTATGTATGGGGCACGAGCTAACGGACTGTATGTATACATTCCCACTCTTTCTCTCTCTATCTACTACTGGTCCCTGAGAACACCTTCCCGTAGCTGACTACTAACTGATGTAACCTCTCATATCCTCTTCTTTGTCTACACGCTGGACTATCATTCTCATTTTCACTACAACACTCACTTCAATTCCCACGCGTGAACAAACGATAGTGACTCGAACTTGAGATGAACACACATTTCCTTTTCTTGCTACAACACCAGTCGTGCAACGAACATTGGTTACATACGTTCATTCTTTCAACAGCAAATAAACAACGTTTATCTTATCCATCAATTGAGTCTTTGTTTCCTTCAATTCCATTCGTTTCATTATTTTCTTGTGGCAAGCTAGGGTATTATATCCTGGTCCGCTACAAACTTAAAAAAAAATATTTTTAGAAAATGTTTTACAATCAATTTTTATTTTAAATTATGTAATTATTTTCTGAAATATTTTATTTATATATGTTTATAATTTTTTAAAATAAAATTAAGAAATTAACTTTAAAAAATTTGTTTATATCTTTAAAAAGGTTTACATTTCGGTAGCTTCACCGGTTGTTAACATAGATTTTCCGAATGTCAGAACGAGGCTCGTTGTTATATACATACATATATATATATATATATATATATATATATATATATATATATATATATATATATATATGGTAGACTAAAAAATATATAATAATAATATATATTTGATATAATACAAGTGGGCAAAGATTCATCGCCGTCAATGTTAGGTATAGCGTGCAAATCTTATCCGATGTCCGAGTTGACAACTTAATGATTAAAAACTAATACACATTTTATTCTCATGTGCGTGGGTCTTTATACGTGGTATTTTAACAAATTTTTCTTCGTTTTTACTGTTTATTTTCGTCGTATTCCGTGTGTTCTCGTTAACAATGTGTATTTTAACTAATAATATATAGTTTTCCTTGATGGCAGACACAAGGGATACTTTCGCCATTGTTTTTCGAGATTTTTTTTTTAATAGGAACTATTTTACGAAGATGACAGACTTATGTAACCATGATTTTTTTTCTCTTCTTAAATTTAACTTTATAAATTAGTAATCGATTGACGTTGACAGACAATTATCAAAATAAAATTCTCGTTCAAAGATTCTAAACAATTCGATGTGTGCCATTCGCATATAATCCAGGGGATAACTACTCTAACAAGGCAGATAGCCATTAGTCCCGTGAACTCGTGTAATGAATTCCTGAATGTAGTATTGACAGAAATTCTTGAAGTAAAATTATCGAAAATGGGCTGAAATGACTTAAATAAATAAAAAGTAAATGCCTTAGAATGACTTTAATGAAATCTGGAATCCTTAAAACAAAATTGAATGCTCTGGAGAGTGAATTGAATGGTTTGAGACTGACTGGTTGTAATATGGGTTATCATTTTACATAAAATTGTTGCAGAAAAGTGAACCCCTAATTTATATCACATGTAGTAAGAACATATACTACACTTTGATCTTAGTCAAAAGGCCAAAAAAGGGTATTTATTTCCTTCCCCACCGAGCAAATTAGTCACAAGGCCGAGTTTTAAAGTGAGAAGTAAAGGGGAAATGGGAACCAGCTCCTCAGGGAGTAGATACCTGGATAGTGACAATTGGTATGAAGGGTTGCCCCTACATTGATCAAGGTCTGATATGTGGGGTTGGTATTTATTTGCTCCCCCACCGAGCAAATTAGGCACAAGGCCGATCTTTAATGTGAGGAGTGAAGGAGAAATGGGGACCAACCCTCCGGGGAGTAGGGGAGTTGGATAGTGACAATGTGTATGAAGGGTTACCCCTACATTGACCAAGACCTTATTATATGTGGGGTTGCCCCCACATATGGTCTTTGTTGCAGTATCTGCCGGAATAGATACTACACTATAATATATCCTTAATTCATGTTATAAATACAATAAAAATAAAAAATGAACAAAATCCTTAGGCACATGGCCACCTCAAAGGGGGGGGGGGGTCGTTGGTCATCCTTGTCACTCCGGAACTAAACAAAATCAAAAGTTTCTCCCAGCTAGTATCTTCTTTCACCATAATACCGTATTCAGCCTTTCATACTGGGGGAGGTAATTTTTTATTGACGTTTAAAAACATAAAAAGATAATAATAAAATGGTACAATAGTTCATTTGTGTCGTGGGCGGGGGAAGAAAAAACAAAAAGTGATTAGTAGGACCCTCTCAACCCCGTCTAGTTGATAGACTGCCCGTTTCACTAGGTTTGTAAAAAGGAACTTCGCTACTACGGGTCAGTCTCTAAGTAGGGATGGCCTCTAGATGCGGTTGAATGGAGAAAAGAAAATGTTTCTGGGTAAGGGATGGGGGTTAGTTTTTTATTTCTTTCTCTCCAAGAATGGTGAAATTTAGAGTAAGGGGTGAAAACATAAAAAAGAGGGGTGGGGATCTTGGAGGCTTCCTAATCGGGGAAGGATGGACCACACACTCAGCTAACTGAGAGGGTATTTGTTTAATTTTACTTTACGGAACTGCGGGTTCCATACCTAGGCAGGGAACAAATATTCAATTTTGGCTCCTCTTCGTATACACAGACTTGCTAAATGTATCCATCTTCAAATGTCAAATGCCACGCAATGCAGCCTTCTTCTATCACATCTGATCTTTACCTGTAGTTGGTGTTTAAAGAAAGCGATCAGATCATGATAAAAAAAATACAACCCCCCCGGCAACCTTGCAGACGCGACGTCCAAATCACCATTCTCGCCACGGCCAGTCGTAATGTAGATCATTTGTCTTTCCCAGTCCCACGGCGGTCTCACGTTGTCCACGACATTGGATACGGTAATTAGGCGAGGATGCTCAGGATCGATGCGAGCCGTCACTTCGCTCTACATACAACCAGTACCGGCGGAGTTCGAGGCAATCGAAGAAAGCGTGATAAGTCGTTTCTATTGCCGTTGTCCCAGAACGGGGACAATCAGTCGACTCCAAAACCCCGGAACTGCATTGTATGTTGTTGAGTGGAACTGCATTTGGGGTCAATCGTCAGGTCAGAGAGAACTCTGATTTGTTCAGGTGACTCGAACCTGACGCCCAGCTCCACGCGGAGCGGATCTCACTCTGCTGCCAACCCAAACGCACTCATAGCGGGTCGTCGGCGTCCCCCTTCACTTGATCCCTGTGGAATTCCCTACGGGTAGCAGTCACAAGGTTGCTGGACCTTGGTACTCATTTTAGCACGGCTCTGCACTCGTTAATGTAGGCAGATTCTCTCCTTGGTCTGCGACGGCTCTCAATAGAATGGTAGAGTATGAGGTCGGGGATGGCGGCAGTAACCACGGGGTGCTACGGTTAGTCATCTTGCATATAGTGGCTCAGGAAGGCCAGTTCGCAGCGTCTCGATGACACTTCAAGTCCGGCATTTCCAAGCCTCCCTCACACTGACGTTGAATACAGACCTGTCTGCTCACCCAGTGCCTTCCTCTCTCCCAAAGAAGCGTTGATAAAAGTTCGACGAGAGCTGTTAGGTGTTGCCAAGTACGGCCAGTCGGTAAAAGATGAGAGGAAAGACGTAAGTGGCGCACGCCTCAGCCCTACCCTTTAAGGAAAGTTTCCTAGGAAGCCACGAATTGACTGCAACCTCCACCTTTGACCGTACCTCCAACTAATCTTTGTAAAGCTGGAGACCCGGTCCGAACCACACGCCGAGGATCCAAACTGGGCCATTCATTCAGCTGGAGGGCGCTGGGAGGTTGGCGTTACGAATTCAGGCGCCCAACCACAGTCCTACCGACTTGCTGCAGTTTATTTTGGTCCTTGTAATTCTTTCGGAGTGAGCGAGCGCCTCCGACACGATCTCGATGTCTCTGATGCTCGACACAAAGACCGTGACATCATCTGCGAACGCGGATACCTTAGCGGCTGAGCCACCGGGTATGCGATTGTGCGCAGTGCCGAATTTGCCTCCGCACGTCTCAGCTTGCGGAGCAGGGGCTCCAAAATACGGACATAGAGCAGGGGCGACAACCCTGACGAACCGAACAAGAGGTAACAAAGGGTTTTGAGCGGTTTCTGTTGACTTGCATGACGACTGTTGGTTGTCAATACATCACGATAATCCACTTGCAGTCGTCCGGTCTAAAACCGGCAATCTCTAAGACAGATGGCAAGAAACGATGGTCGAACCTATCGAAAGCTTTGGACTGATATAAGTTGATCAGCGCGGTTTCCGTGTCGTCATCTATCCCTCCCTCTAGGATCGTGCGTATCAGGTACAAGTTATTCCGAATCGATCTCCCCTTCCAAGCGTAGTTCTGTTCCAGTTCAACCAACTTGTCGATAAAAACTTGCAGCTGATTCGGCAGCCTCCAATACAGTTCGTATGGCAGACCATCGAGTCCCGGCGATCTGTCACAGCTGACCTGCTTCAGCGCAGTAAAAACCTCCCGCTCCCTCACCCGGCCCTCGCAACTAGCCGCTCTAGCCGCCTCCAGGCGAGGAGAATCAGCCAAATATTCGCTAAACTCAAGGAGCGGAAGATCGGGCTGCTGCGTAAAACGCTCCTCAAAATGTTCTCGAAAACCCTCGCAGATCGCAGTCGATTCCAGAGTGCGTCCATCCGGATGCCTTACCTTTGCCATGAACTTGTCCAAGCCACGCCTAGAAATTTCACGACACTCGTCAGTGTTGGAGTTGACTGCTTCATTGGCTATCTTTCTAAGCCTAGCGCTGACTACTTAACCTTCATAACGCTAGCTATTCCCATGCAGAAGGTCCTGATTAACACTATAACGCTTTCATTTAGCCTGGGCTAGTTTCTGCTCTAGCTTCTTCTTTGTCTTGGCCTTATCTAGTGCGAGGCACTGGGCATACTTGACAGAGGAGGTTCTAATTTTGGCTTTTAGACCTACCCACCACTTACTCCCGGTAATCGTCCAACTAGTGCTTTTTGAATTAATTCTATTAGGTTCTCTTGGAAGTCTTGTATCTCCAGACGGGAGGTGTTTAACTTTTAGTGAGCCACTAACTTAGGCCTATTTTCTAACTTCAGCTGGGCCATAACTAGTTTATGGTCCGTCTGCCCTAGCCAAGTGAAGTTGGGACAAGATAAGAAGTCTACTTCGCCTCTCCTAACTAACATCCTGTCCAAGAATGTGTTTGAATAGGAGGAAACGCTAATGGTCCACGTCCACATCTCCCGCCCCGGATGCTCGGGCCGAAACCTGTCGACCAGGTCTCATCTAGCCATCAGATCAACCAGGCTGGACTCGCACCTCTCCGATCCTCTAGCATTTTCTACCTTATCTTGCTGCTGCAGTAGTTGTTGTTGCTGCAGCTGTTTCCGCGGCATCGGCTGCGGTGTATGTTTTTGTTTCTGCATTTGCAAAGGCCGCTGCCTCGATTTTTGGGCTTGTAATGGGACGGTGGCGGAAAGGATTATGGGCTTCCGTTTTTATCTCACTACCATGCTCCATTCTCCCCCCTTGGCCTCTTGGGTTGTTTGTGGTGTCCTTGGAGTTGGGGTTGGTGCCGTGGTAGAAGGGGTAGTTGCCGCCTGTTTTGGCACAGGCGCTGTCTCAGGGGTTCTGACCGCTTTTTGGGTCGTTTAGTTAGGAGTTACCTTGTGGGGGCAGCTCCTTCCTATGTGGCTCTGCTTTTGGCAGAACCAGCAGTGCGGACGACGGCCCTCAACCACTACCGTCATGTTGTCGTTCTTGTATGTCAGCAGCGTTGGTATCGCCCGAACACCCACCCTCTTCAGCCTAATTACTATTGTGTAGCAGCCCAGATGAGTCCCAGTTTTTTACCGTACTGGGGTCATCTGTTCCATCTCACTGTACTGGCTGAAGAGGCATCCTAGCAGTTTCACAGGTATTAGGGTTGGCACATTAAATTCCTGCACCCGTCATTCTCTTGCCCTGGTATTCGGACATTAGTTTGACTCTCCCATGCTTTATTTTTTTTGTGAAAGAGATTCTCTCCACGTTGTCCTTTGTGGTAGAGGATGTCCTACCTGGCGAAGCTCCTCTGATACATGTATAGTACCGGGATGTTAAGTTTGTGGAGCAGCCCCGCCATGTCTTCCTTCTTCACTACCAGGAGGCTGTTTTCGGTTATATCGGAAATGATGAGGAACAGCACTCTGCCCTCAATCTCCTCCCATGCACTCGGTATGCTGTCCACCTCTATGTATTGTCTATACTTTGTCAGGTACATGTCTCTATACTCTTAAGGGGACAGTTGTTTCTATACGATCTTCCCCCACGCAGACCCTCTTAGTGGTGTTTGTGTTGGTATGGGGTTTTTGGTGGGGTTAGACCGTTTTTAGTCTTTTATAGAGGTCGCCCTTGCCTGTTTATTCGCGAGGCTTCCTGCCTCCCAAGATTTCTTAGTCTGTCCTTTTGTGGGAGTGTCGCCTTTTTGGGAGGCGGCTCCATTTTCAGTCTCTTTTGGGGCTGACTTGGTTAGAGTCTTTTTCGTGAGCAGCTTCTCATTTTGTGAAGGCAGTCTCTTGAAGAGCATGAACATTTTTGTTTACTTCGAGGGCATCTGCCCCTTCCTCGTTTGTGAGGTCCAGTCGGTTTGCCCCTCATTTTCATTATCTGCTCCCGATTTTGGAGGAGAAGCCCTCCTGGGGAGCGCTGTCCCATTTATTGCCCTTTTGGTCGGCACCTCTTCCTTTTTGTGGTCGGACTGAGATGCTACGATCGAGTTTGGTTTTGCTCCCCTTTGGGGGAGTCGCCCTTGAGGGGAGCTTGTGAAAAAAATGTCCCTCTCCTGGGGAGCGTCCAATGATGTCATATCCATGTGGTACGCCCCGTTAGTGGTGTTTTTGTTTCTCCTGTTGGGGAGTCGTCCTCTTGGGGAGCAGTAGCTCCCTGGCTTGGAGTATCCATATTCAACAGCACCTTTCTTTTTTACTAGCTGTGAATCCACCATTTCTAGTCATTTTTAGAAATCTGCAAGAAAGTGAAACACACTTAAAATTAACAGAAAATAGAAAAAATAGCATGAATTTCAAAATATTTGTTAAAATTCTACAAATATCATGAAAATATGTTACTTTTTTATGATCTTCCAGTGTACCAAATTTCATTGTTCTACGTTTCATAGCTATTTTAAAATTAAAAATATATTGACCTGCAATAAAACGATACAATATGTTTTCGTGCATATATATATATATATATATATATATATATATATATATATATATATATATATATATATATATATATATATGGGTCTCCATAGGGACGAGGAACTATTAATCATCGAGAACGCCGACGGCCTTCATATCCGAAAAAAAAAACAGTTAACTCTAATTAAAGAAATGAAGAAAATTAATTTAAACATTGAAATTAAATCTAAATTTAAAAAAAAAACCTGTAAATACCCTAGATTATACGCTCAACCAACCCAAAACAACATCCGCATCTTACGCGGAAACATGGGTTCAAACCTATTATATTAACATCCCTTATCCAACGACCCTGAGCACATCATAAACCACATAGCAAAATCGATAGAAAACAGAATCAGTACCAACTCACCAACACGGAAAAACTTTAATAAACATAAAAACTTCTATCACGCAGCTCTAAAAGTTGGGTATACAAATACCACTATCAAGTACATTGGACTAACTCCATTAATAATTATAAGAATAAAAGACCTAGAGCTATGAAAATCATTTGTGTCAACACTCCGTCAAATATTGTGATAAAAACTAAACACGGAATTTTGTTTAAAAAATCGAATAAGCTCTCACTTTCCAGCGCACAACATATTGCGCAAAATATATAATAAAATAGTATAAAGCTCAGTTACAGTTGTAGTGATAATCTAGAAAGAATTAGAAAATAACACAACAATAGAATACAAAAAATAACTATAATAATTACAATAATATTAGTAACAAAAAAAAACTGCAACTGAATAAAGAATATGACCACCTGTGAAAATATGCTTGCAATCTGAAGTTGTCCAAACTTTAACCAGTAGGAAATCCAAGTAATAGAAATAGTATATCGGGATTTCCGGACGCCTGTTTAAAGATCGCATTATAATCAACAAATTCTTTACGAACTCCAAACACCCGAACAAAACATCCCCAACTAACCACTACCGAAACCTAAAGCCAAATAACTTTACACGCACCATAAAATGGGGGATGCTTAAATAATCCAATACGTGCAAATCCCTACATTAAGCTTGTTCCCTTTTTCTACATGAAAAATGTTCATCACTAACTTTAAAGATAGAGGCAAACAATAAATATTCGAAGTAAGCGGTCTATTGTTTGCAAACCTTTCAATCCCACCTCCTTATCAACCTCACGCTATACAGAAGCACATTTAATTTAATACTATCTTACTGCAGCAGCATACTTTGATTTTTCTCTATTATTGCTAATAATAATAACAGCATTTTACCTATTACCCCATTATTAATTATAATATGTAGTATTAGTTTTTTACCTTCTACTTTATTAGTAATAATAGTACTTTACTGCATGAGTAATATATATATATATATTACTAAAATATACGCACATTTTCTCCACTAGTAAAATCTAGTAGTAAAGATAATATTGGTCACTTATCCTTTTTAATATTAGTTATATTCATGTAATAATAGTTTTCTATTATCTTTTATTCAATCAACAATATTAGCGGTTAATACCTCTTTATTCTATTAGTAATAATCTAAAAATTACAGTTTTCTCCTTTACTCCATTAATAATAATAATGATAGTTGTCTTCCTCTTTTATTCCATTAATAATAAAATAAAATGATAGTTTATTATTATGTACTTCACAAATAATAATAATATTGATAATAGTGATGATGATGATGATGATGATAATAATAATAATAATAATAATAATAATAATAATAATAATAATAATAACGAAATGTGAGTTTACGTCCTTTTTTGTTAAAAAAAGTTCAATGTTACTTCGAATTTATTTCAGAAATCAGTATGTTTCGATATAAACGCATAAATGTTTGTCAATGCAAATTTAATGAAAATCATCTAAACATAAATGCAAAGATAATCACACGGGTGACTGGCAAATTATCTAGTAAAATGTAAGTTCGATTTTATAAGAGAAACCAGTCCTTTTACCGATATAGACGTAGAAATTTGCCTCGTGTTTGAACGAGGGAATTAAATACTGCCACAGCGACGGGGAAAATTGCCTTCCTCTTTTCCCGTCCACCATTTTCAGCGGCTAAACAGTATGGTGTAAGGTAGACCTATCTTCAAACGCCCTCTTTCAGAGCATTACTTCTGACTTCTACTAAGTAGAATACTTAGTTGAAAATTTAAATTGTTTTTATTTTATTTATTTATTTATTTATGTTTTGTCCATGTCCCATATGTATGTGTGATAGTGCACGATACCTCTTGTATACATGGGAGTTTTACACTATCCATGCGTCAGAAGCGCAGGTAAAATAATTATGGGATCGGTGCTGCCACAAACATCAACATATGAAAAATTTCAATTACAAATTATCAAAACCATGGGACCCAGATTAAAGATCTGGGTGTCATGATCGGCAGCTGCTCTTTCGGTAGCCAACATTCTAGTTTAAGAAACTCAACTAACATGGACGCTGAACAGGTAAGTATAACCTCAAATTTCAGGGAAGAAAATGATACCGAACGAACACAGCATAGCCATGATAACCATCAAAATGAAAAAAAAAAACGAAGAAAGAAATGGGCAACAAAAGAGAATAAACTCGTAATGTAATGCTATTATAGATGTCATCCTAAATATAGATATGGAGATTATCGGAAACGAATGAAAGAACTATGGGACATATCCAGTGACTATCATTCGACAGAACAAAGAATTGCGGACCAAGCAAGACTGATACCCAAGAAAGTTTGGCTCTCTAAACTAGAACTAACAGAAATTCAGCGAAAAATAAATAATGAAACAGAACAAAACGCATCCCCTAACGAGACCGCACGTAGAGAAACCCCACAAGTTAAAGCCTCACAAGTAAAAACCTCAAAGGCCGAGAACCAACAAAGAACGAAGTCTACAAACGTGGAAACCGCGAACAATGAAACAGACCTAAAAGTGAACGAAGCAAATAAAATAACATAATACAGCTGATGAATGAGGAAAAAACAAAGCTCCCATCGTTAAGGAACCAAGAACAGAAGAAATTAAAAACAGAAACAGATAAGGTTCGCAATCTCCCCACAGACATCCCAACAAATACAATCACAGACTTAAACAACCTCATTTACGCAGGCGCCAAAATGGTAAGTATGAATCTCAAATCAGAAAAAAAACAACCAGGGACAAGCGGACCGACAAAATCTGAATGGGAAATTAGAGTAGAAACTCAAATACACCAACATAAAAAAGAAACCAAAATGATCAACAGGAAGAAAGCAATGCGGAGAAAACGGAATATTGGAAATGTAACTGGCAGGGAAAAGCTAAACAAGAAACATGAAGAACTCGACCAAATAAATAAAAGCAAAAGAAGCGAGATTGTGACGATATAGATATAAATCTGAACAATGCAAACAAAACAGAACATTTGAAACTAATGAAAGCCAATTCTACCAAAATGTGAACGGAGGACAAACAAAAACAGAACAAGCAAATCCGACAGAAACAAAACTCTACTGGAGTAATCTATGGGAAGAGCGACGAGATCAAAATAGAAATGCCGAATGGCTGAAAGACATGAAAGAAGAGTTACAACAAATAGAATAAGGAACAGCGAATGAAATCAGCAAGGAACCCCTAAAGAAAACCATAGGAAAATGGCAACCTTGAGAGCACCAGGGCAGGAAGGGATACATGCATACTGCTTCCAATAATTCACAACCTTATACGAAAGACTAGCCCAAAACCTGAGAAAATGTATACAGGAAGCAAGCGTATCAGACTGGATGACAAAAGGTAGAACTACACTGCTACAGAAGGGCACGGAAAAGGAACCGTCCCTGGAAACTATAGGCCAATCACGTGCTTACCAACTATGTTGAAGGTACTGACAGCACTACTGAGGGAACAAATCTACCACTCCCTGAATAACCGTGGATTCATCCCCGAGGAGCAGAAAGGATGGCAAAACGGGAAAAGAGGAACACATGACTTGTTATATAGATCAAACGATCCTAAAGGAGGTAAAAAGTAGGAAAAAGAATTTAGCCATGGCATGGATCGACTATAAAAAACGTACGAAAGGATCCCCCAAGCATGGATAATAGAATGTCTAAAATGTATAAAATACCAAACGGGATCACCAATGTAATAGAAAATGCAATGAAATTATGGAGACTGGAATTGACAGCTGATATGCAACACATAACATAAATTAACATACAAAGATGCATCTTCCAAGGAGACTCACTATCACCACTACTGTTCATTATAGCCATGATGCCCTTGAACAGTATGCTGAGAAATTGCCAAGTGGTGTACAAGTTCTCCAATACAGAGGGAAAAATGAACCACCAGATGTACATGGACGAACTGAAACATTTTGCAAGGACCGAGAAGGAGCTAGACAGTCTAATTAACACAACCAGGATATTCAACTAAGATATCTAGTTATAAGAAAGAGAAAGCTGGAAACGACAGAAGGCATGGAACTACCCAACCAAACAGAAATGAGGGCACTAGGGTAACAAGACGACTATAAATAGTTGAGAATTCTGGAAGGTGACACCATCAGAGCAACAGAAATGAAAGGGGAAATTGAAAAGAAATACCTCAGGAGAACAAGAAAACTCCTGGAAACGAAATTATATTGCAGAAACTTAATAAAAGGTATAAATACATGGGCGGTATCACTAGTAAGGCAGGGTGGACAAAAGATTAAATAAGACAACTCGACCAGAAAACTAGGAAACTCATGGCTATGGATAATGCCCTACACCCAATGAAAAGAAAAGACGGCGGGAGAGGACTGATTTGTTTAGAAGACTGTGTGAAGCACACGAAAAAAGAACTAGAAAAATACATAATGCAAAACACTGAATGGATAATTATGGCAGTGAGAGACAAAGAAAAAAACAACAAAGCAGAAAACAGAGAAGCAATGGACAAAACGAGAAAAGAAAAGTGGGAAGAGAAACAATTCCACGGAAGATTCAATGGAATGATAAAAGATGTGAATAACTAAAACACCTGGGCATGGATGCGAAAAGGACATATAAACCGAGAAACTGAATCTCTAATAACTGCAGCACAAGATGAATCGATAAGAACCAACCATATCAAAACAAGAATCGATAAAACACAAGAAAACAGCAAATACAGAGTCTGTGGACAAAGAAACGAAACGATAAACCATATAGTAAGTGAATGCAGCAAACTGGCCCAAAAGGAATACAAAAACACGCATGACCAAATGGGGAGGGTGGTGCACTGGGAATTGTGCAAACGGCAGCATTTTGAGCGTACAGACAAATGGTGCAAGCATAAACCCGCAACAACACTCGAAAACGATAACAACAAAATCTTATGAGACATGGATATACAGACGGACAAACCCATCCAAGCAAGAAGACCAGATGTAATAATTTACAAGAAAGAAAAATCCTGTCAAATCGTAGACTTTGCTGTCCCAGCTGACTACAGGTTAAGTATGAAAGAAAAAGAAAAACGAAGCAAATACACAGAGCTAGCCAGAGAGTTAAAAGGGATTTGGATCATGAAGAAAATAAAAATGGTGCCGATAATAGTAGGAGCACTAGAAACAATTCCGAAAAACTTCGAAAAAAGTATATCAGAAATTGGAATCAGAGGAATAACGGCAAAACTACGACTACCGATAATGAAAACGACTGAAATATTAAGGAAAACCCTTGAATGTGGAGAATAATAGAAGACAATATAACGATTAAGCGGTACAGGGAATGAAGAACATCGAACCTGCATATCTACAAGTTCTACACCCCCATCATGCATCCCCCCATAGTTTCACCATCGCTCCCTCCAATAAAAAAGTGACACCAAAGAGCTGAGAATAGTCAAGAAGGACTGAAACACCGAAGAGAGAGCGCCAGCCAGACCTCGGTTGGACAAGTGCAAACCGAACTGGGATTTGGGGAGGCTTAGTGCCACTCAAATTCCAGTATAACCAATGGGACTTCCGGCGAGAAATCAATGGTAAGGGGCTGTTGCGATAATGCAAATTAATTTGAAAATGCTGTCGAAGGAGGTGGAGAGAACTGCACGTCTGGGGAGACTTGTTGTCACTCAGCTTCCAGAGAACACCGCAGGTGTCCAACCAGATCGTTTGTTGACTTGCGTGAAAGCTCCATGTGAGCCAATAATAATGATGATGATAATAATAATAATAATAATAATAATAATAATAATAATAATAATAATAATAATAATAATAATAATAAATCTGAGGAGACTTGTTGTCACTCTGCTTCCAGGGAAAACCACAGCCCGGTGTTAAGGAAAGATATTTGATGTCCTGTCTGATATCTCCTTGAACACCAATAATAATAAGTGCTTTATCAGTTACTAAAATGTAGTAGAATTTTATTCCGGAGTTTTTATATTATTAATTTTGAATTAAAAAACATATTTTATACGAGTTTCTTTACATATTTTTTATTTTAGTTTTTATTTAATTACCGATAACAATTTTATAATAGTATATAATAGTATAATCTCTTACTCCATCGGGATTTATAGTAAATTTATTAAGTATCTATCCTATCACGTTTTTTCTAATTATTTACTAACTATAAATCTATTATAGATACTCCTATCATTTATATAAATGGTTGGCTAGTTGGTTTTGTTTTATGATATATCAACCATTTTCAGGTTATATAATTTCAGATGGAGTGATTTGGAAGATTTTTTTTTAATAGAATATATTTGTTTTTTTTTCGAGTTGGTTTCTATTTAACTCATAGTTGGAACCCTAACAGGTACTTCCACTCCGGGTAGGAATGGACCTGGGAGCAATGACAATTATAGTGTGACTCCACGCTCCTCAAATCTTGCAAGGTGAAGCCTTACCATCTGATATAGTTTAAGGTCATATCCAGGGCCCATTTATATAAAACTAGCAGGGGTTACCCGGCGTTGCCTGGGTGATCGGCCCCCTTCCCACTCCGAGGGGTAACAAAAAAAGCCACCCCTCTGGATTTACATGCTTGGTGCAAGCCTCCCCCCTTCAGGGAGAGATAATCCCCAACCCCACCTTCAGGGAGGAGGGTACCGGGAGGCTTCTCCCCCCCCCAAAGAAAAAAGTCGCCTCCTCCTGGTCTCTTCAACCCCCCACCCTTGGGGGGGGCACCGGCTCCCTCCTTTGGGGGGAGAAACTGCCAAGCTCCCCCCTTTCGGGTGAGAAAATGGCAGGTTTCCCCTTTTGGTAGGGGGATGGTGGCGTGGCCTTCGTTATAAAGATGGCCGGCCAGCTGAAAAAATGACGTCATCGCCGAAGTCCCAACAAGCAAGATATGTGGAACTCTTAGACTGTCAATAATCAACAGTATTTTTTACAGACAGCGTTACAAAACTTCAAAATTGGATTCAAATAAAGAACACGATGATTTATACTGAAACTCATCTTATATTAATAATAAAACAATAATAAAAAAACACAAGTTGTTTGTTTAAGTATTATAAGCAATTGAATATTTCGTTGTATTATAGATTTTAAAGATTAGAATGCGTTCTTTAATTTCTCATAAATTACATTTTAAAAAAGTGAAGAAACACGATTTGATTTGTAGTAAACTTGAAGTTTATTTAATATAATTAAATGAAAATTATGCATGTAAGATTATGAATATGTGAAGCAGAACACAAGCAAAACACTTGATATGAGTTAAGACAATAAACAAATATTAAAATTAAACTATTTTTTAATCAAAATTATTTTTTTTTAAATCAAAATGAATGTGGGTTTGTATTACTGTACACATAGATTCGAAAAAGTTGTCAAAAGACAAATATATAACAAATAAATGTTATCAAAGGCAAGATAAGTTACTTTTCTACCAAACAGGATATATTTTTCGTATTTTTATTGTGACGTCAGAGCAAAACAAACAGTCAATCTCTCTACTTACTCTCTATATATATCTCGCTATCTCTTTCTTTCTACAAAATCTAATGAACCCGATAAACCCCTCTCTATGTGAATGATGTAGCGTGGCAGAGACTTGGCTGAGGGAAATGGGACAGAGGTTGGGTGTGAATATCGCCGTAGCGAGCGGAAATACGTCATCATGGCAACCAGACAGTGAACATTCGTGGCGGGAAACCCGAAGCACGAGGGATTTGAAAATAAGAAATAAATAGTTGGAGAAAGAAGCGAGACAGCACGGTATATCAAACAGTCGCTCCGAGAACCGGACCTCATCGAAGATTGAGATTTGGATCAGTTAAACTGCGGATTATTAGTCAAATACAATCGTATTGTCGATTAACCTCAACATTTAATCTGGCTGAGATTTGAATTAATTAAATTGCGGATTATCATTCCAAATACAATCGTATGTCGATTGAATTCATCTTTGGAACAAAGATTCGAGGAAGAGATAAACTTTTGCCATCTCAACTTTTTTTTTCTTGGATATTGTGTTTGCGAACTTTTAATCCGTGTTTACCCTAACGGATAAAAACAGATAAGTTTGGCCTATCTCATGCCAATATATTTTCCTTTCCATACACTTTTATACATATTGTACTGTATTTTGCATGTCGCATATATCTGACAAACATCCCCAGGAATACGTCTGTCTCACTCATTCTTTTTATCGGAACTTTTTCTTCTTCCTTTGTATATAAAAATCTTTCTTGAATTCTAAACATTTATTGAGTGTTCGTTTCGTGATTTTTGCTCTGTTGTTCCGTTCTCCTTATTGATATGTTTCGCTGGTTAATCCGACATCTAACGATTAACCGAAGATAATTATGAGATGTTGGATATAAAATAAAATAAATTCTTATGTCGCGATCTGACTGCCAATCAATTCGGTCATTAACCGGGTCGTGATATTATTACCTGTAACATGTTTATTCAGCTGGAAAACCATACAGTGTTTAACGATGTATTGGAAAATTCAAGATGGCGTCTGACTCCCTCTTTAACACGGTAAGTTTGGGAAAAGGTGTTATAAATAAAAAAATTGAAAAAATACTGTTAAAACTCGCTCAATATATGTTACCGTGACATAGCTTGACATATATTCGGCGGGTTTTAATAGTATTTTTCTAGTTTATTTTATTTATACCACCTTTTCCCATACTTACCGTGTTAAAGAGGGAGTGATGCACCATCTTGAATTTTCCAATACATCGGTAAAAACTGTATGGTTTTCGAGCTGAATAAACATGTTACTATAATAAACAGACGAAAATATATCCAGTTTGGTAGAAAAGTAACTTATCTTGCCTTTGATAACATTTATTTGTTATATATTTGTTTTTTGACAACTTTTTCGAATCTATGTGTACAGTAAGACAAACCCATTTTTCGAGCTGAATAAATATGTTACATTGAATAAAAACACGAAAAGTATATCCAGTTTGGTAGAAAAGTAACTTATCTTGCCTTTGATAAAATTTATTTTTTATATTTGTTTTTTGACAACTTTTTCGAATCTTCATGTGAGCCAATAATAATGATGATGATGATGATAATAATAATAATAATAATAATTATAATAATAATAATAATAATAATAATAATAATAATAATAATAAATCTGAGGAGACTTGTTGTCACTCTGCTTCCAGGGAAAACCACAGCCCGGTGTTAAGGAAAGATCTTTGATGTCCTGTCTGATATCTCCTTGAACACCAATAATAATAAGTGCTTTATCAGTTACTAAAATGTAGTAGAAGTTTATTCCGGAGTTTTTATATTATTAATTTTGAATTAAAAAAACTATTTTATACGAGTTTCTTTACATATTTTTTATTTTAGTTTTTATTTAATTACCGATAACAATTTTATAATAGTATATAATAGTATAATCTCTTACTCCATCGGGATTTATAGTAAATTTATTAAGTATCTATCCTATCACGTTTTTTCTACTTATTTACTAACTAACTATTTCTAATTATTTACTAACTAACTCCTATCATTTATATAAATGGTTGGCTAGTTGGTTTTGTTTTATGATATATCAACCATTTTCAGGTTATATAATTTCAGATGGAGTGATTTGGAAGATTTTTTTTTAATAGAATATATTTGTTTTTTTTTTCGAGTTGGTTTCTATTTAACTCATAGTTGGAACCCTAACAGGTACTTCCACTCCGGGTAGGAATGGACCTGGGAGCAATGGCAATTATAGTGTGACTCCACGCTCCTCAAATCTTGCAAGGTGAAGCCTTACCATCTGATATAGTTTAAGGTCCTATCCAGGGCCCATTTATATAAAACTAGAAGGGGTTACCCGGCGTTGCCTGGGTGATCGGCCCCCTTCCCACTCCGAGGGGTAACAAAAAAAGCCACCCCTCTGGATTTACATGCTTGGTGCCGGCCTCCCCCCTTCAGGGAGAGATAATCCCCAACCCCACCTTCAGGGAGGAGGGTACCGGGAGACGTCTCCCCCCCCAAAGAAAAAAGTCGCCTCCTCCTGGTCTCTTCGACCCCCCACCCTTGGGGGGGCACCGGCTCCCTCCTTTGGGGGGAGAAACTGCCAAGCTCCCCCCTTTCGGGTGAGAAAATGGCAGGTTTCCCCTTTTGGTGGGGGGATGGTGGCGTGGCCTTCGTTATAAAGATGGCCGGCCAGCTGAAAAAATGACGTCATCGCCGAAGTCCCAACAAGCAAGATATGTGGAACTCTTAGACTGTCAATAATCAACAGTATTTTTTACAGACAGCGTTACAAAACTTCAAAATTGGATTCAAATAAAGAACACGATGATTTATACTGAAACTCATCTTATATTAATAATAAAACAATAATAAAAAAACACAAGTTGTTTGTTTAAGTATTATAAGCAATTGAATATTTCGTTGTATTATAGATTTTAAAGATTAGAATGCGTTCTTTAATTACTCATAAATTACATTTTAAAAAAGTGAAGAAACACGATTTGATTTGTAGTAAACTTGAAGTTTATTTAATATAATTAAATGAAAATTATGCATGTAAGATTATGAATATGTGAAGCAGAACACAAGCAAAACACTTGATATGAGTTAAGACAATAAACAAATATTAAAATTAAACTATTTTTTAATCAAAATTATTTTTTTTTAAATCAAAATGAATGTGGGTTTGTATTACTGTACACATAGATTCGAAAAAGTTGTCAAAAGACAAATATATAACAAATAAATGTTATCAAAGGCAAGATAAGTTACTTTTCTACCAAACAGGGTATATTTTTCGTATTTTTATTGTGACGTCAGAGCAAAACAAACAGTCAATCTCTCTACTTACTCTCTATATATATCTCGCTATCTCTTTCTTTCTTAAAAATCTAATGAACCCGATAAACCCTTCTCTATGTGATTAATGTAGCGTGGCAGAGACTTGGCTGAGGGAAATGGGACAGAGGTTGGGTGTGAATATCGCCGTAGCGAGCGGAAATACGTCATCATGGCAACCAGACAGTGAACATTCGTGGCGGGAAACCCGAAGCACGAGGGATTTGAAAATAAGAAATAAATAGTTGGCGAAAGAAGCGAGACAGCACGGTATATCAAACAGTCGCTCCGAGAATCGGACCTCATCGAAGATTGAGATTTGGATCAGTTAAACTGCGGATTATTAGTCAAATACAATCGTATTGTCGATTAACCTCAACATTTAATCTGGCTGAGATTTGAATTAATTAAATTGCGGATTATCATTCCAAATACAATCGTATGTCGATTGAATTCATCCTTGGAACTAAGATTCGAGGAAGAGATAAACTTTTGCCATCTCAACTTTTTTTTTCTTGGATATTGTGTTTGCGAACTTTTAATCCGTGTTTACCCTAACGGATAAAAACAGATAAGTGTGGCCTATCTCATGCCAATATATTTTCCTTTCCATACACTTTTATACATATTGTACTGTATTTTGCATGTCGCATATATCTGACAAACATCCCCAGGAATACGTCTGTCTCACTCATTCTTTTTATCGGAACTTTTTCTTCTTCCTTTGTATATAAAAATCTTTCTTGAATTCTAAACATTTATTGAGTGTTCGTTTCGTGATTTTTGCTCTGTTGTTCCGTTCTCCTTATTGATATGTTTCGCTGGTTAATCCGACATCTAACGATTAACCGAAGATAATTATGAGATGTTGGATATAAAATAAAATAAATTCTTATGTCGCGATCTGACTGCCAATCAATTCGGTCATTAACCGGGTCGTGATATTATTACCTGTAACATGTTTATTCAGCTGGAAAACCATACAGTGTTTAACGATGTATTGGAAAATTCAAGATGGCGTCTGACTCCCTCTTTAACACGGTAAGTTTGGGAAAAGGTGTTATAAATAAAAAAATTGAAAAAATACTGTTAAAACTCGCTCAATATATGTTACCGTGACATAGCTTGACATATATTCGGCGGGTTTTAATAGTATTTTTCTAGTTTATTTTATTTATACCACCTTTTCCCATACTTACCGTGTTAAAGAGGGAGTGATGCACCATCTTGAATTTTCCAATACATCGGTAAAAACTGTATGGTTTTCGAGCTGAATAAACATGTTACTATAATAAACAGACGAAAATATATCCAGTTTGGTAGAAAAGTAACTTATCTTGCCTTTGATAACATTTATTTGTTATATATTTGTTTTTTGACAACTTTTTCGAATCTATGTGTACAGTAAGACAAACCCATTTTTCGAGCTGAATAAATATGTTACATTGAATAAAAACACGAAAAGTATATCCAGTTTGGTAGAAAAGTAACTTATCTTGCCTTTGATAAAATTTATTTTTTATATTTGTTTTTTGACAACTTTTTCGAATCTATGTGTACAGTAATACAAACCCGAACTGAACTTAAGACCACGAGTGAACGCGCGTTTTTTTAGTTTAGTTTCATATATATATATATATATATATATATATATATATATATATATATATATATATATATATATATATATAAGTATTTTTAAATTTTATTTTTCTACCTTTAAAAAAAAGTTTTAAAATTTTATCAACCGGCATAATTTATTTTTAAATATTGAAAAATGTCAGGAAAATTAATTTTTGCTAGATTTTTAAAACATGTGTGTCAACAGCTTAAAAAATCGTCTCTTCAAAAGAACATGTTCACATTGACTTGTTTTAAAGTGCGTGTGTGCGCGTGTGCTGGGTAGTAGTAGTAGGACTAATAATCTGTTCCAGCGTTTGTTTTCGTGTTGGGTGAACGTGTGTGCGGCTAGCGCCGGAATGGCGGACGTGGTGTCGGAGGTTGGATTGTGATTGCTGGTGTAAGTTTCGTAATTTTGTAATTTGTAAATGGCAAGTTAGAAAAAAAAAACCCTTCCAAGATGGACAATAAATAAGGCCATAATATTTTATGGTAAATATAAGAGCCTGGGAACCATAGTTTTTTAGGAGATGTGATTATTGGATTAACCAATCAGAAATCGTCTGTGGCACACACATCTCTGTTTTTATAGATATATAGATATCTTTTATCTATTGGTCGTATCTATCCACGTTATTAAACTGGACGTATCCTTTCCCTAGTTACCACCACTACAGGGGCTGATCACTAACAGACCTTCTAACTGATGTTTCAATGCTTTGGCACGTGAAACTTATATCATTTTATTTTAATACTACCTCCGATTGACATCCCTATGGCATACTACTTTTTCTTTATTTTATCCTTCGTATTCCCTTTCTTACCCTGTAATATTTCCTCTCTGCACAAACAACCTCCTGTTTTTTTCAATTCTTTTTTACTTTAACTTCTCTCTAGTCCTTCATCTTAAACTTTAATTCATAACTATATATAATCAATATTTTTCTCCACCCGAATTCCTCTCCTGTCCTTTTTCTTCTATCTCACTCCCCCCTTCCCTCTCTATCAAGCACTCCAAAGCCTGGTTTGTAATACTCATTTGTAATTTTTAAGAATCTTCATTTTTTTTAACTTGACTTATGTAAAGAAATCTGCAAGATAATATTATTGTTCTGTCGATAGAAACCATCTGTAATGATTAAAGCAAAAAATGTGGGGGGTTGAAAAGAAAGCATATATAGATCTAATAAAATACTAAGCAAGTTTTCCTGCTTTTTACTAAATATACCTCTTCTCTCTCTCTCTCTCTCTCTCTTTCTCTCTCTCTATATATAAATTAATATATATATATATATATATATATATATATATATATATATATATATATATATATATATATACAGTGCCCGCAAAAAGAAGTCCGCACTTGTAATCTTTTCAAATAATTGAAATTTAAGCTACAATTAGTGCAACTGTTTAAACAGCGCATTCCTCATTTACTTCGCCGTGTATGTCTCTATAATTTTACTTGTTTATATTTGACTTTTTATTGAAATATTCTAGTGTTCACGTCAGTTTAAAAATAACTTAAAATTAAGGAGGCAGAAAGAAAGTTCGCACTAACAAATTGGCTTAAAACCAGCTTAAATTATCGTTCCATAATCAGTTTAAAATATCCACCAACAGGCTACAACGCATCTCTAATCGAAATTGTTGTTGTTCCAGGTTATACAACGTAGCATTTAGTCCATATGCCACGACTTTCTCTTAGTAATCGTCAGGATCTTATTAGTCTTCATCTTTCTGTTTTATTCAATCAAGAAATCGGTCGCAGATTAAAATATGATGATAAAAAGGAACGAAAGACTGTGCAAATGTACCAAAACTCGGCAGTGGTCGTGATGCCCCGCAATCTGGTCGTACTAGAGTTACTTCTAATAGAGCAGACAATGCTATTAAGATCTGCATCCTAAGAAACAGATACGAACTGACTCTACAAATCCAACAGCAGTACAATCTTGTTAAAAAGTGAAGACTTTTTACTGTCAAGGACCGATTAAAGAAATTTAATTTGCGAGGATATGTTGCCAGACGCAATCTTGTGTAGCTGGGGTCATATTGAGAACATAATGTGACATGTGTTACAGGGATATACTATATAATGGATTGTGTATAACAGGGATATGTATAACATGTAAGACAGGGATATGTATAGCATATCTTTAACAGGGATATGTATAACATATGTATAACAGGGATATGTATAACATATGTATCTGTATAACAGGGATATATATAACATGTATAACAGGAATATGTATAAAATATGTATGACAGGGATAGGTATAGCATATGTATATGTATAACAGGGATATGTATAACATATGTATAACAGGGATATGTATAACATATGTATAACAGGGATATGTATAACATGTACAACAGAGATATGTATAGCATATGTATAACAGGGATATGTATAGCATATGTATAACAGGGATATGTATAACATATGTATAACAGGGGCATGTATAACATATGTAAATGGATAACAGGGATATGTATAGCGTATGTATAACATGGATATGTATAACATATGTATAACAGGGATATGTATAGCATATGTATAACATGGATATGTATAACATATGTATAACAGGGATATGTATAGCATATGTATAACGGGGATATGTATAACATATGTATATGTATAACATGGATATGTATAACATATGTATAACAGAGATATAATGTATAACATGGATAACAGGGATATACTATATAACGGATGGTGCATATCAGGGGTATGTATAACATTTACAACATGGATATGTATACCATATGTATAACAGTGATATGTATGACATATGTATAACAGAGATATGTATAAAATATGTTCATGTATAACATATGTATAACAGATGTATAACAGGGATATGTATAACATATGTAAAACAGGTATATGTATAACATATGAATAACAGGGGTATGTTTAGCATATGTGCAACAGGGGTATGTATAGCATATGTATAACAGGGATATATATAACATGTATAACAGGGATATGATGTATAACATGTATAACAGGAATATGATGTGAAACATGTATAACAGGGATATGTATAACATATGTATAACATGGATATGTATAATATATGTATAACAGGGATATATATATAACATGTGTATATGTTTAACAGGGATATGTATAACATGTATAACAGGGGTATGATGTATAACATGTATAACAGGGGTATGATGTATAACATGTATAACAGGGATGTGTATAACATATGTACAACAGGGATATGTATGACATATGTATAAAAGGGATATGTATAACATATTCACAACAGGGATATGTATAACATATGTATAATAGGGATGTATATAACATGTGTATATGTATAACAGGGATATGTTTAACATGTATAACAGGGATATGATGTATAACATGTATAACAGGGATATACTATATAATGGAGTGTATGGTGGTGAGACTTATGATGGGAAGACATGTGTATTACATAATGACGACGATGTTGACAATTCTTGAGAACTTTATATTATTAATGAACGGTATGATGCAATTTCTTAACACATATGGACAGGAGGAGATTATTCACTTATGATGATAGTGGGGAGGACACATGTTACTTAGAAAGGTTGTTCAAAATGCATTACAAGATTGTGACAAACACATTTACTTTTTCTGTCCGATCCAGTGATTTGGAAGGAGGTTTATTTGATAAGGTGAGATCTATTTTGTTAGAAACTCTGTTTTAGATCCTATGTAAGAGATGAAATTAAATGTGTTTATCGTCTTGGTACACTCATTCAACCTTATATCATGCAAATTGATTTCTCCCTCTCACACAGCCATTATATTAAATTTAATGGCGAGACGAACAGTTACAAATTATTAATCGTGATCTGATCGGCCGGTGTATGAAGTCAGGAATTTAGCTTGTTTGTACATGGTCTAATGTTCTACCCTTCGCCTCTAAGGGGCTCCCACTCCAACTGATTCTCTCACCTCCTGGCTGAACAACTAACCACTCTCAGATTCCTATATTTAGAAATTCTCTTTGTTTTATTACGTCAGAAGTGTGTTATCCAAACGTGATTAATTTTCTCGTGGCTTTTGTCCAACACACTATTTACAATCAAAATAATCCTCAATTCTAAACTAACCTATTTTAAGCAATATAATTTAACTCACATTGTGCATTCGTTTAACTGACATTATTTAATATGTAGATTTCTAAAGAATGGGTAATTGATACTTTTTCATGTGTAAACAATATTAAACTATTTCTAATAGAATTTCCAATAGACATTATTTTTGATATTTCATTCTCTATTATCTTTAACACTTGCCCACAGGGTTCGATGCTAACCTTATCCTAATCTCATTTTCACTTATCTATTATGTCTCTTTCTTACATGATAAGAGAACAGCCCTTTTCATTAACACCAAACCAATTATTTCTGTAAAGAACAAAAAGTGCCGCCTGGACTTCGCCAGAACCAATGAAGATCATGAGTTTTCATATTGGTCAAAAGTGTTGTTTAACGACGAAAGTAAGTTCAATAAGTAAGGCAGTGATGGTAATCCGTCCGAGGAAAAACGAAGAATTTAATCACAAGTGCTCAGTTTCAACGCTGCTAGGTGGCGGAGGTTCAGTTTTGGTGTGGTGCATTATTAGTACCAATGTCCCAAGGCCTATACTTCACTTGCAAGGTCGAGTTAACTCGGCCAAGTACATTTATATGTTGACTGATCATTTTCCAGCCTACTTTGGTCGGACTATGATGATAATCTCATCATCCTGCAGGATAATGCTTACATACACACACCTGGCAATGTCAAGTGGTTCCTGAAAGAGCATGATATTCCGTGTTTGGATTGATCTGCACAATCTCCAGGCCTCAATCCTATCGAAAACGTATAGACTTACATGAATCAACAGCTACGGAATGATAGCATTTGAAAGTTGGAAGAACTTTGGACAAAAATTAATGAAAAACTGGATGCCCTTTCCCTGGAGTATTGCTGCAGTCAAATTCAAGTAACTCCCAAAAGAGTGCATGCTATCAAATTGCAGAAGGACTATGCTACTAAACTTTAACTACTTCATTGTGTCCAGCTTGTATTTTCGTTACATTAATGCCCTGCAGTTACATTTGAATAACAATTCCTCATTGTGCATACTTTCTTGTTGTGTCCTAAATTTGAAGTTATTTTTCTAAATAGACGTGAAAACTAGAATATTAAAATTAAAAGTCAAATATGAACAGGCAAAATTATAGGAGAATAAAAGGCCAATCAAATAAGGTATAGGTTGTTTACACAGTTGCATTAAATTTAGCGTAAAGTTGCAGTTTTTGAAAAACTTTCAAGTGTGGACTTTCTTTTTGCCGCCTGTGCGTGTGTAGTGTATATAAATAAATTGTTGATTGATATTTATATTTTTGTTACACAACAGAACGGGGCGATAGGGAAAGTACGAAATTAAATTCAATTGATAATGCTGAGATTTGATGTACCTTTCGTTTTTCAAGTAAGCTTATTCAGGAATGAATAAAAATCAAATTGGCTGATCTATAAAACATCGACTATTAGTACATATTCAGATTTTTCTCCTTCAGCTATGGGTTATGATAAAAATTATAAGCTGAGCCTACAAACATTACATAAAACTTGTAATTACAATCTTTAAAAAAATATACCGCGTTTTGATCGGAAAACCTCTTCATTTAGGAACAAAGTGTGTTACATTATGAAATAGATTTAAATATCATATTTATTTTGTTCAATTATAAACATGTAGTAATTACTTAAAAACTCACTTCTTAAGACTCTATCGAACTTCTATTTATTCTATGTATCTCCTGAAATTCATGCAATTTAACCTCATAGCGTTTAATTTTAAATAGTGCAAGAACTCCCTGTCATCAATTATTCTTACCTACTAATCCTGAGTTCTTGATTAACAGAATTTATTTTTCCACAAGTGTGCAGAAGAAGCACTTATTAATTCTTGATTGGTCGTATACAAGTGAAATATTTCCTTGAAAAAATGCAAAGAGTTAGTTGATATAAAGTTTCTATTTGGAATCATATATACATAGACACTATATCGAAAGTAAAACGGCAAGATTTCTGGTCATATTGCATTTAAACTACTACACCTCAGTACACTCAGGGGAATATTAAATCGGAAATTTTGCAATTTCTTGCAGTTTGGGGAAATAAATTATTAGAACAGAATGCTTTCCCACTAATATGTGCGGGGTTTTGCTTTGTTAGTTAGTTGCAGTTTTCAAGTTGAGGATGCAAACTGCAACGAGTACCTCAAAAAACATTTCATAAAACACTTTCAAAACACAAATCGATGAAATATCATGGTGATTGAACAAGGGGGGTTTATTTGATAAGGGTGAGACCTATTTTGTTAGAAACTCTGTTTTAGATCCTATGTAAGAGATGAACTAAAATGTGTTTATCGTCTTGGTAAACTCATTCAACCTTATATCATACCAAATGTATTTCTCTCTATCACACAGTCATTATATTAAATACAATGTATTGGTAAAACAATACCAAGCAAGTAGCATGCACCATGCTGCAAAGTGTAATCCTTGGCAGCTTAAATGTTACTGATTGCGAGAATGTCTCTGACACAATAATTGAATAAAAGCAATTACAATACGCGTTCGATTTAAAAGTAAATTGTCGATGAGACAAATTAGTAATTCAGTTTGAGTTCTTGCCAGAAGGGCATTCAATCTTAACTTTGATTAAGAACTTTCCTTGCGATGTATTAAATATATTTTACTATGCATTAATTAGATAAAAAAATCGTGTACAGCAATAAAATTATAGTTTTTCATGAAAGACATAATATCAAAACAATATATAATTAATAGTATATTTAATTTACTTAATTAATATATATATGAAGAGACATATTTATCATATATTAAATATTTAACAATGTAATGGAAACAAAAATAATTGATATACACTTTGTCTCAAATCAACTAACCATTTCTAACATACTTCGCTTCTTATATTACAAGACAATTTTCTGATTTTATTTTTGTGAATAACGTACTATCTGTAGACTAAGATGCAATTTTTAGTAGGTTTTTGATTATAAGATCTACGATTCCTAATAAAGCAAGAAGAACAATTAGGAAGTATGAAACTCAACTATCTAGACAGTTGTGAACGTTTAGCGTCAGACATAACACGAAAACGGAAATAGAAAACACGGTTAACCATACTTTCGTATTATTCGAAAATCTGAAATGAACAATAGAGTAAATTCATGAGTGCCCATGTCTGTTAATCACATCACCTCTTTTACAAACAAACAGACGGTTGACACTACAGTGATTGGTTCTCTTAAGCCTTATATATCAGTAAATCACCTATCCTAAATATAATCTGTATGAAAGCCGGAGGTTCTAAATTTCGATACAGAAACTATAATCATCCTCATATTCATGACAAAATTCTCTATGATACAAAGAAAACATAGCAAGATATCTATACACAACAAAATTAAAAATGAAGCATTTCCATTTTTCCATGAAGGCATTGTTAGTATAAATAATTCTGAAGGCAGCGGATAATTTTCATATAAAAGACTCAATAGCGTACATATTTGAATTTGTGAATAAGTGTTATGTGTGTATAATTAGTGAGAAGATAATTATAACTGAAGGACCTGTAGAAATTTCACAGTTCTATCATTGCAGATATCTGTGACACTTCCCATTCCGTGCAGTTATATCGTGACATCAGATCACACGATTTAATTGCATCACCTGGTTATGTCTAAACGTATTATTTAAATACTCGTCTCAACATGCTCTAAAAGATATCTGTTTTTGATGGCGATTTTAGAACTCGTTATGTTTACTATGTCATCATTAACAGCCAAACAATTATGATACAGATCACATGATAACTTCCTACCTTATTTAGAGATAACAAATAATGTATTTTGTTTTTTGATTGAATGTTAAGAAAGTATATTAAAAGTTCACAATTGATACAACAAATGCATAAGATGCATTTTTTTAATTATTACATTTAAGAATACCAAAAATCGGCATAACTCGCGTTATACTATATTGATAGAATGCACTTGCTCCCTATGATATATGTCTTAATGTACTTTTTGTCTAAGATAACTAGGTAGTAGACGTTGAAGTATAAATTAGAATTTATCTTTTCAACGAATGTTTAAGAAGTAATTTCCAAATGCATTCTACATACCATTTCAGTTAATAGCTTCACGCAGCGGACCATCACAGAATCGTAAACCCCTTAAAGTTACAATATTATATGACCTTTACAATGAAAGACTACTAAACCAGTGTTTCCCTTTCGTCTTTATACGTGTAGCATGATAATTCTTGTTGTTCATTGATTTAAGTATTACTGTTGCTACTGATTAAAAGGAACATATTTGGGTGTTTGTGTAGTTTAAGTTTGCGACTAGGGGTTTGAAATACTTAATTTAGGTTTAGCTAACCGTGCTTGCTCAATTGAATCTGTAATATGCTTGCATAGTATACTGCCATATCGCGTATGGAAACTAATCTCGGATTTATTTCAGTCAGCACTAATTTTAACTAGAGAAGTCTTTATATACCTCGAAGATAAAACCTATGTTTTCATTGTTTCAACACAGGGGCTGGTACCTATCATTTAGCTATTCACAGGCCCCCACTATTAGCACTAGATATTCGTGGATTTTAGTGCTCAATCTGTGTATCTATTATTCGGGCTTAAATATCCACGGTTGTTTTAAAAGCTTCTTGAGCACAAAGGTTCTTAGTTGATTAAACAGCGCTATCTTTAAAAAATATCATTCATTAAAACACATCAACAGGTTTCCATGGGGCGAAGTTTGGGATGATCAGCGAGTTTCACTCCTCCCCTTAACACGATTATTAAAACTAATATTATAAAGGCTGATAGCATATTTAATGCTGATTCCCACGTAATAATAAACTATATAATCAACATTCGGCTCTGCAAATCGCTGTTACTCAAAACAATGTGTTATTAAAAACGTGGTTATTGAGGATCATTCAAAGATTTCATAATCTAAAGAGAAAGTGTATTTTTTATTCTACCTGTTCAACAGTATATATAGAAAAACTGAATTATACAAAACCGAATTATAAAAAGTATTTAAACAATTTACAATCACAACATTTTTAATATATTATTTTGGTCCACAGCGATTTTTTTAGTCGGATGTAATAACTGTGTGGAGAGTCACACTAACAAGCGCCTATAGATGGTTGTTTCCTCTGTAGAAAAGTAGTTGCACTCTAAAGTCAAACCAGTCAGATACAAAAAAAAAAGAATACAAAAAATAGAAAATAAAGGAAAACTTTAGCGCTATCGGGATTTGTGTTTTATCCCTGTGTATACGCCTTATCTCCGAGGCCAATGGACCATAATTTTTCCAATTTTTATTCTCCTTCTCTCCCGTACTCCTGCCCCAGGGTACTGAGGCGTCTACAATCTGCCAGTTTTTTGTTAGACCTTGTCAATGACGACCAACTCTGGACGATTATGTTCCAATTGCTTGGTCGTGGAAAACTTGTGTCCCGCCATACCTCTACTTTTCCATCCTTATTTGTCCTCACTTCATCAAGCACCTCCTCAAACTACTTTCCAGAACACTTAACCCCAACCCTCTTACACACCTCCCAATATATCCGGAGTCCCATGCGATGACGTATTTTGCGGTACTCTCTCTCTCTCTGGGGCAGTCAGGGCTGTAAGGTGCTCAATTGACTCTGAGATCTTACCACAAATCCGGCATTCTGCAGCTGGTGTGTTGTTGGTATCATAAAAGGGGTACCATTGTATGATCGTCTAATGGTCTGTCTATCTGTGATATATTCATATCTAATTGTTCATATTTTTTGTGTGTGTGTGTGTATGTGGTACATGCATTTTGGACACACCTGCTTCATGCGTCGTTGATCTTGCCCACCTCGAATTCGTCTCATTCTTAGAGGGGAGACTGGAAACCTGTTTTGGACGAATATTTATTCACTCCAAGACATTGAGTGAATATATATATATATATATATATATATATATATATATATATATATATACATACATATATATATGTATATATATGTATATATATGTATATATATGTATATATATACATATATATATATATATATGTATATATATATAGTTTTTTGTTCACCTTCCAGATGTCGATCGCAGAAGAATGGAAAGTGAATGTCTTTGCTTGCATACGTCTTATTTTCATACACATCAGCGTCCCCCAGTGAAGAGAGGGAAATACCCGTTAAGCCTTCCGCTGTTCTCTAGGCCCAAACCTAACTCACTGACTCCAGCTTACCTGATCATGTAACTCACACGCACATCTGATCAACTGACCCTCATTTCTGGTAAAACGAGTCTACAATATAATTCAACATATTCCTGTCTTATTTTCGATCTATTTCCTAAAACAGCACATTCCTCTCCAAGAACAATTTTTTTAACAATCGTGTTCATAATGCCTGGTCTTGTGCTGCACACACAAAAGTTTCAGTACTCTTATCCAGATGCCCAGCTCTAGACCATTGCCATGATCTTCCATCAGCCACTTCTGCTATATCCTGAAAGAACCCTCCATGCATTTTCTTCCTAGCTTGTTCCTCAGCCCTCTCTCTATCCATACGTTTCACACACTCAGCCTTGATCTCGCATACCTCCACTTCATTGGTCACAACCTTAAGCATCCACTCTCACTTCTTACCACATTCTCCTCGATTGAAATCTCCTCGGTTCTAACACAATCTTTTACACTTTTCAATCCTCTCCCACCACATTTCCTCTTTTGATACAGCCTTGATGCGCTACTTCGAATGTGAAATATACCAAACATTGCTAAAATTGTTCCTGTTTTTATATCCATGCCATGCAAACCTTGCCAGACTATTCTAAAATTCCCGCACTGTATCCTCAAACACTGACTGACCATGTATTCACTGCTTTCATTTGGTTTCCTCGATAGAATTTCGACTTTGAAATTAATTTCACTATTCTAAGATACTCCTTCCAGACTTCCTCGTTGATTTCTCTGGTTATGATGCCTACATCCTCCAACACTTCCAAATATTGGTACCCTATATCTTCTATTTCTTTAATGATTTCTCCATTTGGCAACACTATCCTGTTCGAATGAATATTTACTCCTCTTTTCATTACCAGCACCGCGCATTTACTAATCCGAAACTCCATCCCAATATCTCTTGAGTATGTCTCTACAAGTTCTACCAGTCTATCTATTTCCTTTTTTATTTTTACCGAATATTTTCAAATCCTGCATTAACAGTAGATGGTTGAGACGTGTGTCACCAGATTCAAAGTAATACCCCAGTTTTTTCTCATCAAGAGGATGCTCAGTCGTATCTTTATTTATACAAAAAAGAAGTTGCGATGACGAATCTCCTTGAAATATTCGACGTTTAATGCCAACTTGTACCATCTCCTCTCAGTTTGCTGTCAGCACCGTTTTCCATTGAGCCGTACTTGTCTCCAAACCCTACCACATTCTCAGCAACCTTCATTCTCAACAGTGTTTCACGGATCCATAAATGAGGAACCATGTGATAAGCCTTTATGTAATCGATCCACGCTGCACTCCGATTATTCTTATTCCTCTTTGCTACTTATCAATCAATAGTTTTCCCTTTGATACACCTCCAATCTTTCCGACATCTTTTCTGTTCATCAGGGAAACACCATTACTCAAAGTTGCCCATGAATTTTTTTCCTGCAAAATTCCAGGTAACAGTTTCCACATTAGTGGTAGACATATAATTAGTCTATAATTGCTGGCATCTGTCCCCTTTGCATAATCTTTCCAAATTAGTGTCGTACTTCGCTTAACAAGTGGATCATGGGCATCTCCCGACTCTAGGACCCTTTGCAGGGCAGCAACTATAGCCGAATACATGCATTGGGACTGTTTGAACCAGAAACCCGCCCCTCCATTTGGACCAGGTCCCTTGTCTTACTTCGTTTGCTAGACGTCACATCATCAAAGGTTATCTCAACGTTCTTCATCTGCTGCATACCTGGTAGCCTTTCTCTGACCTCTCCCAACAAGCTAGCGTTCTAATTATATCGCCCTTCAACAGACCAAATCCCACTCCAGAACTTTCTGGCATCATCTGCATTAGGAGTGTTGTTATTTCCCGCCTTTTACCACTATTTATTTCTTTATACAGCTGTGACTGATTGTTCCGGAAAAGGTTGTTCTGCCGGAACGCAACACTTTTTCCAACAAAGTTCCTAATTTTCATACCGCTAGTGTGGACCTTCTCTTTCAACATTGTAAGAAAGTTCATCATTCCCTTTTCCAGCAATCGATACCTCCTTTCAAGCTCGTACTTGGCTTTCTCTCCTAGTTTAACTGCTTTTCTTATTTTAACAATGTCTTTCCGCAACCGTTTAATACTTGCCTCAAGCCACCTCTGCAGTATCGCCTTCTATCCTTCATTTCTCTCGTTTTTTTCTGCATTAAGTCTAGACGATTCGCAACCGGGTATGACGCTGAATACAGAAGCCTGTTAAGTTTCGTAATCAATATGATCTTTCTGATGATGTTGAGAATTATTCCTTGAACAATTTTTACCTCGCTTTTCACCGTCCGCCTGTCACTACTTTTCATGTTTGGAATATCTATGATCTCGTCTCAAATAAGAACCTCTCTTAATTTCTGAAGTACTTCCTTTTCTACAGAAGTCGAAGTTCGTACTTCATCGCCACTTCTCCATGCATCTACTCCTTCCACTGTTTCAATTGTGTCAGAGTCATTGGTCTCATATGTCTTAGATCTTTCAAACTGCTTTTTATGAGTTCCCCTAACCATAGGATTCCATTCTTATTCTTTGCCGCCCCCCCCCATAATCGCTTAAATTTCCCTAGTTTAATCAATTTTACTTTCGCTAACCATCTAATTCCTAACCATCCGTCCAATCTCTTTCCTTACAATCACAGAAAGTAAGTTGTTATTTTTAATATGTTTTAACTGCAAATACCAAACTCGCGATATGCCTAGCTCCAAGTCCTCTCGATTAATAATTATTTTTGATAATAATAATAATAATAATAATAATAATAATAATAATAATAATAATAATAACCACAACACTCAATCAACGCCACACAGAAAGAAATGATGCCATAATGCCGAGAAATGTCAAGGATGATGGAAAGACCGAGGGGAGAGAGAGAGAGAGAGCAGAGATTAGACCTTCGCTGGAAAAGAACGAAGAGAACTGTGGACTTGGAGAGGCGTATTACCACTCATCTTCGAGTGGAGACCAATGGTTGCTGCTAGCGAGAGATCGATGGTTGGCGGCTAGTGGAAAATTGCAGATTAATTTGCAAATGTTATCGGAAGAGGTGGAGAGCACTAGAAAATTGGGGAGATTTGTTGTCACTCATTTTCCAGAAATCACCACAGGCTGTTTCCAAGGATAGATGCTTTATGACTTGTATGAAAGCTCCTTATGCGCCAATAATAATATTATTGATAATAATAATAATAATAAGAAGAAGAAGAAGAAGAAGAGGAATTTCATAAGACGTTAGAGACGTGCACTCCCGTGTTCTCTCATGAAAAGGTATCGACAGCATATCTCCGCTGAGTGCTTTGTATATTACGACGAAAGAGAGTCGGCCAGTTATATATATATATATATATATATATATATATATATATATATATATATATATATATATATATATATATATTATATTATATTATATTATGGGCGCTTTAAAAAGAGTCCTGTTGTGTAATGTGTGGGTATATGAATATAATGGCGTACGCACTGAATAGTTGTGTTGTGTATTTTATCTGTATATTCGTGTACGTGTGAATGAGTGTATGCATATACATCGTATCATTTAGTTGATCGTTTAGTATTTATATTTTAACACTTATGCAATAGTTCTAACAGGAAACTGGTGAGGTGGGCGTGTCGTAACAGTTGTAGGTAACAGTTCTTTTTTTAACAGATATAAAAAACAAAACAAAACACATACCTGAATTATTTATGAACGTTTGTTCTCATGGTCTGGCCGGCATTTTCAGAGATTACGCGTTCTTTACATGTTGGCTGTCCGAAGTAACGCCGCTGACCACGTCATCTCGAGTCGTCCGTTCTCTCTGATGCCAGCTTAGGACTCTTAGAATCACAACAAATCTACATACATCACGTGTCTCATTATGTCTCATCATTACGTGTATAAGTCCAACATGATTTAACCCCAATCTTGTTATTTGATTATGAAGAACCTACTACAATGTTTGCATCTAGTTTCTTTTTTCACATTCATTTTGCGATTTATTATACGTTAAACATTTTCCCAATTTAATTGTTTATTTTTCTAATCATAATAATTGATCCAGCTACCGGCAACCGTTCGAATTAATTAATTAATTAATTAGTCGATAATAATAATAATAATAATAATGTTTTCACCCTTGGCCCAGCTTGCTACAGTTAACACACATACTACTCTATGATCACTAAGGGTCACAATATATATATATATATATATATATATATATATATATATATATATATATATATATATATATATATAAATCGAGAGATGGAGACAGACGTACAATTCAATTTTATTTATTTTGATCGTCCTTAAAAATGGATGGATAAGATTTCATGTAACTTTAATACATATCTTTTGATATATGTGTATATGTATATATGTATATATATATATATATATATATATATATGTATCTATATACATATACATATATATATATATGTGTGTGTGTGTGTCTGTGTGTGTCTGTGTGCGTGGGAGTGTGTTAAGCTTGCTGTCGTTGTCCCGTATTTAAATCCGCATACTATGATGTAATTCAGGTAAACTTCTAATGCATTATTAAAAATGAGATTCTCTATGGATTGTGATACGCTATATAGTTGTGAAATATATGATTTTCTCCTGAGTTGAAATTTATCATCGTTGATTCCACGCGATTCTGCATCATTTAAAAATGGTGCATGACTTGTGTAAGTAAGTAATTAACATTAGGTTTTGCCAATCACATCACCCCTATATAGTACCTCAATTATCCATAACTAGATATATTAAAACTTGCGTTGTATTAATAATAAACACAAAAAGTAGACTTCAAATATCAATATTTTCGGTTATTTTCAGTGTGAAATTATTAAATAAAATCTTTTTATATTTTATGCAGACCGACTACATTTAATTGTGTCAGGAATTATTTTTTTCAGTGTTTTCCATGAAGAGCTTTACATAAATATTGTAAGAAATGTGACGGTGTCTTTCCTTTTGTGATTTGCGATACACTATATATATATATATATATATATATATATATATATATATATGTGTGTGTGGGTGTGTGTGTGTGTATTTGCGTATAACGATATATATATATATATATATATATATATATATATATATGTATATATATATACATGTATATATATATTGGCAGTAAGTCATTATTTGAGCAGGTCTGATTTAACACAACTAAGTTCTTATTTATCCCTATGTTGTTGGCTAACATTTGAAATCGTCTGTTTTTTCTCATCTGACATATTGTATATTATGGCGATCAGTACTTGTGGGTCGGCCATATTCTTCTCAAGGTCCATTAATCGGTGCATCCGATCGGTTTTAGAAGCGATTGTTGTTGTAATTTTCTTTATTGAGGGGGTGTGTATTATAGTTGGTTCTATTTTTTTATTGGTTATAAAGGTGGGTGCAGGATGGGCATGGGCGAACGGTTTTATTATTTATTTTGATATTCTTATTTTATATTATATTTCTTTATTTTATTTATTGGAAGTTATAGAATTCAATGAGTATATTTGTCCGGTTAACAAGAGGGTGTAATTTTTTTCAATTAACATGGCTTCTAGAAATGTAAGTATTTGTGTGTAATTGTTAAGATATCGATTTTTAGTATTTTTAGTTAAGATATTTCTAATGTCGGACGATTGTATATACATATATATATATACATACCTATATATATATATATATATTAGTAAAGAAACATGAAGAAAATAAATACATCTCAGATAGATATATTCATTCCAAACACTCACACAATGTATTGGTTTCCCTCACTGTCTGAACATTGAACCCTGACTGTAGCGTCGCGTCAGGACTGATGATTTGACGTACATTGTGCCGCACTGTTAAAGGATTTGTTCTAACTCTCCTGGGAAATTAACCACCGTCGTTCGAAGCGGTAATTCCGGTTATCCTTAGCGCTGAATATTAGATATTGCATGCGAACTTGAAACCTATGAATCAATATACTAGTCAAGGAAAGATCAGATGAGAAAGAAAATAAAAGAATAAAAATTGTACGGACACGCTCACAGCTTGATTTGCAAACGTGTCGGAGCGTTTTAAGTATTCTCTTGGTGTTCGTTCGTACAAGGTGCTCATTATATATATATATATATATATATATATATATATATATATCGATATGTGTGTATTATATTGATATATACATCCATATATAATAGCCATTTTCATTTATACGATCATATACCACTATAAATTATGTTCTACATTGCATATATATATATATATATATGTATATGTATATATATATATATGATATATATATATTATGTGCATTAATTTATTGACCATTTTAAGCGCATACTATATATATATTATATATATTATATATATATATTATTATATATATATATATATATATATATATATATATATATATATATATATATATATATAATCTACATGCCCTGTGTTTCCACTGGAGAGCCAGTTAACTAAGAATTATATGAGGAGGTTTAAAGTTGGTCCAGGAAGAGATTCCATCCTAGTGGGCAGTTCTTATGAAAACGGGTCAGTGGCATATCAACATAGGATAATCCCCCAGTCAAAAATCTCCGTCTTTGTCACCAATTATTAAATCAAGATGGGCATTTACACAGTCCCCACCGCTCTATTGTAACTTTTGGTCATTCTCTTACCTAATTGAAAACCTTGTGCGCTTTGTTATGATACAATTGATGACAGATGCTTTGACGACGGTTTTTGAAACATTTCCACAAGAGGACTTTAATGGGGCATTCCAGAAGTTAGTGGAATGGTACAAGTGCATTGCACCCAAAGTACATTACTTCAAGATGACTAGAGTTGGTTGTGTACTATCAATAGGAGTGGCAATACGAAAAAAGTCTGGAAACTTATCGAACGAATCTCTAATGCTAACCAGGAACATTTAAAATAATTATTTGACAATATATTAAATTATTAGAGTATTTAGTATGAAAAGAAAAGTTAGAAATACTTCCGTATAATACGGAACAAACACTTTGTTACACGGGTTTTATTTGGTTTGTAATATGTAAGAGAACGTTTTGTCAAGCATACACGCACACAGGTAGGAACGCACACACAGACATATATATATATATATATATATATATATATATAAATAGATAGATATATAGATAGAAAGAGAGAAAGTGAGAGAGAGAGGGTAAAAGAGATAGATACAGTCGCAATAGGCTGCGTAACTCTATCAACTTCGTTTATGCATCTAGTCTAGTACACCTCCCGAACCAGGAATCAACCCTACAAGCATCGATAACATTAAATTATCAGTTCTACATTCTGGCCATGCGATCGGTGCCTGGAAGCGATATCATCAAATGTCTCGCAGTATAAATAATTAAGGATTGATTTTACAGTTTCTGATATATTTGTGTATTTCAACTAAATATGAGAAAATTACACAAAAAAAAGATTTCGATTTAACTTATAATAGCCAATTTGAAATTAGAAACGGCAACTTTACAAAATAGTTGGTGTAGTCACATATGAGTGCACACACACATACACACATGCACACACGCACCCACCCACACCCACACACACACACACACACATATATATATATATATATATATATATATATATTAGATAAGACACAAATTATAGACACCCATAAAATACAAGTAAAAACTACTAAAATTAAATTAATTGATCGTATTTTTACTCTGTTTTACAAAAACAATATGGGTTTAAATCGCCTATAAACATGGTTTTATTTACACTTGATTAAACCTTTTAAACTGTGTTTAATATTGCAGAAAACTAAACCATATAAATAAGAAAATAATAATAACGCTGTTTATACACGGAAAACCGGTTGTATAAAATATAAAGGGTATAGGAAAAATCTTATTACAAATATACATTATATTTTATTTAAGGTATGTTATAATTATTAGGTTAAATATAACCGTAAATATCCTGCATCTGGTTTGAATATTATATAAAAATGCTAATTCTGAAGCATAGAAACCTTACAACAATCAGTTAACCATTCTTCTGAAAGCAGCTAATTGAACACATATCTTTATTTACATCAATTCATAAAAAAATATTAATGAAATACGATAAGTAATGTTTTCCGTGTAGTGAATTGAATCCTGGTTTTTAAGTAAATGTATGTTTTTCAAATTATAAGATTACAAAATGGTACATTTGTATTTTTATGTAAAAAATATATTTATTGTGACATGCAAAAATGACCTAATTAATCTACCATAGAAAAATAATTTTATTAGTGACATTCAAAATGACTAAATTGGTCTATCACAGAAAATATTTTTCAGTGAGATGCAAAGATGACTAAATTGGTCTACCATAGAAAAATATTCACTATAAGGTATTGTGTATAAGCAAGAATTTTTATAGTACGATTCTCGTTGACGCTACCTTCTAATTTTGTCAGAGATGAAAAGGATATAGAAATAATTCGACAACGTAGCCGTACAAAGACAACATTAGCTGGTGTACAGGGATTTCCTACAGGAAAATATCTTCCAAATCACAGTATTCATTAATTCCTTGAAATCTCTGCCAGGATACTTCTATCTATGACAATAGTTAAAAACCAAATAACAGGATTTGACTGATATTCTAAACTTTGAACTGGGGCGTTTGTTACAGTGAGGTAAACATGGATAGTTACCTGAATTACACGCAAAGAAACCACTTGTCTTTTTACCAACAACAATTAGATGCCATTTTCACCCCAGTTTAAATGTATAACATTTGCTTTGATAAAATACCCGGTTAAAACAAATTCATTGGACAAACCTTTACTCCTAATCTTAAAGGTCCTGTATATGACCTTCAACTATATCCGATGGTGTGGTCCTAGCTTGCGGGCTTTAGGGAGTATGGATCCACCCTTTAATTGCCATTGGTCTCAGGTCAACTCTGACCCGGACTGGTAGTATCTGTTAGGGACCGATTTTTGGGTTAAATAGACACCTACGTAAAAAAAAAGCAAATATACTCAATTAAAAAATGTTCTTCAAAATCAGTGGATTCGTCATTTAATAACGGAGAAAGGGGTGATATGTCTTAAAACAAAAACAACCAACCTATTTTTAAATGGAAAACTACGTTAGAATTATAGCAAACATCATGAAAAATATGGTCATATCGCTCTGCCATAACGGATTTCCGACTAAATGCACCAGCTATACCAGAGCAAAATACGAAGCGTAGATAGTATGATAAGTGTCTAACTGACCTTCAAATGAAACTCAAGACTCTCTGATTGCTATGTGAAAGAAATGAATCGTTTTAAACGAACTATCTTTACACATTATTTCGTTATCGGTACACCCCACTGCACTTACCTATGCACTTTGGGTAGATAATTTAAAATGTGGATACCTAACGTTTCGAAATCATTAGACACACGTGTCTAGAAGCAAAGTTTTCTGGGAACCATTAATAAACAATTACTTCCAACTGAATCGAAAAAAGAATCCATCGCTAAATTGTGAAATGTAAAAACATTGTTTACATGTAATTTCTCATTCCATTACGAAGAAATACCGCATTGCATTGTCGGAGTAAATATGCGTATTCGAGGTTAACGCTTTAAGACGCACCCCAATTGACCACTATTTATTCTTCCTGTGTAATTCCAACCCTACAACCTATTAGATGAGAACGTGTCAGTTGCAACATGTATTCTCACACTACTAGTGAAGAAGCTGGCACCCAATATACAAGGTTGCTAATGCAAGATCAATCAAACTCAACAGACTGACTGACATAATGGCATTTTCTTTAATATATATTCCCTTTTGAGAAAGAGAAATTTTGACTAATATAATATGACTATATAAGACACAATCTCAACAGTATGATATTAAATACGTACCTGCTTTTCAATAGAAAAATTGTAGTGGATATATACTGTATATTTGTACTCATGCATACGCATATCTATGTGTGTATGTTTCATTTTATATGAGAACGTTATCAGAAATGGAGTCCCCTTTTAGTGGAAAATGGTTAATTTCTCTATCATAATTTTCCAACACTCTTTTCTTAAACCAGCGAATTGACAACATTGATTATATAAGTAGTGTGAAATACAAATTTACCTTTATGTTATCGCCGCTTAAAACATATTATACGTTATTTATCTTGATAGTTTGTTTTTTGAAGTTCGCTAGATCCCTTAAAGCTATTCATGTAGTCTGGTGTAGTAACAAGTAAAGTGAGGTTGCTTAAATTTTCATCATTAGAAAAAATGTACCATTTTGGATTGGGTCAGTAGATAGCTGTGCCAGAAGAATCTTATTTCGCTTCGAAACTTAAAAAAGTAATTGTTATTGAACGGAGTTCACATGCAAGGTTAAGACGCCAAATGTCATAATGTACTTAGAAACCTTTATAAAAACAGACTGAACACAGTTGGCAATGGTGCTTCATATGTAATATATTTTAGTTCTCTCTCCCTCTTTTACTCTCTTACTCTCTTTCTCTCTCTCTCTATCTCTCCCTCTCTATATATGTATATATATATATATATGTATATATATATATATATATATATATATATATATATATATATATATATATATATAACTACTTAATTTACTCACATAAAATTAATATACGAAAGTATAGATTTATGCGTAAACTTTAAGTATTTACTTCAAAAGTGCTCAATACGTAGGTAGAGCTAGTTAGTAATTTATAAAATATATATGGCGATTAAGCTCCACTGAATATTTCGCGTTTCATCCACTCTAGGACTCGTCAGGCTTATGCGCCTGAGGAGTCCTAGAGTGGATGAAACGCGGAATGTTCAGTGTAGCTTAATCGGCATATATATGTTTTAAATTATATATATATATATATATATATATATATATATATATATATATATATACGCACACCCACACATATGTATAAACGTATATATATATATATATATATATATATATATACATATATACGTTTATATGATATGATGAACAAATGATGAGAGACCATTTTCAACATTTAATATAATATTAGCTAACAGACCACGGCAAAACATTTTGCAGGGCAATTTTGTTTGTATGTAGAAAATAAATGAAAACTTCACTAAAAAAAACTCCAATTGTCCGACGATGCTAGATCAAATATTTCTTTTCCTTTAGCAGAGATTAGCGCAACGAACTGGTTATATAAAAACGTAGTTTATTCTTCGAACAGCTTTTGGTTGTTCCAATCTCGGAGGTATCTGCCAGTCTGTCGTAAGATTCTAACGTAGCTCAACTCGCGCACTAGCCGTTCTTTGGAATCCTCAACCTCTTTCGCATAGTTATAGATTTAACTATCATAAACACAAATTCTGCACAATCCCCATAATTTCCAATGTGACCTCGAGGTCAGATCAGCCAGTCTCTGTTAATTTCAGTGTAAACCCATTTCGATTTTGTGCTGAATTTTTGTACATCACAAGAGTTAACTTTATCTATAAACATGTTTTTCAAACATTCTTTCCACGAACTAATATAAACTATTTTTTCCAAAACCTAAATTCTAAAGAATAACAATTATATTTCGAGCTAGCCATGACTCTTTATTACGAGCTCGGAGTGTTCTATACATACATACATACATACATACATACATACATATATATATATATATATATATATATATATATATATATTCAGAGAAAGAGAAAGACAGATATTAATTTTTTAGAGAGGGTTTAGATGAGATAAGTCATCGGTAGCGTCGGTTTCAAACCTGATAATAGTGAACCGTTTTGATACGTGTATTGAGCTCTCTTCAGCTGATACCCATCTGTTTTATTACGGGAGTTGGGAAAATACACATGGCAAAATCGCGTGCAAAATAGTTTCTTTTTAAATACCATTGAATACAAATAAGAAAATAAAAAAATGGTTTGTTAATGTTTTAGACGCTAAAGTAAACAAGAGAAATAAAAAAGAAAAAGAAAGGAAGATGAACAATCGAAAAGGAGAAATTTTTATATACTTAAGAGTTTTCTAGTATGTGGTAATCTATCACGTAACTTATAAAACAACATGGATTTTAAAACTACTAATTTTATATCTACCCATTTTTCATGCTTTAAAGATAATTATTTTGCTTCTAACTCAATTTCTAACTAGTCTAATAGAGATAATTTGCAAATGCCTAAATGCTAATTTGAATTGATAATAATTATTTTTATAATTTTTTTATTTAACTTTATTCTTCTTCTATCTTAATTATGTAATACAGTTGCATCTTTTTCGTTCACCCACCTTATTTAATATAAATAAAATGTACATTTCTCTAAATAGCCCGAGGGACAAAAAAGTTGCACAAATTCTGAAACATTGATTTTCCTGAAATTGCGGAAAATAAATATTAATACATTGGAAATTAGATTTGAAAACGTTATTTGTTTAGTTATATGGTGTCCTTCACAGACACAAATTGTTAAAGGTTTATCGGCTGACTAAGAATAAACAACCTAAAATAAACCGTGACTTTAATGATCTAGCTAATACTAATGTAATTAACAGGTTTTTACAGTTTAAGATCAAAGTCCTTTTTTTCGAAAATGCAATATTGACAGTTGCAATAATTGCTGGGTTTTATCCGACATCATTCTAATTACTTGTTTTTAAGTTGTACGTAAGACATATCAGCGTCATTTAGTGTTCGAAGAAACTCGATTTCTTGCACTGTATGTTAAAAAGAACAGAACATTTATTAAATAAAAAGGCAGAGAACGTAGTAAATTTGCGAATTTATATGAGAAGCGATATGCTTATTTAAACCGTATGTGGCTCGGTCTACAAACTTATTAATTCCTCTAGGATCATCAACTATTTCTATAAGTCCATGAGTTGGTCGTTCGATCGAACTGTTGCACTTACGTTCTTAAATGAAATAACCCTTGAACATAAGTCTTCACATTAAAACTGTACGTTCGTTTATACGTCGCACAATAATTAAATTATTATGTTTACGCATTGTTCATTAATCTGTCGTTTCTTCTCAAGGATATATCGTGTTGTAAAACGTATTGGCGAGATTATTCGGCATGATAATACTGAAACCAGGAAAATGTTGAAGTCAGCATTGAATTTGTGCCACGAGTGTCCAGACGAAGTCCACAAAATCTTTGGTATAATTCGGTCCTCATATGAACGAGCATTTTTATTGACCCATCGTAACAATATTTATACTTCTATGTATAGCCTAAATTGAAATGGCGACAATGAGTATCGGTTGATGATTATGTATAAAGTGTGAAAATACCAGATGGCTGACTAGATGCTGTAAGGTAAAAACTTACACGGAGCAAGCTAATCATCGTATTAATCGCATGGTTTCAAATTGAATTCTGAACGCCTTTCCCTGTCGTTTTTGCTTTCGAACAATACACACGCACACACACACGCACACACACGTATATATATATATATATATATATATATATATATGAATATATATATATATATATGAATATATATATATATAAATTTATATACATGTATTCATACATATATAGAGAGATAAAGAGAGAGAGAGAGAGACATTTAGTGATATACGTCAACACATATATACTTTTTTCAATTAGAATTACGCGTCTTCGCTAACCAGTAATATAAATAAACTAAATTTTAAAAAAAAAAGTTATAGGGCAAAAATATAAGCCCGTTTATTTAGAATGAAAGCATTACGTCAACATAGTGATTAAATATGTTTAAATTTGTTCTTATTTTTCATTAAATTATTATCCTTTTTTTTAATCTTGACTAAAACCTAATTGTGCATCGAACCGACACAATACCTTACAACAATTAAGCAGGGTCAGCCGAGTGATTTCACAGAAATCATGTAGATAAATCTTATATTGTAGTGATTAATTATTGCGATCATTTATTCATCACTGCAACTACATGAGACAAGTGGCATAGTACATAGTTTATCGTACCTTTTCATATGAAATTCTAGTCCGCTCAGTTCAGCTGTTTCTTCGAAACCTGCATGAGTAAACGTTATATAGTACGAGACTAATCATTATTAATACTTTATTATTCCTAACTGTAAGTTACTGGGTTTGGAGTTATGCATAACACTGTTTTTTTCTTTTGGGGGATACGTAGGCGTCATAACTTTCCAAAGTCCGGAGTCCACTCGAGGATTGGCGTTTATGAGTGTAGATTAGTTAATGGGACAATATCGTAGTAATATTTAGAAGTGGAAATTTAGTAATGTGTATTACTAAAGATAACTGCTAATCAAGAATTTGTCTATGTTGGATTTTAAAACGATCAAATTGTTTTCAGATGGGAAGCAAGCAAACGGAATGAGTTCCACACGCGTGCAATTCTAAGAAAGAAACTTTGTTCATGGAATGTACTTTAAGGTTTTTAGCACGGAAAAAGAGTGGGGAAATTAGCTTGTTTCCCAGTTGACACCAACTTGGTTGTCTTCAAGTCCAACATAAACAAGTTCTTGATGAAACACCCCCTTAAGTAATCCAATTTATCAAATGTTCATTTTTAACTGTTACTACGATACTATCCTATAGATGACTGTACATTCAATAAACCTTTTTTCTCGAGTGCCCTTTCGTGCTTGATAAGTGGCGACACCTAAGTAAAAGAAATAATAACAATGATAGTTATTTCAGCTAGAAGGTTTTTTTTGTGAAAGTTTTGCGAGATGGAACCATAGATTGGAGCTCAGGTGAGCACTAGTAATGAAAATAACGATAAAGCGAAGACAGGTTCGCCACGTCTCTTTTGTGGAAAAGAGGTTGCAGAGAAGAGAAATCGACATCCCCACTAGGATAAGAAGTCTATTTTTTCTGTCAAGTTAGCATAAAGGCTTTCTAGCAGCTACTGCCTATATGTGGCAACAACACTGTCTTTTGACGTACCTGTGTGTTATATAAGTAGAAAATTGAATAAGCTCTGAGATATATACTGGAGAGGGAGAAACATACCACCATTTATCTAGCGACCGTACCAACGGATTTGTGCACCCATGTTCCATTTAAAATAAAGTCAAGTCAAGAAGCTTGTCAAACCATGGAGCCTTTCCAAGACGAGAGCCATTCATTTCATTGGTGTCAGACGGGAATCAGAGCCTTGATGATGTACAAACAGATTCTTGGTTTAATATGCAAGAAAATTAACGAGCCACCTTTTGTCTACTGTACAACGTTCTCAACATAAAAACAGGGAGAATCAGAGAACTTGGTAATTTAGTCCTTTGATGTGTTGCCATAGATTGGAGTGTCGTCAGGATAAATGTCTACGAATGATCTAAGGATGTGATTTGGAACGCGTTTTACATCACACTCCATGGAGAAGCAGTAAATTGGGAATTAATGTGCGTTTTAATAAGTATAGATATAGAATATTTTCGAAAACGTCCATTTTGCACATGCGGTTGTATATATCACAGTAGTCATTGTTTAATATGAAAACTCTATAATTCAATCATGATATCCAACTTTTATATTGTATTTATAATCACATTAACTATTTTGTTTGTTTTCGTTTTTTTCATAAAATCTGATATCATGTCTTTATATACAGAGTTTAATAACCTAACTTGAAACTTTTGTGTCGAAATAATGCAGATGTCTTCGGTGATTACAAGCTAGCATTAAACTCTCATGCCATTTCCAAAAGAAAGATATAAAGAGGACATATTCATACCTGGTTGACAAAAGTAGGAAATGAACACGGATGAAATTTTAAGCAGTGTGCAGCATCTTAGATATCTAAAGAAGTTCAGTCAATAACAGATGCAGGCTAAATTAAACGCTGAACATGAAATTAGATAACTATGTAGCAGACTGATAAGTTCATGATAAACTACCAAGTAAGACATTTTCTCAGATCTCCATTACTAAATATTACTACAATATGTTCCCAATGATTACTGTGCACGCAGGGACCCTTATCCCCGACTGGCCTCCAGGACTTGTTAATAGTGACTTCCATGTAAAAAAAGACTATATAACACAGTGTTTAAAACTATATTTCTCTATCCGGCTACAATACTCTTCATACTTATACTTATCTTGCATCTTTACAATGCAGCAATCCGCCCGTGCATTGAGTACTGAATCTATACATGAACTTGTGCTACAATCACTAAATTATCCTTTTCAATAGCCGCAGCAATTGCGTTGCTTACCTAATAGGTGTCACAGCATATGCCAAATTTTCTTTACACATCCGATTAGCATACACATAATAACTTCACTGAAGGTGTGATGGTGTCTTGAGATCACAGAAGATTGTATACGTGGAAAGTATATGTCCGTGAACTGCTTTATATATAAACTAAATACATTTTGAAAAAGAAATGATATTAATAGAATAAAGCGATAATTGTAGGTGCAATAATTATATACACATATATATTATATTTAGATTTTTTTTTGTTTATTTTACATGTTTTATCGCTTTCTCGCTTAAGGACGGCAATCAATTAATTTTGAAATCGGTAACGCTTTAGTTTAAATGAGATTTTACAGCTTAAGATTTTTTTTACATGGGGGTCACCACTTATCAAGGCCCGAAGGCCACTCAGGGATAAGGGTTATTGCGTGTACAGTAATAAATGAGATAGTATTGTAGTAATCATTAGTATTGGGGGTTTTGATAGAGTGTCTTACTTAAGGGGCGGTTTGTCAGGAGTTTGTTTATGTTGGACTTGAAGACGGCCAAGTTATAGTCAGGTTGGAAACAGGCAAGCGGCGGAGAGTTCCACTGGCGTGCAGTTCTAAGAAAGAAGCTTTGTTCATGGAATCTACGCTTGGATTTAGGCATAGATAAAGAGTGGGGAAATTATTGACATAAGATTATCTGTCTGTCGCTTAAACTGTTGATGATTTACATTTAAATTTTACATGTGATTTGCGCCGCAATGAGATGGCTTGATGCGCAGTCGCTCTACCGTAATTAAACAAGGACGGGGGTTGTAGACGATGCATATTAACCGTCAATATTAAACGAAACAAAGCAAAATTAAACGATTCTTTCTACAACAGTTGGATCTTCATGCATTGTACTATTTCTGAAATTCTGGGTCATTTAAATTTAATTTTCCTTCGTCGTCAACTTTTGTTTTGTTAGCTTATTGGCCTTATTGCGTCTTCTCATACTCATTTCTATGCTTTTTAACGTCGTGTCGTCTGAGTTACAACGATTAATTCTCTATCTGCGTCTTTGCTTTCCTTATATCTGTTTTTACCTGTTTTTCCTTATTTTACATCTGAGTTCATTTTATCGTTGTCTGTCATTTTCCTGCCGCATATTTATGTTTCCAATAGATTTTCTTCATTGTTATGTTTCATTTCTATTCAGGATTGTTTTCTCTCTTGGCTTTTCATATTTCAAAATTTTAATTTAATAAAAATTGATAATCCTTGCTATTGTTTTTTTCATTTTTATTTGCTGGATGTTAATTAATTATTTCTAGATAATGTGTTTCCTTAGTTTTTGTCCATTGTTACGTTTTCTTAATATTATGGCAATGCCTTTTTTACTGCAATATTTTTATTTTGTCTCGTGTTCTATGGATTACTAAATTGTAGCCATTTTCTCTTGTTACAATTTTTTGTCTCGGTTTATGGATTACTAAATTGTAGCCATTTTCTCTTGTTACAATTTTTAATATTATTTTTTCCTAATGCTTTACTACTTTCCATAACGAGTTTATTTTCATTTTCGTTTCATATTCTTTTATACTTTTTTTATTATTTAAAAGGATCCTTTTTTGTAATGTCAATAATTTTTATTCGTTTTCTCTATTTGTTCTCTCTCTACTTTACTTTTTGTATAGACTACGATAAACATTCATATTTCTTCATTCGGTTTCATTTTCTATTTGAGTTTTTCTGTATTTATCCGATTTATTTATTTCTTTTTTCTTTTTTCTTTTCTCATTTTCTACCTATAACTTACTTTGTTTTTTTTTCTACTTTCTATTTCTTTTTCTTCCCGTTATAATTTAATTAATATTATCGTATTTTTATGTTCTTTGTGTCGTTCCCCTTAGTCGTTTCATTTCTTTTACACAGTGATCACCACTTATCAAGGCCCGGAAGCTACTCAGGGATAAGGTTTATTGCAAGTACATTACGTTAGTGTGGAGATTTGGTTAAGTGTTTACTTAAGGGGGCGGTTCATTAGGAATTTGTTTGCATTGGACTTGAAGACCTCCAAGTTGTAGTCCGGTGGGAAGCAGGCAAACGGAACAGAGTTCCACAGGCGTGCAGTTCTAAGAAAGAAGCCCTGTTCATGGAATCCGCGTTTTGATCTAGGCACAGATATAGAGTGGGGAAAATTTGTCACGGTGGAGTCGGCTAGACGGGTGTTTTTCGTGAAAGATTGGCGAGGAGGGACCAGAGATTGGAGGTCAGACGAGCACCTGCCATGGAAATAACGATAAAACAAGGATAGGCTCGCAACATCTATTCTGTGGGAGAGAGGTTGCCGGGTAGAGAAAAGGGTATCCCCCACTAAGCCACGAAGTCTATTTTGTACTCTGTCAAAGCAGGATAGGCTGTTTTAGCAGCTCCTGCCCAGCTATGGCAGCAGTATTCCATCCTTGGACGTACTTGGCTTTTATATAGATAGATAATTGCATCAGTAGTGAGATATCTTGTGGAGCGGTAGAAGGATCTCACCATCTTTCCAGCGACCTTGGCAACAGACTTGATGTACGTGTTCCATTTCAGATCAGGAGTAAATGTCAAACCTAGAAGCTTGTCAAAACACGGGGTCTCACCCAGACGAGAGCCATCCATCACAATTGATGCCAGATGGGGATCAGAGCGTTGATGATGTAAGGATCGGAGTTTGGTTTTGGATGCATTAAAGGTAACCAGCCACATCTTCCCCCACTGAACCACGCGCTCGAGATCAGACGAGAGAGAATCAGAGAGAACTTTGTCATTTACAGCCTTTGATGTGTTGCCGTAGATGGTCGTGTCATCAGCATAGATGTCAACGAATGATTTAAGTATGTGTTTAGGGAGGTCATTGATGTTTCATTTCCCTAATCCGCTACCTCTTTGTTCATTATACATTTCCCATTTCTGTTCCTGTCAGTGTGTCCTTGTTTTTTTTTTTTTAATAAATAATTCCAACTGTGTTTATGCTCCTTATTTTTTTCCTATCCGTCGTCATATTTTCTTATCTATTTTCCAGATTAACGCGTTATTTATATCACGCTCGTCTTTGTTTTCTTATGCTTTTTTTTAAAGAAAATTATCTCATGTTTTGATTCTCTTTTCATGTTTGTTCTTTTTTCATTTCTAAATACATTTACTTTCTATATGATTTATTTTTCTCCCCCATGTTATTATTTCTACCAGTTCTATATTTGTTATATTTTCTCCCCAATTATTGCGAACCCTTTTCACTATTTTATTCTTCATGCATCCTTATTTTACTTTCTTTGTTTAAACTAAATATCAACTAATTAAAAATGGAAACACATAGTGTCGCGTCTACATTGTTTTATTGGCCAGTGAACAGTTTATCAAAGCTTGTGATCATCGTTTGATTAATGCAACTGCCCCCTTTTGAACACCTGTCTAATTCAATATGTCCACCACAACTTGATAAAGTGATTGGCAATGCGCTTGCTAAGAATGTTGTCGACGAAGTGGTGGATATGAACGTTTCAGATGAACAATGGTGATAACGCTGAAACACCATTCTTTTTCTCAACGCGTTCGGTGATGGTCAACGAATCAAATGTATGCGACAGATTTGAGCGTAATTTATACACTTTTTCCTTCACACTTTTCCTCATGCCGCTCTTTTCTAGCCTTCTACATTGTTTCATTGATCCTTGTTATATTAGCAAACCCTTCGGGTGTGATTAGATCACATGTTTCCAGAATGTTACGACCCAATCAACAATATCAGTTGCTATCCAGCTTTCTAGATCTTGATTCTAAGGATGGATATAAATTTTTAAGAATCACGCTGTCTTATATAAAATCATTTATGGTGTTAATTCTGTTCTCTGAATATAAATATAAATATTGGTCTTTCCGTGACCTCGTACAAAAAAAGATGGAACGCTTTTCCAGAAGAGACACTGTACTATTTTAGTTAGAGGAGTCTCCATAAACATGAAGAGAGTCGAACTGTGATTAGCGGGGTTTAATATCTTTTATCTCTTCATATTTATTGGGCCCTAGTCCACAAAATATTAATACGTTCCCCTAATAATAATGTGGAGGAAGTAATGTCTTTGTTGTCCAGTTTTTCTTTAAATTTTACGTGATCTTTTATGACATTCTTCACTTGCCTCAGTTAGTCCATAGATATAGGGTGATCCCCCTCAAAAGCTAAATGGAGGCCATCTAGAACATATGCTGTATAACGGTGAAAAAAGACCAAATACCCTAGTGTTTTGATGTGATGTTTTACATATAATAAACTAGTTATGATCAAAGTTTCATTTCATTTAGACAAAACACTAAGAAATAGGGCCTAACTAGATTTGAAGCCCGTTCTTTTTGGGTCATCCTGTATATATATATATATATATATATATATATATATATATATATATATATCGACATAGATAGATAGATAGATAGATAGATAGATAGATAGATAGATGTTGCTAATGATATGACTTAGCAATGTGTTCGGATTTAACGTTATTCTTGCCTAAACTTAAAATGTATGCACGATGATTGGATACTCTCTTTGCTCAACAGTGAATTACCTATATAGAATGAAACACTGGCAGAAACTCCAGAGGAAGTAAGTGAACAGCGGAGTATATTGTGGTTTAAAAGAAGTATCTTATTATTTAGTCTTGTATACACTCATGTTCATAAGCTGTTATATATTTGTTTACAGTCTATGTCGTGTCATCAAGGGAGAATAGAAAGCGTTTTAGAGAATTCTTGTCTAAGTTATTTAAGGTATATACTTTTTATATAATCGTGTTTAATGTGTGTGTTTTACTCGTGGGATATTTCATGATGTAGTCTTTTACATGTCGTGGTATCTCGGAAAAATATGCCCGTATTTAAAGCCTTCTTCTTAGCAGCTTTTTCGTCTAGCAGAATTCCTACCTTATATGAGGCTTTATTACATTAAGTGCATTATTTTTTATTTTACTGTTAGTATATATATATGTATATATATATATATATATATATAATTATATATATATATATATATATATATAATTACTTGTTTGTAAAATATTACAGTAAACCTGTTTTACTAATTGGGCTTTTGGAACGGAAATTCGAATTAATTAGCATAACAAAACTTTTAACCTAACTCCATTATATTTTTGCTTTGGTATTATCTCTGTATTTTAAATGAGTATATATATATATATATATATATATATATATATATATATATATATATATATATATATATATATATATATATATATAAATATATATATATATATATATATATATATATGTATATATATTATTTACTGTCAGTTGCAAAAATCCATGCTTTAATGTGCTTTGATTAGACATCGAAATTGTAAATTGGAAAGCCAGTTAATCAATTCGCCTTTTTAGGATTAAAGCAGAGTTAACTCATATAAATTTCCTGACAGTTTTCCCTGAGTAAAACACACATTCAACATCTTTCTTTCAACGTAAATTACTCCGACTTGCATCCAAAATCCATAGTGTACAGATCATCAGGCACAAAACATTATTTTATTATCTTATTTTCTCAGGCTAATTTTCTAGAAAATTTCGCATTTCTTACGGATTTTAAAACTGTGTATAAAAAATTAAATTATTTATCAACAAACATCATGCTCTACAAATGATTACGTATAATTTCCACAATAATATTCAACAGTTCTCGACTTAAATAGGCGTACAGTTATAAAAGAGAAAACAATACATTTTTCTTACACTAGTTATCTCCTCTTCTAACCCTTATACATATTCCAAAGTTGTCGTATTTGATTTAATTTATGAAAGGTTCCAGGTGTACGTAATATCTTCACCATTAGGATGATTACAACAATTATATTGTAATACATGTGTGCTTTAATCTAGATTTTATTGGTGTTACCTGATATATGGCATAAGAACATTTACGTTAGATTACCGGGGTTCAATGATTTTAAGCTTGCCCATTAAAATTGGGGCACTATTTTGTAACATCGTATATATTCTCTCGTCGCAACTCGAATATAGCAGGTCCCACTAAGGAATGGCGTGCTAGGGATTAATAACATTTGTTGCACACGAACACGTTATGGCCACTTCCCCTTACAACTCAATCCATTGTCAATCACGTCTGCACGCAGCCAGTGATGGGTTACCTGACTAAATGGAAAATAACATGTGTTCTGTGTCCAATTTGTGTCACATCGATATTGCGACTGTTAATAAACAGAGAAATAGAAAAAGACAGCAATGTAAGTAAAAGCCAGCGTTAAGGAAAACAAATTATAAATAGCGAAAATTATAGAAATAACATTGTGTGTGTTCTTATTTCATAGATTCCGAAACGGTTGAGCCTATCTTTTGCAGATTTCACACACATCAGATATTTTATGTCTGCCAGTGTTCTTAGATGTGATTTGTACAGACATTTATCCGATATGTATCGAAGACTGAAATAATTCGATCTAATAATAAAAAAGAATAATATTACGGGAAAATGTGTTACATAAAACCGGCCAAATGGAATATAATTAAATTATAGTAAATAATTTATTAAAAAAAAACACGGGGTCATTATTATCTAGAAATAGAGATTTGTGGTCAAGCATTTGGTTACCAAACGAATGATCCCCGGTTTAAGCCCGGGTTTTCCTCACCATTTAATTTAATTTTTTTTTAATTAATGAGTTTACTTTACCATACAAACAGAGATAAACTTGCAAATAGACACAAATCGCTGCTTCGGTTGCATATTTTAAAACTAAACATTAATTAGAAGTGATTTTTGCAGGGCATTAATCGCCAAGATCAAATATTAGTTAAGGTTATATTGTAAACAAACTCAGATAGAAATAGATGACGACATTATTATTATTATTATTATTATTATTATTATTTATTTATTTATTTATTTGTATTTATTATTTACTTGAGCAATTTATTCACACTAATATCAATTAATCAATAGAGTACCATATATATAATAATTCATACGCGCTTTTCATAAATTAAAATATGATGTTTAAATTCATTGTGCGACCAGACAACGGCGAGCTGCCAGCTAGTCATTATATTAACTAAGTCTATCTTTAGTCGACTACCAATTGTTGCATCATATCACTACGGACAAATCTTGTATTCCCATCATACCCCCTCATCTAACATTTTAATAACTATAACAATAAATTCAGATATTTATATTTTTATAAATGTTTGCACTGATTGTTTTATATACCGTCACGTACAACTACGGTAATGCTATTTTTCTCTGCATTAAAATTGAATAATGCCGGCAGATTTGGAAATCCCCTCGAAAGAGAATGCTATCTCCCTTTTAATATAATAGAACATATTTTTCTTGTTCTACACATAATCTTATTTACGGACTTTATACACATAAAAACGCTTATCTGAGCTTATACCTCTATTTTACTATCGTTAGAAATACAGACGCGCCTCCTATTTCTAGTATATCAGTAAGTAATATTGGACATTAGTATGATAAGTCGAGTTAAAATAGTTGATTTTTAAAGTTTCTGTCGAAGTACTTTCATCAGTAGATTACATCATCACCATACTGCCTTAAATTATGAGGATTTACCGCTCAGCAAGTAATGAGACATTGTGCCTTATGTAAAACATTGAAATATTTATCCTATTTTTAAATTTTAAATCGTTATCTCTAAGACAATTAGGTTTCGCAAGGTCATAACAATAGTTAGAAAATTGGATTGAAATTACTCTTTATTTAATTAGTTAAGAGTTTTGCAAACTATTTTTTTCCAAATTAAGAAAATTACATATATCCAGCTCAATAAGTCATCAATAGATTTTCCTTATATATGTATATATATATATATATATATATATGTGTGTGTGTCATTGTGTGTGTTTGTGCATGTGTGGGTGTACATGAGAACATTTGTTGGCTTATGTGAGTGTTATTTATATATATACAATTTATTAGAATGTTTTCAGCCAAAGTAATTGTTTCTGATACTGCAGTTCATATTTGACGTCTTCGGATTTTACAGAACAAATTATTTGAAACTGATAGATTTGTAAGAAAATATGTTGTCATATAAGAGAGTACTTTATTATTACGTTTGGTTTTCCTTATATTAGAAACTGGCCTTGGAATAAAATTATTCTTGTGGGGAAACAATTAAACAAAAACTGTTTTTAAGACACCCGTGGAATCTCTATCACTTTCTAGGGAAAATATATCAAGAAACAGACTCAATCATATTACAGAATATTAACAATAGTAGCCGGATTTTATCTTATATAATACAAACCTTACATCGATATGGGGATTAAAAAACGGGGCGAGCTCATTGCAGCTTGCGTAGATGATGGGGACTATACTTAATTTTCGATTTCACGTCGATAGCGCCAACCGTTACTCATTAATTGTACACAGTTCAATGGTAATTCATGTGATGTTACGTTCAGAGGAGCAGAAAATAAGCCCAAGAGTGGCAGCTACTACATCAACCATCAATTCGGGTGTCTGGGTTTATTTTAAGAATTGCGATGAAATAAATAATACCGAAATAAAAGAGGACGTGAGTTTTGTGCTTCTATAAGGGTTCAGTGCATACGAAAATGAAGAGAAAAGAAGTATCACACATCGTCTGGGCGATAATAAGAAAGCTATTTGAAGTTAAAGGCAACAGAAAAAAAACCCTAAATATTAGATAGGAACATTACATAAAGAATGAGAAGACACACAGATAGAGAGAGAGAGAGAGAGAGAGAGAGAGAGAGAGAGACGGCGAGAAAGAAAAGCATGGGAAAAATATAACACAGTAGTAAACATACAAGTCAAGCAAATATAATTATATGGAAAAATGCGCGCATGAAAAGTAATATTCTTAAGATTTTATTAAACCTGGAAAAGTAAAGGATAAGAAATTCAACCTGGACAAGTAAAGAACAAGATATTCTAATAAAGTAAAAAATAAGAATTTTTTAGACTTAAAATATTGCAGCTAACAATAAAATTTGAATATTGATAAATATTGTGTTTATTATTTGCATATGCTGTTGTTTATTGTTGAGTTAGAAAGGTTGTCAGTCGCTGGATTGAACTTATTTCCCCCCTATTATTTGCATATATTTATGCAGTGAAAATTGTTTGAATAAAATTAATTCATTAGTTAGTTAGTTAGTAGATGGAATTAATAATTTTATAATTTACATAAAAATTAATAATTTTATTATATCATAATTAGGATCATTTAATTCTTTTTTATGTAAATTATAAAATTATTAATTCCGTCTACTAACTAACTAATGAATTAATTTTATTCAAACAATTTTCCTTTACTTTTCCAGGTTTAATAAAATCTTAAGAATATTACTGTTCATGCGCGCATTTTTCCATATAATCCATGATTTTCCAGGCATTGATATTGTATTAATATATAAATTTATAATATTTATTAATGATTGTCAAAATAAATTAGCTCTCAAACACACATTTATGCAATATTTATCATTCAATCACAGTAGTGCCGAGCCAGGGTCTCTACCGAGACTGCGGTTCATGAATGTGTGATCAGTATTGAGCGTAAACTAACAAAAAAGAAGATGGCACTCGGTGTCTTTTTAGATATCGTTGGAGCTTTTGACAACATACCGTTTAGTAGTATGTTCAAGTCGCTACGAGAACTCGATGTGCCACCAGTACTCATCCGATGGATTGAGTATATGGTGAGGCACAGAACAGTTCAAGTAGAACTACTGAGGGCAACTGTTAAAAGGGAAGTAGTTAAATGAAACCCCCAAAGTGGGATTTTATCACCTTTACTATAGAACTGTATGCTGAATCCTCTTTTAAATGAGTTTAAAAATAGGAATATTTATGCCCAGGCTTAAGCTGATGACATCGCAGTGCTGGTCGCGGGTTCGAAAGCATCGTTGGTCAGACGCATTGCCAAAATGGCATTAAATATTCCTCATACATGGTCTGATGGAAATGGATTAGAATTCAGTAGCCGTAAAACAGAAATGGGTTTGTTTACATATAAAAGGAATTGCCAACTTGGTGACCTTTTTCTGAGTGGGCAGAATTTGAAACTTTCGCAGGAGGCAAGGCTGTTACGGGAAAAGCCACATAGAAAAGATTTCCTCCAAGGCGACTGCAGCCCTTATGCAATGCAAACAAATTGTGGGGAAAACCTGGGCAGTTAACCCGCATGTAATGAGGTGGATATACATTGCTATGGCATGTCCCATTTTGTCGTATGCATGTGTTTCCTGGATCCGCGGGACAGAGAAACTGTACTTGAAGAATCTCCAGAAGGTACAAATACTTGCTTGTTAAATGACTTCTTCAGCATATCCGAGCACACCTACTGGAGCATTGGAAATGCTGTTGAATATCCCTCCGATTAAAGAATTCCTGAAGGCAGAAGCGATACGGGGATCCTATAGAATAGATATCATGGGCCTGTGGTGGTCAAGATTTGTTGGGACTACTGGAAAAAAATAGTCACGTGGATTTATGTAATGAGGCTAGGAAGGAACTACCGCTCTTGCATGTGCCGGGTGACCTTATGACTAAAACCAGATCATTTGAAAAGCATTTCACATGTATGGTCTATGACAGAACAGGCGCAAGAGATTACGAAAAAGAGCTGGAAAGCAACGTAATCAAATGCTATACTGATGGATCTAAAATGAATGATAGGATTGGTGCAATTGTTTATATAGAATACTCAAACCACCTCACCTGTCAAAAATCTTATTATCTTGGTAAACTGAGGACGGTCTTCCAGGCAGAATTCTTCACCATACAGGTATCATCGGATACAAACCAAACACCAGTCATGAGCTTCACCGAGGAGCAGGATCTCAGACCAAATTCTAACAAGTCAGCTCTAACATTCGGTAAACATCACGACAAAAACCGACGAAGGAGAGATAGCGCATGTTTAAGGCTTTTGAATCTGAGGTTCAGATCATGGAAGAGGTTCAGCAACAGGAAATAGCTATCCTTTCAAATAGTCAGGCAGCTATTAAAGCATTGGAGAATAGTACGGAAAGATCCCAAACCGTACTGTGCTGCATTGAAAATCTAAACCATCTAGGAAAAGAAAACCGCATATCTATTTCATAAGGAGAGTTTAAAAAAATAGTTATTAAAAAAATGTTCGGTTTTTTAATTATCAAAAAAACCGATACACGGGATTGAACCTATAAATCTTTCCACCAACCCACGGGACTCTAACCGTTACGCTAACCTGTCATAGTGGCAAAATCGCAGTAAAAATATTTATATACAAAAATGTTATGCAAAATAAAAAAAAGCGTTAGTCACTTATGTATGTACTTACTCTCCTGTTTGTGAACCCACATATTTTGTTGTAACTTTTTTTCTACTGAACCAATTTTCAATTTTTTTTCAAAATGTTGCTAATGAGGTGTTCTATCCAACTATATGACCTGTTTGCAATTTGGTTGCGAACGGAATTCGATTCATTCAATTTCGGACTTAAGCATATATTCAACTACTACCTTGGTTGAATGATTAACAACGAGAAAGAAAGCAACATTCTAAAGAATTATAGAAAACTACAGAAAGAATGATATGGAAGAGCTGATACTAATAACGGAATTGATGTAGTATGGAAACAAAGAAAAAAGTTAATAACACTTGAAGCGAAAGAAAAAACAATGCACTTAAAACCGAATGTATGTATGAAAATGGAATCTTTATATTACATATATGTATATATATGCATATATATATACATAATTTTAGTGCTTATTCATATATATAAAATATATATATGTGTGTGTGTGTGTGTATGCTTAGCGAAATAAAAAAGAAGCATGTTTATCTGTTATAAGCAATAGTAAAATCCAATCCAATATAAATACATATTGTGATTCCAACAAACTAAAAAAGCTCAATACTCAATGGAGAGTAGAGCTTATTATAAGAGAAAGAAAAATTAAAACTGCAAATTGAAATTTACAATCTAACTAATTTTGCAACTGAATACACTAAAAACAATTTACAATGTCTTCAAGTTTTTTTTATTATTATTCAGTCGACCAATAAATTTGATTGTGAAGTTCATCTTACAGTTTTAATTTTCTTTCTCGTATATATATATATATATATATATATATATATATATATATATATATATATATATATATATATATCAGTAATATCTTTCAAATACACAAGATGTAATCGACCCATAATGAAAATCGTTTACTCATATTTTGAAGAACGTCTTACACGTGTTCTGGTGGGTAGCAAAAATTGAAAAAACAAACAACTCATAGTATGCAAAGCTACCTTCATGAGAAAACAGTTGGTATTTTTTTCTTAACTCGAAATGGAAAAATACTTCGATAACATAAAAAATAGAAGCCATAATCCGTATTTATTTAAATAAGCAAAGTAGGTCAAGATTAAAACAGTAGCTTAATTTCGTCATGATGATTCTAACCAGTAAGTAATTTTAATTGTGTTTAAATTGAATTATTAAGAGAAACGTATGCTTTTATTCATATTTTCGTGATAAAAATAAAAATAGCATAGTAAAATCTCTTAAAAGTCCCTATAGTTTGTATTTGTGTGGGCTTTATTGCAATTAATAATTTCGCAAATTCATGTTGCTGTAAATTTGCTGGGTTATGAAATATTATTAACATTTAATATTAGTGATTTAAAAAAAATATTTCATTATTAACGAAAACTAAAATAAATATATATATATACATATATATATATATATATATATATATAGTTTAATATTCGATTACAAGAGAGTTAATTACTAGGAACATGTTTCTGCGTTACTGCAATGTTTTAGTCTAAGCAACGCTAGGGCTGTCAAAATAGATGTAAATAATAATTAGAGTACGTGCAACTGCATATTCTTTTCATTTTTATGACTCTCGAGTGTGTATCCGTATATATCTTCTATGCTTTTATATAAAGTGGTGTGGTCCTCGGTTGATTACCGGTGTCTAACTATGTCGGATATATACTCGAGATTCAAAACAATTAAAAGAATATTCTGTTGTCACAGCCATACTTCAGTGTGTATTATTAAAATTAAGTATATAATTGAGAAAAAACTCACAATGACACATCTTTTTGTTTTATAATTGTTTTGAGAGAAACTCATAGAGGGTAAGTATAAATTATGTATTATTTTAATAACAGTTTACATATTCATTGCAATACCAGCAGTATTTTACGATTTTTTTTACAAATCTTGTTTAACTAATTTCCGTTTTTTCTCCACATTTTTAATTCCTCCGCGCTGCTGCATCTCATTTGATCCCCGATAATGATGGCCCCCTCCTTAAACTGTCGAACGCAGGTGCCCATGCATTCTCAATTACAGAGTTGCAAGATCAAGAACACACCCAATCAGCGCCCTTAATTACGCACTGCGCCTCTTAACAATATGGCAGAGCGACCAAAGAGGAAAGGGAAAGTGTGGTTTTCATTGCCGTGACAAATCCGAGCGTGTATTTTTCATTCCTTCCTATATCCCGGTTTGGCTCTCTTATTTTCCCCATCAGTGTCCTCCTTACAACACAAAGGGTCATAAGGGAATGCGGCAAGCAGGTGTGTAGGAGAGAAAATGACAGCGATGCCATTTGTCAATCTGAGGAAAAAAAGAGATTTCTTCTTGAAGAACAATCATGTCCTGTGTCAACCGGAATCGAAGCGCGACATCAAGTGACGAATATTCAAGTCACCTGCTCTGATCGCTAGAGAATGAGATGTCAGAATACGTCAGAAACCCTACGAATGTCAAAGGTTTTACTGTGATATCTTAAATGGCGATGCAAAACTGGTATTTTCGAAATATCTGTTGAAAAGATATGCTACATTGGGTCAAGATTCGGAGAGATTACAGACCCGCTATGTCTCTTTTTAACCTTCAACGTTTTATTTCGAGACACGAACGAGGGTGTGTTCTAATAAGTATTACCAATGGAAATACTACTCATACATGTGTTTATGGCATTAACTATTTTAAAGTAATTATATATTTTATTGTTAATCAAGTTCGTCAATATAGTTACTGGTCGAAGACGCTTTAAGGCAAATAATTAATACATACTTCCCTTAAGATTTCCTTACCTAAAGTAAGCTGGGGGAATTAATAAGGAAGTAAATCGCTGATAATTTGAGTAATATGTATTTTCTGGATGTTGAAAGTAAAAATGTTCGGGCTACAGTCAAACAGATCGTGTGAGAAACTAAGTGCTTCTACGTAACTTTTGTGAGGAAATGACAGAATGTTTTTAATTTTTTTACAACTTTTATATATCGACTGTAATTGTCCGATATATGAGCATTTTGAAGATAATAACGGTCTTAATTGACGGAACATATCCTTTTTACGTATGTGCTGCTGCCTGGCTTCAAAGACATACACTGATTGAGAAGCCTCTGCTATAAACTTGACTGCTTGTTTCTCTCTTTGAAAATGTGTAGGGAAATCTAGAAGTCATGCTTTTCACCAGTTAATAATGAATTTTTCAATTGTGTGTAAGAAATGCCTACTGTTAGTGGCGGCTCACAAACTCTACGGTTTTATTCACTAACAAATCAATTAAATCTGTCGGTTGTTAAGCTTTAAAATTGATAAGTGGATTTTGTTCAGTCTTTTCTTGCCTGGCTTTTTTCTTCTCATCCGCAAATTAATTTAAATTTAAATTTTAAATACAATCTGTACTGTATTGATATTTTTGAAGCAAGATAGAATCTTTAAAATGTTACAATCAGTTGACACAAAAAATTCAACCAGTTTTTATGAACAGATATTAACTGACCTAATGGCTAAAATGTTTTTTATTCCTTCTACTCTCACTATAGATTTATCACATTTCACCATTAAAAAAAAATATTCAACGGTAGTAATGCGAAGGCATTATATTGGATATTTTTAATGTAATCTCATTAGTTTGCTTTCTAATTCTCTCACTCATTTAATGAATATAAATTGACAGTAAATTCTATCAGAATATATAGTTTCATTGAGAGATCCTGTTGCTATATCCCATGAGTTCATAGAAATATCAGCTTGTTGACTCATTTTAATTAACCCATTTTCAACGATACAAGTCTAGGATACTTCTTACTTCTAGAAATGCCAACTGTATATGCATAGAGAGTCTTTGGTCACAAGTAAGGTATCCATATTTTCCATTCCAAAATGAAATGCAGAGGATTCCAAACAGTTGAACTAGATATTGGGGGTAAATTATGCAATCATTTGATCATTATTAACCCAGTTGGCCACTGAAATTAGTAGGGTTTTTTTGTGCTGCGACATACAGGAAACAGTAGAGTTCTACATGAAGTTCCTTTGGATGTAAGGAGACACCAATTGTCTGAAGATTAATTTCTACCTCTTTTCTTAAAGTGTAATACGTCCACCTTCACAGCCAGTAATCGGATTTGTATTTTCAACAAAGACAACATTAACAGTGCTCACACATTTAAATCTGTGTAAAATATCAGCCATTAGATCCGCGGGAGCGGTACCAGTTGCACCAATATTAAAAAAAAAACCTTGTGTTTCAAATATTCACTATTTCCTAGTGTGTATTTTGGATTGTCAAGTGACGTTCAGGTACTTTGGCTTTTCAAGAGTTGTACTTCCATTTTCCTATCTGGTAGAGCTTTGTTTTCGTCTGTCTTCCCATCTACTTTTATATAAAGAAGATTGTTCACATTTTCATTTGGTTTTTCATAGGCATTTCTTTTTAGTTCAGCTTTTCCTCTATCAATTTTGCTTTCAATCCATGTAGCTAACTCTTATATCTATATTGTATGTAAAAAGGGCAACGATCTTCTAATTAAAAAGCTATACATTGGAAAGGCTGGCTCCAAGATTAGAAGACATACCACCCCAGACTAATTCAAGAGAATCCCTTGGCAGTTTTGTTAAGTTATATGGCCGTTTGGTAAGACTATTTGGTTGTTTATAATCTCCTTCTTCATCAGTTGTACTTGAGGTGTAGGCGTGAAGGAAATATCATCCTGAAACTATGATGGTGAAGATATTAGTGTAGATACTCTTTATTGGCTTAATCTATCTTTTTCTTTTCTACATTATCATGACGTATCTATCAGTTTGTCTGAGTTTGAACGTACTCTTAGACCCTATCTTCCACCTCTGATCTTTTAAATATTCACGGTCTTCCACAGGATCTGAAATATTTTATTTTATTCATATTATTAATAAAGCTTATTAGATAAAAAAAATATTATTTTACATTTAAAATAAAATAAGACAATGGCTGTCAATATTTATTTTAACCGTAGAAATCTATTTTTTTACACATACGTACAATTTATATATTATAATTATTCCCTTTACAATAAATAAAACAAATAACTTAAACTCTGTTTCAGAGGGGAAATAGATATGGTGTGTTTAGTCTGGCAATTTTCCTTTTTTGAATTTTACATTAGTATTGTCACAGACTATAATGGTCTGCTTGCACAGACATGATGGAATATCACATGATGTATTCAACATTTCCATTCAGTATTTTCTTGGACAGCAACGAGAGATTTCCTATTTATTTGCTTAGTCTGCTAAAAGAATAACATTTTCACCTTATTAACCACTAGCGGGGGTACCCGGCGTTGCCCGAGTGTTTGTTTCCGGGACGGGGGAGAGTTTTAAAAAATGTTATCGTAGGTAAGTAGGAAGGATCAAACCCGGAGGCATGAGTAAAAGTAGGAAAATAAACTGTGAAAAAAACAAAAAACAAAAACATCTGCAACGTTAACAGTTCGGCCACCAAGAAAAGTCCATTCCAGTTGTTTACGAAAAAAAAACGACTACGGTAGGTATGCGCGAACGTGAAAATATAATGTGAATTGTCCAGCACACTAACCACTACGCCACAGATCACTGCAGCTTAGTTTAGTGATTTTAAATAACTTCACATGAAAGACCTACGAAGCCAAACCGGTGTTCTCTTCTCAACTGTTCCTTGTGAACGATCCCCAAACGGTGTTAAGTGGTAGCAGGGGGAGGAGGAATTTATTAGAGAGAAAATATTTTACCACTTCCATTGATCTTAACCGATTTTGGCCGTGACTTCTCAGCAGAAAAAGTATAGAAATCTTAGATTATCGAGGAATTTGAGAAATTATAAGCCTATAACACACCTCAGATATGGTTCTGCCGTTTGTGCATATTATATTTGCATGAAAAATCTTGATTTTTAATCCTATTAATGTCAAAATCACACTGGAAAAATAAGTTCATTTTATTTATATATAGATAATAATTCTTTTTAACAAAGAAAAACGAAGAGTGACAGCCTGCCAAATATCGATCACATCCTTAGCTATTAATTTCGAAAACGCAAGACAAGAAAATTTGGCATAAGTGTCCATCCAAAAATAACTGTATTGGATTATTGGTTGACAAGTTGGTAGATCAGTTTCCAACGTTTATAGTAAACTTGCAAATATATTTACACATTTATCCCTCGTCTAAACTATATTCGCTAAAATATATGTAAAAATAATATATACACAATAATAAAAAAAACGATAATTTTTTAAAATGAAAATAAAGTTGGAAATTCATTGTTATACTGTTTACTTACCTAAGAGTAAAGTTCGAAGATTAACTCTTAATCTGTCTGTTTGTTTAAAATTACAATAATAATAAAAGGAGTTTATATATATATATATATATATATATATATATATATAGATATATATATATATCAGAAATACGTAAATTACTTTTAAAAAGTAAAAATAAAGTTCAAAATTGATTAAATTAAAAGTATTGTTTACTTACCAAATGGGAGAGTTTTGTTCCGAGTTTTAAAATACCTGTTCACACAAACTGCTTATTTTTGTTATATATATGAACACCTTTCAATAACAATATAATATTTTTTATATAGTTGTCAATTTTGTTTAATATATGTCTTTATATATGTGTCTGTTAATTTAAAACGGCAAATATATAAATGTATCAATCTTACTTAAAACGTTAAATATATAAACGTATCAATCTTACAGCTAATAAGTTCTAGTGAAAAATGTTCGGTGAAAAAACAGCGTTATTTGCACTTATATTAAATAAATATATTTTATCATAGTTTATATATTTTATCATGATTTATACTTTTTGTCTTTTACTTAACTTACTATGAAAATGGATAATACACTTTCAAATATCAATTATTGAATAGATCTTATTATTTTCTTTTCTTTAATGGCCCAGTTCTTTATGGAAACCTGTGTACAATGACACCAACATGATGATTTAAACGCAAATAATTGTCTCTTTAGATCTGATCTTTATATATTTTTGTGGTTATTTCCGATATTAGTTTGAAACTTTGTTCGATTGACTTTTTCCACTTTCAAAATCGACTTACACAATATATATATATATATATATATATATATATACATATATATATATATATATATATATATATATTAGGTTGTCAAGAAGGACCTGCGATTTTTTGTATTTTTATTGCAAATACTGTATTTTCAAATAAGTTTCGTTATATACCTTTTCTTTTTTATATGCTATTTTAAAGAGGGGTTTCACTCTGTCTAATTGTTTTAATTACACTCGTTTTAATATATACATATATATATATATATATATCTTCTTTTCAGAGCATAAAATAACAGATAGAAAAGGCAAATTCAAACATTTTAAATTCAATTAAAAGTAGACAAAAGCTTGTGTAACAGCCCGCGATATAAACGAGCCGTTCGACCCAGGAACCACTACTGAACGCACATCAAAACAGTATTTTAAGATATATCGTGGCGGTGATCAGCGATCAATTTAAAGCCTTAATCATATACAGCTGTTTTATAACTTGCTTCTTTATAATACGTAACGTATACGACGATTTCAAACCACTTGATAGAGATTGGAAAGATAAAAAAAAAACTATTGAGAAATACGTGTCTCACAAATTGAAAGACAATCTTCAGAAACGCCTTTATGAAGCGTCATCTTCCCTTCTGTGATGCAATAAGAACAGCCCGTTTCTCGACCGGATGTTGCCTTTCTATCAAGCATTGGGATCTTTGTGACAACTGGCGACACTCAGCTACGTGGTTAGACGCCGAAAAAGCGCAGCGACACTTCCTGAAGCAAGACCTGAAAGAAAGTATTGTTGACTATTTGGCTATTTGCGACCGGTCTCACTCATTTTTTTTAATGCAAACGAAGCCAGAGAAGTACTGTCAACAAATGGATAAAATACATCAGAAGATTCGACAGCATCTAGCATTAGTCAACAAGAAAGCTACATTCCTTTTCAGAACAATACTCGACCGCACGTTGATATACCCACGCTACACAAGTTGAACGAATTGGGCTACGAAACCCGGACTCATTCACAATAACTTCCAGCCTTCTTACTTACCGACTACCTTTTTCAAGCATATCGACAACTTTTCGCGGGGTGAAATGGTTAAAAACCTAAACGATATTAAAAAAAAACGCTTTCAGTGATTCATCACAAGATTTATACATTAGTGGTATTAATACACATTTTTTGCGTTATCAAACGTGTTTGTCTTGGTTATGCTATTTGAATCATTGATTTTTTTTGTTTGAAGCGAGATATGTTTATCCTAATTTTAAGTTAATAACGGCAATAACGGTTTTGTCAACCTTATATATATATATATATATATATATATATATATATATATATATATATATATATATACATATATATATATATATACATATATATACATATATACATTTATATATAAATATATATATACATATATATACACACATATATAAATATACAGAGAGAGAGAGATGTGTGTGTATGTGTGTATATATGTCTGTAGTGGGTGCCTTCGATAATATGTGTATTGATGGCATACGAGTACATCAAATAATGTATTCTGTACACTATTTTCGTCTTTGAAATTTAATGCATTTTATATGCAGTAGGTACAGAAGATTCATTCAAAAAGTCATTGCAGGTTTTGTCGAGTATAATTTTTGTTTGATTCCTGTGTTGTTTTATCTTTTAGCTTTTAAGGTTGACACACATTACAACAATGTCAAATCACGAGATGTTATGTGATTGAACAAAGGCGAAATTAAATTACATTTACGTTTTCTAAGAGAAAATGTCAAGATACTTCAAAGAGTCACTGCATGTATAGTTGCGTAGCCATTATAGTTGCTTTTGGCGTACTTTGCTCATATGTTATAGGAAATGCACATTATGTAACCGGTAACGCCCTAACTGTTTCTTCTCTCTCTCCCTCGCTCTACTTCTATTTCTCAATCTGCTTACTCATGTATCGTTCGAATTGCATATTTGAATATGTGAAAAGGAAAACAAGAAAATCTATAAGTACGTATTGACGTAAATAGTTAAATATATAATAAGGTGTAGCAAAATTAGTAACCTATAAATTAAGAATGTACGATGTATGTGTGAACGTGTGAAAAAGCATCATTTTACATGGTGTAGTTAAGGTCTTAAATTACCAAAAACTAGTAAGTTCTTCATAAGAGTGCCCATATCTGTATTAGGAAATATTCGTAATTTAAAACAAGATACATTTAAGCTCCGTCTTAACTTACGCCAATTATCAAGTCCGACGTTAAAACGTTTGTTTTTAATCGTCATCTAATATAATTAAAACCTATCCAATTCCTACCATTATCGATAATCACGGTGTTGCTCGCCGGCTGGCTTAGTCTATACACCCATATCTATAAGGCTTATTCGAGATTTGTTACGGTATAGCTTCCTTGTAAAATTATAAAGCAAACGTTATTCAACATAGATGTTACAGAAATATCATTATAAATAACTGTAGGCACTTTTATTCCTATACTTTGATTGAACTGGTACAGTACACTTAATTATTTGAACAGGTTCCTTTCGATAAAATTTTTAAAAATCAGATAATACATCTATGTTGTTTTTAATTCTGCTGTCAAATCACTGTACATATTTGAGATCAATTTAATTTGAAAGTGTTTTACATGTTTCGTTTTTAAAGCGAATTCATATGTTTTAAATATATGAGAAGAGATACTTATATGCAGTACCGTTAAGTGTTTGCCGGTATATAATATCAGAAATATCATATTAATACATTGAAGTGTTGTACACTAGATCTTCCCTTTTATTTATCGTTCACTTATTATTGAATACAAGTTTAAAATGTTGGTTAATTTTGAGATATGCGAAGTAGCGTTTCGTTTATAATGTATATGTACGTATTACGCGTACATATACTTTGTAAACGATTCACGTTTCTAAGCAAGGAACTCTGAAAATACATGCAGTGTTATCTAAGTAATTAAACGAAAGAACCTCCAGAAATACTCAAATTGCGATCATTGGTCACTGACTGCGGAGAAAAAGTCCTTAAGCTACAAATCATGGTGTAATCACTATATATCCTTGTGCGGCATATATGTTATAGAGGAGGACAATTTTTTATCTGAAAGGTTGGCGAAGTGGCTAAAATTTTGAATGAAAGAAACTGCAAAACTGATTTGGATGATTTCGGATAACATTTCTAATAAGAAATATACATGCATTCAATTTGTGTATATTTATATCATGTTTACACTTATGTTATAATCTTTCCTCCTTTGGTTTGGTGGTTGCTCTTGAAATAAGCTTCTTTGAATTGAAAAATAAGATACTAGAAAGTCGTTCTACAATAATGCTTTAAGAGTTTACTGATAGAGGATTGACTCAGTAGAGAGATAAAATGTACCTTAGCTGTAGTTACATTTCTAACGTAATGAAATGAGCGACGAACATCTGGATTGACATTCAGGTATAATTATCGAGTTTTCTATAGATACCGCCATCTCTTATTCCTGCCCCTTCTTTGTTATTTTGATATATTAAACTATAGATTTCTCTCAGCTAGAAAGTGTAACGTGCCTCGAAAATACCATTTTCTTTTGTGTACGGCTTTTGATATGTTCTTTTATACGGAATATCCCTCTGTAAAATAAAAAGTTTCCATGAAGTGCACTAAATATAGATCTTATAAAAATCTACACTATTCGCGTAGATTCCTGAGTATATAACAGATGCATTGACGCAGATAATTGCCAGTGACACGATGGTAAAGATACATGAAAATATATCTAAGATAATGCCCTAACTGCATCGTCATGAATATTAATAATAATAATAATAATAATAATAAATAATTAATAAAGGATTATACTATTGCGAGGTACTGCTCAGAAATTTTGGGCACCTTTTAAGGATACCTCAGTCCACAAACAAAATCTTAACCGGGAGGTGTCCGCTGTTGAATGATGTATAAATAGTGTTGCTATTGAAGTATAAATATTCAACAAATAACGTACATATGTGTGTATATGTAACATCGGTTGATGTTGTCATTCGGAAGATCTCTGGATAATACTTAAAGAATTTAATTGTACAAAAAATTATGTATATATATATATATATATATATATATATATACTTTCTGTGTTGCATTTACGTATAATACACATTATCTATTTTATTTAACAAAATGGTTTAAATATGTTTATTTCCTATTTTAAATCATCATTTTTTTTAATTTTGCAATTTTAGGTAATAATTTCGCTTGCGTGTTTCCTTGTTGTTGTTGCTGTTGTTGTTGTTGTTCATGATAAATTTCGCTAGTGATTCATCGATGATTCTGGAGTTTTGTTTTTTTCCTCCGCTGCTTTTTAGAAATTACTTCAAAACCCCTGCATCTAATATAGTTTTTAAAGTTCGATAAACGAGAACTTAAATATAAACCGGTATTATTTATTCCACGGTTTTTAAGAATAAATCCTTTATGTTTACATTAAACCTGAAAGAAAAAAAGGGTAATTTTGCTTTAAAAATTATTAAATAAAAATAGAGTAAATATAAGATTACAGTCGACACTGTCCACATAATACAACAACCGTTAATATACAGAAATACCCACTCTTACTTATCGATCTCTCTCTCCATCTATCTATCTATATATATATATATATATATATATATATATATATATATATATATATATATATATAGATGTGTAAATATATATGTATATATCTATTAATAAATAAACATGTAGGCACAAACATACATAATGCGTATACATACATAAAATCTGGGTAGTTATTTTTGTGTGTATATATATATGAGTGAAATTTGAAGAATAAAACTTATTGTTATGTTGACGTACATCTTCGTCGCCAACTGTTATGTTTGCATGTTGAACCAAATAACGTATAAGGCAATACTAATGAAGACTCAACAAACAAAGGTAGATCAATAAGAAGTGTATTAGAAAAAGTATATTTACAGCATATTTACATAATGGTTGTCAAGTAGGAGAGTCTTGGCTGTAGAACATTTGAACGTTGCAGTTTTGACTTCAAATGTATTTTTTAATGCATACATAAATGCATTTTTTATACATACATAAATACATATATATATGTATATATATATGTATATATATATATATATATATATATATATATATATATATATATATATATATATATATATATATATGTGTGCGTATGGGGGGCGTGTGTGTATGTGTGTTACACTGGTAAGAATATTTTATTTTTTAATGTTGTCTAGATGTGTAAAATGGATTCATTATACGCATTTTTACTCAGATTTTTGTGCTAACATTATCAGTTGATCTTTTACTACCCATATCCTCAATGTATTTGTAAGAGTAAGAATATTGTTCTAAAAACATATGCTGATCGCATGATAAAAACGTCGTTTACTGTTAATTGAATGCTGGTCATTGACAAAAGTAAGTACATATGACTTCCATTTTCTTCACTATTGCGCAACCTTTAGGTTTTGAACTTCTGTTTCTTTGAACCTGGAATGCTCAGTGGAATAGAATCTACCTTTCGATTTTCAAGAGTAGGAACTTTTTTATGATTGCGTCCCATAACTGAAATACGTGGCGTTTATCCACTTAACATGTCGCAAGAATCTTGCTTCTTCCTCGTCATACGTAGAACTCAAGTTCTCAGGAAACATGTACATATGTGAGATTAAGGAATGCATCTTTGGTTTGTTTACACAGTATATTAATGTTCAATTATGAAATGTGATGATTTTGTAGCTTACTCTTTAAGTCAACATGTTGTGGATTAAAACTTATTGGTATATGGTTGCATAGGGTGTTATTATTAGAACCTATATTCTATATTGTTTGTCCGTCTTAGTAATAAAATGTTTTAGTGAGAGATTAGAGTCTTAGAGACAGTGTTAGTGAGAGAGACAGTCTTAGTGAGAGAGATTGGAGTCTTAAGAGTGTTCATATTTGTCGTAGTAGTGTATTTGAGGTTCATGTTGCGTGATAGCCTATTGGAGACATAAACAGGGTATATATATATATATATATATATATATATATATATATATATATATATATATATAAAGAAATAGACAGTTGTGTATATATGAGATACAGGATACGTATAAAGTGAGAGAGATAGTACATATATATATATATATATATATATATATATATATATATATATATATATATATATATATATATATATATAATAGACAGTGTGCATATTACTACAATAGCCAACGGTATGTAATACACAATGAGAGGAGATTTGATATATAGATAGAGAGACCGAGAGTGCGTTTGACATTTCCGTTGACAGTTGTACATTTTTATAAACACAAAGATCCTATTACTATTTGTGAATATCTTGATAGATAGACCGAGATATAGTGCGTTTGACATTTATGTTTTGACAGGTGTGCATATAATATAAACACGTTACATATCTCATTGTAATGATGAACACAGAAGACCCAGATACAAAACCACATGATACGCTTTTTTTTCTTTTTCGACCGGTCGGGTATGATTTTCTATTTCAGGGAGTCAAAGTTATGACATGGTTATCTCTAAACCCCACTCGCTTCCAGAGCGTGCCGGGAATCGGTCTGAAGCTCTCTGCTCCTCTGATCTGACGGATCTAACTCTCCCTAACTAATTTCAAACTTTTATCTATATTGAGAAATCACATATATGTCTGGTCAACGTGACTATAACTCACGTGTTATCAACATGCGCGATTGTTACGTTATTGAAACCATTTATGACGACCAGAAAATTTCCCATTCTCTTTGTTGTTTTAAACCATCTTCTCTAATTCTGTAACCCATATTTTATTATGCATTCTTTCTAAGAATGAGAATAGTTTTCAGCCAAATGTGTATTTATTAAATATTTTAACAAAATCAACAATGCACTGAACATTCCATTTATAATAACATTCTGTGCTTATTTTAACTTATGATTGGAATTCTTAATTCCAAATCTAGCTTCGCAAGTTCGAATAATTGATTATCCTATTTCATATGTGCATTTAATTAATTCCCTATTTTTATATAAAAAGGGGGCAGTTCTTATCATGTAACATCCCTTCCTCTCATTAAAAAAAAATTCGCACATTTTTAAATTTTAGTACATTTTTTTCTATATAACCACTTGGCTAAGAAACATCAGATACCATAAAACAAAAACGAAACTTTTTTCTTCCCAAGTAACTCCTTTTCTAACTGACTTCATAATTTTATTTTTTAGACCAGGCTCTCTATCTGATCTCCATGGCCTATTCCTTTTGGGTGTAAGGTAGTACCTCCTATAACTCACGTAAACTGCTTCATGAAGCCACTAGTATGCCGTAAACTGAGGTTTCATTTTACCTCTTAAGAAAATCGACGACTCTTCGTCAAAATATGTCCTTGATCCTTTCTTCCGTATGGTTATTCTATTTATTAGAGCTTTGTTTTCGTTTTTTAACTAACTTATCTTTTTTTTAACTTATCTTTGTTTGGCTTCCAAAGTTTAAGATATACCTTTTATCCACAGATTCGCTCGGATTTCCTTGCTTGGTCTCTTGGAACTTGATGAAAACCTAGAAATATCACCCTTAACAAACTAAAACCTTTTGCGCCAAAATACCTATTTGAGCACCAAAGTATATCAAATGGCCCGCTTTTGTGATTTTTCTTTTCTCTCATCAGAGCTTCCAAGACCCAGCAGAGATATCCCGCATTCATGCATCTCTAAAAATATGCAAGGTTATATCTTCCTACGTACTTACGGTATATTTTATTTTTCTCTCACTTCATTATGCTATATATGATTAGCCTTCGGACTCTCATAGCCTTTTTTCATAAGAATTCTCGTATCTGTCCAATGCCTGCATTTTTAACTTATTGTGTCGAGACTTATTCCTTTGCTCAAAACCGTTTCATGCGGCAAACTTTAAAATTACATAATATGGCAGGTTCCCATCTGTATTTTTCGAATTAGGTGCACCTCTTGTGCTTATCATCTCCATACCAAGTTACTCTTCTTACGAGAAATGTTATGGGGTTCATAAAAAAAAACAATTGCCAAAAAATGTATTTCTTTCAGCTTATCACATCTGAAAATTCACTAAATACGCGTTTACGTAATTCATTTTGTCCCCCTCTAAAATTCTAAGTGATTTCTAAGCCCACCATTCGTCTTAATTAATCTTTTCTCCTAGATGATTTCCATTCTAATGTATATACATAATAATGACTTTGAATTCCTGTCGCAAAAACAAAACATTTTCATACATTTAAGGCATTTTACAATATTAAAACATTTTCACAAAAAATACATTACATTATACATTTAAACTATGATTTTCACAAAGAGTTGTACCTTTTCTCAAGAAAAGAAAGAGAAAAAAGTATTCTCTGTAACACAATGTCCGTTAACACAAATACAATAAATGCCCCCTTTTTTTCAAAGACAAAACAATTAATTACATTTAAAGCTCGAAAGTTTAACTATTTCACATTTCTGCATCTTATTTTTTACCATAGCGTATTTTCGTTTCCGAACGAAACACAGTCTTAAGTACACTTTTGCTTTTTTTATTGACATATGTAAACATTCTGCCAGCAAGACATTTTTGAGACACATTTTTATGAATGATATTCTGACTTAATTTTTCTTTCTCTGTGTTCGTGTGAGTTCATATTTTCAAAACAATTTATTAAGCGAATTAAACAATTATCAAAAAACAAAATTTTTCGTCTCGTGTAATATATCTGAACATAACAATCTCTTTATTTTTCTGCTTAAACTTTCTGCGTGTGTGTATATGGAAACAATCTTTAAATGCATGAAATACGTGTTGAAACAATTTTTTCCATTCATTACGTATTTTTTCTATTTACGGCGTATCCGCCTTTTTTCTAATTTTCTTGTATACTTTTGTTCTATTGTGTGTATGTGTGTTCATTTATTTCTTTAATACTGTTTATGTGTGAGTGTTACTCTTTTTTTCTTTAAAATTATTGTTTTATTTCGTTTTGCATATTTTTCCCTTTGTTGTTTTTTTTTAAATCTTTTTCACATTGTTTGCCCTAGTTGTAATGGACCTTAACGGTGGTACCGTGGTAACACCAGTTTCTTTTTTTTTCAAAACCACCCTTGCTTGAGTGGAATAGTCATGCTCACCAAATTACAAATATGTTACACGGTGGCTGTTATTATTAGAAGTACCACATATGCGTATATAGTTGTATTGTTGTTGTTCGTGTTAGGAAGAGGCTTAGTGTTTTATCTAGAGGTTGTATTAGGAGTGTTCATGTGTTGAGTTTCATATGTCTTAAGATGTTCATGTTGTGAGAGATAGCATTTTAAAGGCATAAACAGGTATATATAAAGAGAGAGATAGTTCTGTATGAACGGGAGTGATTCTATAAATATTGATACATATATTTCTTACCTATTTTTTAGATAATGATTTTCACAAAGTTCTTATAATATGAATTGGCAATACCTCTTCTGTTGAATAAGAACCCGGACACGCAGATGCACTAAAATGATGATGTCCTTTATTTCCTCTTCGACCGGTTTGACATGATTTTATCTCAGGCATTAAAAGTTGTTACATGATTATCTCTAAACCCCCCTCGCTTCCAGAGGGTGCCGAGAATTGGTATGAAACTCTCTGCTCCTCTTATCTGACTGAACCAACTCTCACTACCTGACTTCGAACTCTTTCCTATATTGAGAAATTACATGTATGTCTGGTCAATGTGATTATAACTCACGTGTTATCAACATGCGCAAGTTGCACGTTATTGAAACCATTTCTGACGACCAGGACATTCCCCATTCTCTTTGTTGTTTTACAAAGGATTTTAATCATATTCTCTAATTCTGTAACCCATATTTTATTATGTATTCTTTCTAAGAATGTGAATAGTTTCCAGCCAAATGTGTATTTATTAAATATTTTAACAGAATCAAAAATTTAGTGGGCATTCCAGTTATAATTACATTCCGTGTTTATTTTAACTTATGATTGGAATTCTCAATTCCAAATCTAGCTTCGCAAGTTCTTTGCATTAAACTAATTCCCTATTTTTACTTACATGACAATTTACTGGATTACATACAAGTCTCTCTCTCTGTCTCTCTCCCTCTGTATATATATATATATATATATATATATATATATATATATATATATATATATATAATGTGACAACTTATCTTTTTGTTCTAGATATTGTATTAAGTTTGATCGGCTTTATTCGGAAACATTTATGTGTATGTCTATAAATTTTTATTCGGAGTACTTTACTAAATTCTTTTTTCAGTACTATTGTAAAACTGATATTGTTTTTATAATATCATTATACATAAAACCGAAATATATGGGAAACAAATACACCATATATCTTTTGGATAGAAACGTCAATATTTGCTCTTTGCATAAACTTACACGCACATTCACGCATACACACACGCAGTAACACACACACACATATATATATATACATACATATATATGTAATTAACAATATTCAATTGTTATATGCAGCAGTATGTATATATCCTAACGTAATCATCATAGCAGATACAACCAGTTGTATTGTTTTTAGCATTGAAATGAAAAATAACCTTAGCTCAATTCTAAGCACACTAATTCCTGAATTTTCTTTTTAGGCCTTCCAGTGTAATTTTATTTGACAGAGTGTGTTAGTTCCTATTAAATAAACAACTGCAACGATCGGTAAAACGCTTCAATAATAAACTATTATATGGTGTTCTATAATATCGTTCTTTTACGGAAAAAAAGCAGTGTAGCATGAAAGTGGAAACTAGACGAACAATTCAATTTTGGAAGGTAAGTAAAATATATGTACGGGAGATTTTCTCTGTATATGTCTGTATTCGTTCGATAGCAATTGATTTCCAAACAATCGCATCGATTAAAAGAAAATGAGTTTCACAAATTTGATTGCGAATTAAACTTTGAATGAATCGAAATATTTAAGTCAAATTGTGACAAACAAGTTACACTGAACCAAAGAGTCTTATTTATATCACTTTATAAACAATATAATAACAAAATAGCTAGCAATAATTTATTAGAACTATGAATTTTTTATTATAAATTGTGTGATGATGCTCGTAATATTATTTGCTATGTAGTACTTTTTCAGTCGACAAATTAACAAGCATATATTCTATTTTAGGTGTCATTGCATTACACGTCTCTACTGCTAAATATATTTTTATTAAGTAATGGTACTCAATATGCGATATATTTCGGTATTTTGACATCCCTAACTCATTATTTGCTTTTATAATATATTGTATCGATTATTATATAACACAAAGTTTACAAATAATTACTTTTGTTCTATATTTGTTTAATAAAATCTTAATTATGTTTTCTTTAATTTCGTGGTAAATATAAATAAATAAAACAGGCTAAGCAAAAACGGGCCCAATGATACACTACCTACATAAATATTTGACATTGTTAGAGAACGCCTTCCATTAATGCGAGCATTAATTAATGTGCAAATCGTAATACAATTCATTTAAATGGACTGTTTAAAATCCGTGAAATCGATGTCAAATACATTGCTTTTTTTTGTATTTTTCTGAACGAAATGAAGAAATGCAGAATAAAAGCTATTATAAATCTTTTTAATATACATAGTCTCTAATTAAACAAAGAATGTGCAACCAGCAACTGCAATTCGGCTCCCTGCTAAAATACTAAAACTAGTAAACACATTTGGATTTCTTCGTGTATAAAATTAATGAATCAACTCTTAATATTTGAGACTCGTTAACGCTTAGGTAATTAAATTGAATTTGAAGAATCTGGATTTAATGACAGCATATCAGACAGTTGTTCATTTCCTCCAGTGTGCTCGCACGTGAGCGGCACACACTCAACGTGTGAAGATATATTAAGAAAGTGTACGAGACACAGGAAAGATGGCTGGTTGGGATAACATTTTTCATTCAATTTTGTCATCTGCTTCTGACATTTCGCCGGGAATGGCAGCCATCCTTAACACAGCGAACGTTTTACAAACATTGGCTAACCGCAGACATTACACGCAGTGATAGAATAAAAAGCAGATATTAAATGCATATTTTAGTCTTTCGATAAAAAAATGATAAATTACGCTAATTATTATTATTATTATTATTATTATTATTATTATTATTATTATTAGAATTAGAATTAGAATTAGAAGATGTAGAAGTAGATTAGCAAATATTGGAAAGTATAGTACAAGAGCAGCAAAGACATTAATTGCAGTATTGTATACAGTTTCTTTTTATCAGGATAACGACTGAGAGTAAAATAAATATTCATAGTAATAGCAGTTTGCATTTTATTATTAAATTTATTTATTAAATGGATATAATTATTTCTGTTTGGCGTTTTCTAGTGCACTCGAATGATTATAGCAATAATCACAATACCTATAATAATAACAATAATAAAAGAAAAAAATAACCATAATAATAATATACATTATAAAACCATTCCCAATAATAATAATAATAATAATAATAATAATAATAATAATAATAAGAAGAAGAAGAAGAAGAAGAATAAGAAGAAGAAGACGAAGACGAAGAGGAAGAAAAAGAAGAAGTAGAAGAAGAATACAACATTCAAGAACAGGCCGAATGAACTAGTACTAATGAAGTTGACTGAACAGAGTCAAGATAACTACAATAATCATGGAAACATACTCCAAACATATCTGGTGAATATACCTGGGAAAATAATTGTAAGAGAAGTCCAAGGGGCGGCTGGGACCTTTAGCAAGTCCTTTTGATAAAATTTAAGCCATTTCTGTAAAATATCGGGCATTCTATAAAATGTCATATAACAGGCAAAATATAACGATAAAATATTTAAAAAGATAAAAAGATTTAATTGCACATCTTTGATTTGATGGTTCTAGTTAGTTTTTTTTTTATTCTAGAGTCGTAAATGTACAATTTGTCACACTGTTAATCTACTTTTTAATAACTTTGATGTTTGTCCTTATTACGATATTAAACTACATATAATAGTCATACATAATTTAGGGAATGCAAGTAATGTAGAGTTCCCATTGCTCCTAGGTCTACTTTGATCCGGTGTGGTAATTACTGTTTAGGCTATGTTGCTACGAAGCTCGACTGTCTGTAGATACTGCCTCGCTGATGCTATGTCTTTTTCATTGTCTTAATCCAATCATGTTTAGCAATGACAAACACAGAAGCAACAGTTTTATTTTACTGCATTCGGCATTTAATATCTGAAAAATGGTTAATATACAGTAAAACAAAACAACCATACTACATTGATAAATATTTTCAGATATACAGAACTTGACCTATATTTTGCTTTTCGAAATTATAGGACCCGTCATTAATATATCCTAAAAGGGGTTATATGCAAAGATATAAACCAACCAACCGAACTTATAACTTGTTTGATCCAAATTTTGCGCAAATGTACATCGAATTACATGATTACTCTTAATAATAATTTTAAACGTCTAGAATCTAATATATAACCCTCACGATATCTGTCTGTCCTTCTGTATCCATATGTTACAGCTCCATCTCATCTGAAAGGAAAAGTCAGAGATCGTATCTAAGTCCATCCAATGGTTGGATTTAATATGGGCCCGTATTTACGGGGCTTCACCCAATGAAAAAAGATTTTCCGGGGTCAAAAATCATCAGAATTAAAAAAAAAGTCGTCCGTTTAGTACATTCATCTTAGTTCATATGTAATCAGTTCATATGCGCGTCACATTATCAGAGAGGTAATATCACCATATTTGAATTATAAAATTTTGCTTTCGGTTCCGATTCTGGATGATGTCACCAAAATACAGTTTTTTCTATTAGGATAACATAATATTTACGAAATCTGGATGACTTGAAATATATGTAAACGTTTTTTCCGACCGGGCAAATCCGGCGCCCAACCCCCCCCCCCGAGTATATATATATATATATATATATATATATATATATATATATATATATATATATATATATATATATATATATATATATATATACATATATATATACATATATATATATATATATATATATATATATATATATATTCGTATCTGGTTGGTTTGTTAAGCTTTAGTGTTAATATAATTTATCTGTATATGCCGTTCATGAGTTTGAAATAGAATTACCTCATGGATTTGTCGCGTAAATTAAAAATAGCATTTCGGTATCTTAAATAAACGATGCATGCAAGAATATAATTAAGTGTATCTCTCAGTCTGTTAATTTACCACTTATGCTTAATTTTTTTGCATTCTTACACGCTTTGAGTTCAAATTATCATTTCTTTTTCTCTAGACGTTAAAGAAATTTATGTGTCCATTTTTTCTTTTAAGAATTTGTCTACGTCGACTGTATCATCGCAAATTGAAAGGGAATCCAAAATTTTCATTTCTACCAAACTGCCCACAGTGTTTTACTTATTATTATCCTTGGACGATGTGCTCGTTAAGTTCGGCAGTACTTGCTCGGGAACATACGTTATGTCAGCGTGTTGAAATGGCAATGTTAAGAATTTTTGATATGCAGCTGACCGCCAATAGACAGAATACACGTTTATGTTCTACATGAAACCGACCTCATATTCGCCTAGAAAGAAAAGCAGTTATTCATGGGGCAGTCGAGCACAGAGGGAAAGATTTATCATGTGTTAAAACCGAAATCCTACCATTCGCTAAACCGCCCATAGTGTTTATACTGACTATTATCCTACGACGATGTACTCGTTATGTTCGGCAGTACTTGCTTGGAAACATCCGCTTTGGTGGCCTGTTGAAATGAGAACGTAATCTTCATATGCAGTTGACCGGCAATGGTCAGTGTCCACGATAATGTTCACAATGACACGGACACCTTACCCAACTAGAAAAGAAAGCGGTTATTCATAGGTCCGAAGCGCAGAGAGGGAACGGTGATGTATTACAGAGGCAAATGTCCTCTATGACATAGAGTAATTTCTTTTTTCTATGACTTCCCCGATTTATATTCTCGGATCCACTATACAGTAATTCTTCCAATAAAACTGAAGATGATATATGTTGGCATATGTATTTAGATCAGATTTTGGAAGGATTTTTTTCTATTGACAGAGGAGACAGGCGCTTCCAAAATATATCGAATCATAAAAAATATATTCCTTATTCAGAAATCTACGTAAAACCTATATGTGTACTTCTCGAATAAACTTAATTTTGTATTTATAAATACAATTCGTTCTTTTGATATTTAAAAGCATCGTATATTTCTGAATTTCGGAGATGATGGTTTACTTATTCGTAGTATAGAAAATCGTAAGACTACTGGTGTTTGGTTGTGATTTTCACCATGTTTAGGTCGATATAACGTCCAACCATCTTCAGGTGTATCTTGTCGAATTGTTAATTCGTCTTGCTGAACGTACATACCTTGGGTGATGTGGTATGGCTTTACACCATCAGTATTTGTAAAAAAATAACTTTCTCATCATGAATTCATAAATTAAGTCAGTACAATGCAAGTTGACATCCGATTTTATATATAATCGAACGGAATAAAAAAAAAACGCATTGCTTTTGATACGTACTTTTGGCGAAGCATGTTGCAAATCGAAACGCAATAGCAAAGAACATATTAGATGGACATAAATTGGTAAAATCCATTCATGTTTTTAAAACCTCTTGTTATGCCGGCCTTCCTCGAACAGAGGCATTTACACTGATTAGCACTGTAGCGCTAGTAATTCCCACACCGGTGAGAGAGATGCGACTGCATGCCAACTGCTATCCAATGCCCAGCAGGTATACAATCTTTCCTATCTTTGTACATTATTATTAATACACTTGTTCCTTAACCGAACCTCGACTTGATTGTTCTTATGTTCACTGTTGTGCCACGACACAAAAGATTGGTGACAAGGAATCGAAACGACCATCACTGTAGAGAATCACCCAAAATGATTGAAATGAAGATTTGTAAAATCTTTACGGCAGAACACCGTCTTCATTTCAACAGATATTTGGATACGCAAGGATTAACAGCGAATTTACTACAATAGTAATTTGGCGACGGGGAAAAAATTCCTACCAAAATCTACAGCGAAAATCGCGAGTGTTTTACATTATTTAATAATTGAACACACTTACCAAGTGTTTTAGAAAGGAAAATTCGGTTAATATTTCTTCACCAGTAGCCCTTTTACTACGGTATGAATTTTCTTCTGCAAAGTCAAATGTCTAAAAGCAACTAGCAATTACCGTGTAAACGTATCGTTATTTCGATAACCTAACAGCCAACCATGGTTCTCCCCAGAATGTGCTGCTGCTATCGCGCACAGAAATCACTTTTTCCATAGCTACCAACGTAATAGATGCACTGAAACTAAAGCTGCATTCAGGTCTGCCAGCAACCACTGTAAAAGAGTAATAAAAAATGCAAGAGAGCTATATGCCCAGTCTGTTAAATCCAAGGTAGCTGATCAGCGGCTTGGATCCCACCAGTTTTGGCAAATAACAAATAGGATCCTGAACAGAAGTGTGCGTTCTATACAAACCATTATCAATGGACCAGAGGTCATCTCGTCAGCGTCAGACAAGGCCAAACTATTTGCAAAGAACTTTGCAGCTAATTCTACACTATGCGACGAAGGCCATCAACTCCCCATATTTCCTCCTATAACACAGAACAAGCTGGGTAGCATACAAATATCCGTGCATGAGGTCTCCAAGCTAATAAAGAACCTAGATTCCAGTAAAGCAACTGGCCCTGATGGCATCCCAATTATAGTGTTAAAAAAGCTTCAACCAGAACTTTCTCCCATACTTATGAAACTATTTAAGCGTTGCCTTAACGAGAAGTGCATTCCGACTCCCTGGAAGACCTCTTCAGTTTGCCCTATATTTAAGAATTCAGGTGATTAGTCATGTCCCTCTCAATACAGACCTATAAGTCTCTTGTGTGTTATGAGTAAGTTGCTGGAATCCATATTAAATAGAGAAATAGTCAACCACCTCAGCAGGAATAACATTCTTAGTGACACACAATATAGTTTCCGCTCTGCAAGATCTACCGCAGATGTGCTGACAGTTATATCCCACAGGATAAGTACACCTCTTGACAAAGTCTTTCTTTCTATGGCAATTGCTCTTGACATATCAAAGGCCTTTGACAAGGTATGGCATAAGGGTCTACTTCACAAGATTTCCAGCTACGGTATAACGGGAAATGTTTTCTCAATCATTAATCATTTCTCTCCGATAGGCTCATAATAGTAGTGGTCGATGGACAAAAATCGGAGGCCTGCAATATAAATGCTGGAGTCCCCCAGGGGTCAATCCTGGGCCCAACTCTCTTCCTGATCTACATCAATGACCTCCTTAAACACATACTTAAATCATTCGTTGACATCTATGCTGATGACACGACCATCTACGGCAACACATCAAAAGCTGTAAATGACAAAGTTCTCTCTGATTCTCTCTCCTCTGATCTCGAGCGCGTGGTTCAGTGGGGGAAGATGTGGCTGGTTACCTTTAATGCATCCAAAACAAAACTCCTATCCTTACATCATCAACGCTCTGATCCCCATCTTGCATCAATTGTGATGGATGGCTCTCGTCTAGGTGAGGCTCCGTGTTTTGACAAGCTTCTGGGATTGACCTTTACTCCTGATCTGAAATGGAACACGTACATCAAGTCTGTTGCCAAGGTCGCTCGGAAGATGGTGAGATCCTTCTACCGCTCGAGAAGATATCTCACCACTGATGCAATTCTCTATCTATATAAAAGCCAAGTACGTCCAAGGATGGAATACTGTTGCCATATATGGGCAGGAGCTGCTAAAAACAGCCTATCCTGCCTTGACAGAGTACAAAATAGACTTCGTGGCTTAGTGGGGGATGCCCTTTTCTCTACCCTGCAACCTCTCTCCCACAGAAGAGACGTTGCGAGCCTGTCCTTGTTTTATCGTTATTTCCATGGCAGATGCTCCTCTGAACTCCAATCTCTGATCCCCCCTCGCCAATCTTTCACGAGAAACACCCGTCTAGCTGAATCCACTGTGAAAAATTTCCCCCACTCTATATCTGTGCCTAAATCAAAACGCGGATTCCATGAACAAAGTTTTTTTCTTAGAACTGCACGCCTGTGGAACTCTGTTCCGTCTGCCTGCTTCCCTCGGGACTACAATTTGGATGTCTTCAAGTCCAATGTTAACAAATTCCTAATGAACCGCCCCCTTAAGTAAACACTTCAGCAAATCTCCTCACTAACTTAATGAACTTGCAATAACCCTTATCCCTGAGTGGCTTCCGGACCTTGATAAGTGGTGATCACTGTGTAAAAAAAAAAAATCTAGTATTTGAAAAAAACAAAAACACGCTTGATTTTGCTAAGAGAAAAAGAGACAGACCGTGAACATACTTATGCGCGTACGTCATTTGCGCTTAGCGAAACCGTAAAGAATCAAGTCATTTTTTGCAAAAGGCAAAGAGGGTAATAAAACTAAAAGTTCCCCATGCGAATTCGTCGGATATTTAAAGCGACGCAATTTATTTTTGCTACGTAAAAACGCGTCCAAATAAAAAAATGTTGAAGAAATGTTATTTCGCTGGATTGTAAGACTAGAAATATAGCGTTCAACAAATTAAGTTACAAAAGCACTGCTAAACTGGTGTTCTCCAAACAAAAGGATGTGGAAAGAAAACTTGCGAAATTCAAATATTCACTGTTGGAAATGTTCCAATTGCAGGCAGAGCAACAATCTCGCGTTGGAAAAGCAGGAAATTCAACAACCATTAGAAAAACAAGACATATTTAAACAAGCATTTGCAGATAAAATGCTTCGACAACAGAAACGAGGAAATATTGATGAAAACACAGGAGGATCAAAGAAAAATTCTGGAGGCGACACAGTTAACTAAAGCAGACCATATTCATAACGGACTTTCTCAAACAGCTATGTGGGCCGCTATTGAAAATGGCAATTATAATCCAGAAGACGATCTCACTTTCGTCCAGTACAATAGAAGACGTGAGGATATTTTTATATCGGATTGTAGTACGTGGTCAGACGTGAAAAGGGTTAGGCTTTTGCGAAGGATATTGGTGACAGCCGAGCATACAAATTCGTTTGAGTTTCTAAGAAACAGTTACGCTACTTACAGAACAGTTTCCTTTAAAAAAACTCTCTTTTCCATAGGCGATATAAATGTATGAATGCTACTAGAAGAGAGGAAGGCGACTAAAGTACTTATGCAAGTATAGCGAAGAATTGCGACGATTTTAAACTGGAGGAATTATCAGGAGATATTTTAAATGTTTAATATTTGTGCAAGGGCTGGTCTTTAATAAAGACACTGATATCAGGCGTCGACAACGAACCAAATTTAAAATGACAAAACTTAGCGGAAGATTGTGGACGGTTTATTGCGTTGAAACAAGAGAGTCGTGGCATAGAGGAAAACGGAGTGTCGCATATTAAAAAGATCCATCAATGAAAAATTCGATTTAAAAAAATAACCAGAGAGGGAAACAGGCAAAACATCCACCTGGACCATGTTTGAGGTGTAGAAATAAACGCTCGTACAATGAGTGTCCCTAACAATGTGAAAACTACCACCAGAAAGGGCATAAAGCATCGCATTATAGAAAAAATCTGGTAGAAAGACACCCATTAAACTTACGAAAATTGAACCTGAGGAACAAAATATCCGAAAATATGTACAGGTCAAAATGCTTAAAAAGAAATAAGGCGACAGCTTGATAGTGGGTCTGACATTTCATTATTAATGTACAGATATGGAAGAGGTTTTGGAGACCCACTATAATTATATCACATAAAACGTGAAAAATTACTTTCGAAGGAGAAGTGTTGACGAATATTTATTTTCCATAACAGGGCACAAAAAAGCAACATTTTTTGTCATGCGAAAATCAAACAACCTCTTTGGAATTGATCTGTTCAAAAAGTTTTAACTATGAGAGCTGCCTTTAAGCTCATTTTGATCGAAAAGGTTGAGGATTCGAATGTGGAGGCAAAAAAACTTAAGAGGGAGTTAACATATAATTTTAGAGACGTATTTTCAGGCGGTTTGGGAAGGTGTACAGAGAAGCAAAATTTGACATAAAGTAAATGCAAATTCAGTGTTTAGAAAAAAAAGAAATGTTCCATACTCCGCTATAGAACAGATAGATGGTGAATTGCAAAGGCTGCAAAACATTGATGTCATCGGAAAAATTGATCACCCTGAGTGGGCTGCATCAACGGTTTACATCAAAAAGAAGAGTAAGGAGATTCGGGTTTGCGCCGACTTCGCGACAGGCTTAAACAGAGCATTACAAAACCACCATTATCCTCTTCTGAGCCATGAAGAGATATTTGCAAAACTGAATGGAGGGAAATGTTTTTTTTCTAAAATAGACCTGAGTGACGCGTACTTAAAAGTTCCAGTCGATGAAAAACGTAAAAAACTGCTACGTATTAATACCCATAAAAACTTGTATAACTTTAACAAATTCCTTTTGGTGTCAACTCGCCCCTTCGATTTTTCAACAAATTATGGTCATTATGTTAAATGGGTTGGATTTCGCAGTAGGGAACCTGGACGATGTGTTATTTAAAAGCGCTAGCAAAGAACAACAGAACGCTCATGTAAAACATGTATTCCAACGGATCCAGGATTATGGATTGAACATAAAACAGAAATAATATACATAGTTCATGGAGAAAATAAAACACTTGGGGCAAATTATCGATAAACATGGAAGAAGGGCGGATCCAAATAGTTCAAGTGCAATAAAGAATATGCCTGCTACAGAAGCGTCTATACAAAGTTTCTTTATGCCTTTAAATGAACTGTAAAGGAAATACAAAAAAATGAGTCTGGACGCAAGAGTGCGAAGAAGCATTTCGGGAAGTTAAAGAGACTTTAACGTCTGACTTGTTTCTGGCACATTATAATCCCAAGCGTGAAATTATAGTTGCCAGCGATGCCAGCTCATATGGCATAGGAGCATGCATTTTACACCAAATGTATGATGGAAAATGAAACCCATGGCACATTCATCCCGATCACATTTGCCAGCCGAAAAGAATTACTTGCAAATTGAAAAAGAGGCGATAAGAATTATATTCGCGATAAATAAATTATATCGTTTCCTGAACGGTAGGCAATTACAAACAGACCACAAGCCATTATTAACGGTTTTCTGATCGAAAAGGGACTACCAGAACATACGGCGAATAGACTGCAAAGATGGGGTACCATACTTCTGAATTACAATTTTCAAATAGAGCATGTACAAACTAAAGAATTGGTCATGCAGACGGGTTATCGGGGTTAATACCTAAGCAGACAGAACCATTGGAGTATATGGTAATAGCAGCCATTGAAGACGAAGTTGAAGTAAAAAAAAATACATAATAAGAGCTCTTCAACTAAGGCTTGATAAGATTAGGAATAAGGCAGAGGTGGGCAAATTTATTATACGCACGAAATAAAGGATCAACAATAACGACATGGATGAAGAAATGTATTGAATTTGCGATAACATCCTGTTATATAGTGGCAGGTCGTGATTTCTGCGACATTGCAGAAAAGAATGCTGAAAAAATTCCATGTAGGACATCCAGAATGAAAAGCTTGATGCACTCTTTCGTTTATTAGCAAAACATGAAGGAAAAATCAGGGAGTGTAGAGGATGCGCATTAGCTATGAAAGCAACTCAATTCTGATCGTGGGCAAAACCGGACCAACCTTGGTCTAGGCTTCATTTAGATTTTGCAGGGCCGCTAGATTGGGTCTACTATCTCAGTGTTGTAGACAGCCTATCTAAATGACCAGAAGTATTAAAATGTAAGAATCCCACACCCGAGATAACTATCATCTTCCTGTATGAACTATTCGCTAGGTTTGGAGTAGTAGATTGCATTGTTACAGACAATGGAACGCAATTTACGTCTTCCGAATTTAAACATTTTTGCGACGATCATCTAATCGAGGATATAACAATTCCGCCATACAACCCAAGAAGTAATAGACAAGCAGAGAATTCATTGGCACATTCAAGAGAGCTCTGACGGATAAGTCAATGCAGTTTTTACAAGTCTACAGAGTCACTTCGAATGCAAACATCGAAATGTCGAAGACACCTGCTGATGTTCGGACGCAAGGTTAGATCGATTTTTTATAAGTTGTTACCAAACCAGGATAGGGCAAACCTAAAAAAAAAACCATAACAAAAAACGGTATAACGTTGGCGAAAGAGTCTTGTACAAGATTCACAAATACAATAAAAATTTATGGGAGTCCGGCATTGTTGAGAAACAAATAGGCAACATAGTCTACATGATCAAGGGACCAGATTGCCTGCAAAAACGTCACACTAACCAAATTCGGAAAATATACTCGAACATTGAGGTGACCTTGAGCAGAGGAATTTACATCGCTTATGACACTAAATAGCGCTAGTAATTCCAACACCGGTGAGAGAGATGCGTCTCACTTCAACTGCTTGCCGAGTACCCAGCAGATATACAGACTGTCCTATATTTGTACAGTATTGTTAATACACTTGTTTCTAACTAAACCTCGACTTGATAGTTCTTATTTTTACTGTTGTTCCACGACACAACCCCTCGGAAAATTACTATCGTAAATGTAGAAACTATGAAATTAATATTTCATCATTTTAGACCGTGTATACTGAAAAGTAAAATATGTCCCCATATTAGGTTAGACTGAAGTATTTCTGTACACTTACGTAGGGACGACGCCGGTTTTCTTTGCTGATAGTCAAACACAAACCAACTTTTCAAACATAAGGGTAAAAGCCTTAAAATTTACCAGATAACGTGGTTGGTGTCACGTGATAGGTCTTTGTGTAATCGAATGATGTAAGTAAAAAGGGTTGGTTTGAATATATACAATAAGAGTTAGAGAAGAGAGCTAGAAAATCAGAGAGTTAAAGCGTTGGAAACAGGGCCCGTTGGCCCTGTATATGATAGAAGCAGGATAAAAAGAGATGTGTAATCTTTCAACAGTATAACATTTGGAATAAAAGCTGTCCGAAAATATTACCGGAGACTTCTGGTGATTTGTTTAGAAGGAATGTACAATTCAGCCTTGGCCATTTCATCAAACAAGAGCTTAAATGATTAAAGCTGATGTTTTCCTGGTTGACAAGATGTATTCCTTAAGAAAGATGTTCTGCCCCATTATTTATATGGAACTGTTTGTTGATACATTGTTATATGCCCCGTTGAAATATTACATATGTGAAATGTATATTAATAAACAATTATCATAGAACATGTTAAAAACGCAAGACACGCACAATGTACCAACGCAGTATATACTCCAAATACATTATATACACGTCTGATATATATATATATATATATATATATATATATATTTATATATATATACATACATATATATATATATATATGAAACAGCGAAACAGTACTGTATATGGATGACTATATATATATATATATATATACATATATATATATATATATATATATATACATATATATATATATAGAGAGAGAGAGGGAGAGAGACAGACAGACAGACAGAGGCAGCGACAGAGAGAGACAAAAAGACAAAGAGAGACAGAGACAGAGAAAGAGAAAGAGGAAGAGGGAAAAAACAAACTGAGACATACAGACAGCCAGAGACAGCGACAGAGAGAGAAACAAAGAGACACAGAGAGACAGAGAGAGACAGAGACAGAGACAGAGACCGAGGAAGAGAGAAAACCACAAAGAGAGAGAGAGAGAGAGAGAGAGAGAGACCTTGTACACTCGCAACGTAATTGTTCTAGTTATTTGTCTGTGCAATAACTTCATCGGAGAATATAAAATATGGGCTTCATCACATTTTAAGAAACTTTACGTAAAGTTTTTTTTGAAAATATTAAAAAGGAATAACTGTTAGAAAACATTTCACGAAATAAATACTTACTTTTATATATTTCCTGCGATTTTTGTGTAATTTTCTCCGGTACTTCACCTAAAATTATTAACGGTGCTACTTCGATAAAAGAAGCTACTATTTGCAACTATATATCCATGGATGTTATATAACGAATGTAGCAGTAAGATGACTGTCTACATGACATTAAAATGTCGACATGTCAGTACAATCGGGGAAGAATGAAATCAGAATGGAAATAAAAGTTTTGCAGGGAAAAACTTTAGAGTAGACGTCGTCTCGCTCTCTAGATATTTCTACAGTGTAGAGATAGGATGTCACTGCTTCTCGCGTTTGTCCAGTTATTTACGTCTCTACGCCACAACGCGTACGGGTTTGTCAGAGCAAATTTCATTAAAATTCTTGTCCAATACTTGATGAAACAACAAGTAGACTTTCTTGACAGTGCTGTCTCGTTTATGTTGAAGACTCCTTTCTGTAACCGACCTAAAAACCAAAGATTATTTGCAGATGGATCAACCCATATGTGGAAACACTATTCTATCCATTGGTTGTAGTTAGCTCCGAGGAGATATATAATACACTTAGGTTTTAATTGTTTTCTTGTACGGGAACCATGTAATGTTGCAGTTACAAACAAACAACGGCAAAAAATAAATTTACTTTTCTGGTTTTTCTTTTACCGTTATAATTGTTTCGACATAAGATAAAAGTCTTTGGGTATCGTCTATCTCGCCCGGTGTACATTTTCTTCTCTGAACTTACGTCGTAGCGAACAATTCCCGACCTCACGTCGTAGCCAGCTATTCTCGCCATTGGCTTTACACGTGGAATTGTGTTTCTCTCTCGAGCAGTTGGTACCCTTTTTCTCTCTTTCATGTTGAGCCAAATCGGGAAGGCTTTCTAATTTACATATGTGAGTAGTTCGGCTACTACTGCTGCTGTTAATCTCTTTCAAGCCATCCACCCTTCGCTGCTACTGATATTTTCTAACGCGCTCTTCGGCACCATATTAAAGAGAGAGCCCAGCGCCGTTGTAGCAACTTTGGCATTGTCTTCAATATATATATTTCAATTAATGTTGCCTGTTAATGTGTAAACAATGAAGTTGAACGAACACTTTTAAGTAGTTTATTATTAGTAATCGAAAGCATTCATTGAGAAAGATTCTTGTAATTATAATACAAAAGAAGCTTAGTATTTACGGTATTATTTGTTATCATTTTTTACGTCTCTCTTCCACTACAGACGAAGGTTACTCTCTAAGGTATCGGCCATTTCCTGTATTCGTTTAATGCAGGTGTATGTTATAGTGCGTATAGCATATACACCAATGGAGAAATTTGTATCTAATGTTCGTTTAGGAATATAAAGAATAATAAAAGTTAAGAAATTGACCGTGGGGGCGCATTAATATCATGTCGTTACACCATCTATGACAGCCTGATTTTTTACTCCTGCCCAAGAATAAACTTATGTTATGAATTCGTTAACTAATACTATATAATATGATTTTGCCATAGCCATTCTTGCCAAACCCGCTGATGGGCGTTAGATATTTAAAAGACTACTGCTCTGAACTTCTCTGCTTTCTGTAGTGCGTGGTATCTACGTTCCAAGATGTCAGTGTCGATACCTGCCGTTAAAGGGCATTGTCCAAATCTATATTGTGCAGTAAGAATGGAGTCTAGTATAAATTAAATGGTGCACTAGAGCTTAATATATTGCGGACTTAAATATTTTAGTTAAAAGATGTGAAACTGATGAGGCGATAACTGTGTGAGTCAGTTCTTTCCCCAAAGATTTTAAAAACTGATAAAAGTTTCTAGCAGACAGAGAACCCAGATTAAATAAAGGATTTATTGTAAAGTTTTGAAAGCAGTCGGGCAATCTCAGACCAATATAATAATTGTAGAAGAATGGTGGTATAGATGAAACGCCTTCGATATGCCTTGGTTTGTATGAGATTTCGAACATGATGAATGTGATTTTTAGATACTCAAATGTTGTGCCCGTAAGAAAAATTGGAATTGGAGAAATATTTCCTAGACTGATATTTCTAAGTGTTTCGCTTTAAAATGGGGTGTATTAATGTTGACAAGTAAGCCGCTTGGGAGAGAAACATAAAACTTTATTTTTGAGGTTGTAAGTCAATATCATTGCGTGTTGTTTGGCGTAACATTTGTATAGCAGCTTGGTCACATGCTTGAAAAATCATTTGAAATGTTAATTTAAATATAATAAGAAAACTTGTAAATGTTATGAAATGAAAATCATTTCGCTGTATTTTTCTTGAGCGTTCGCGGCATTATATTTATAAAAATGTGTTCTTTCTTAGCACAGAAATTCTACACTGTTGCTATGTCATGATGGCTATTACTCAATAAGTTATTAAGCACAAGTGGCGTGTTAAACCGAAAAACGTACTGTGCGACATGTACAGAAAAAAAACATAAAATTTAAAATGACGTCTTTCTAATTAGAAATGACATGCGACTCATAAGACTAAGAATGGATCCCGATTTCTTTACAGTAGCATAGAAATAGTAATTACTATTAGACTGTGATAGAATAATTTACGTTATAAATTTACAATGTAAGCATGCACCTATAATGTATGCTCATATTGTTGTATTAGATGGACCGAGACAGTTAAAATATTTTTAAAAGAATCAATATATCAATATTTTTTTATATTATATAACGCGTATAGGTACGACTGTGAGTTAAATTTTCACCCAATAAAGACATTCATATTAGAAGCTATGATAACACTACGGCTAGACTGCTCAACTGTACCTTGTTAAATATTTAGTTTACTTTCATATACAATGAAACATTATTTAAAGAAGGAATGTATGCGTCAAATAAAATGCATATATATATATATATATACTTGTATAAGTTAACTGAATTAAAGGAATGACATATAAGATGCTCAACACCATGAATTTTGAATATAACTTTTTGCATGTACGTGATTTTATCCAACTGTAGTCCTACATAAAAGTACACATATGTGACATAAAAAAAACTTTTCTCCTGGGAAATGTGATCGTATGATATATATGTTTAATCCTCGGATGTTTCGTTTGGTCACTTTAAGATTTGCAGATTATACTACATATATGACAACTTAGCCTTGCCATATTTAGTGTAAAAGTATTCTCCTAAGATTACAGTGCGTCTCTTTCATTCTGTGATTTCAGATGATTTACACAATCAGCTTTTGAAAAGAGGTATCTGCCACGTACAGTGAACTTTAGTCCTGGTGTAATTTTTCTGGTTTTATATTTTGTCTTGCTTTTTATAACGCGTTTAAAGACATCAAGATCCGCACGCTGCTCTTCAAAAATCTTACAACTTTCTCTGATGGGTTTTGACAGGGATTAATCTTTCACTTCGGCTTTCAAGTTTTGTTCATCTATCTCAACTTTTTTAAGTTGTTTTTCATAGTACTCTAAATTATTTTCCTTGGTTTATGTTACATTTTTTTTACCCATATCTATCACAGAATAAAACAGTTGTTAAGGAATTATTTTGTTCTCCATGCTAGTCAAGTGTTGAGTCTAGCGGATCTGATTTTGAATTATTTTTATCTCAATACTAGTACTATTTTATCCTTCAGGAACTACAGTCGCAGGCGTTTAAGTCTTCCAGTTAATATAATGTATCCTACAAATACATCCATAGTAAAATCTTTCCAATAAATTGAGATGTCTTCTATGTTTTGCCCAAGTCTCTGATCCATATAAACGCGTAGTGATAACGCATGCTTCGTAAACCCTATCTGACTAGGCACGTTTCTGAGGTTTACCAAAAGCAGAAATGGCTTTGGCTATTCTGTGATTTATCCCATGATCAACCATACAGGACTTATTCAGCGTACTACTAAGATATATAAATTGTCTGTGACATTTAATGTTTTACTAGCAGCTAAGATGATTGGTCCAACATAATGCATTCCTACGGGAGTGGGATGTATGACGTGTTTTCCTGAATCTGGTCATAAGCCCCAGAAAAGTACAGAGCTCAGAAAAGCTATCCATAATCATATGTGAGTCTGCTTTTGAATGGGAAACAAGGTCTAGATTATCTGCATATAAAGTTCTAGAACAAGGTACTGAAAAGTTTTCGACTTTTTGTTGAGCCGTCTAAGGCTAACAAGTTTACCTAATGAAACATCACTTATATATATAGCATCATAGCGAAATATATAGAAAACTAGCATGGGTGACCGGCGTTGCCCGGGTGTTTGGAGGTGTATGCTGAGCAAAAAAAAAGGGGTAATTTTTTAAACTTTGACCCCTATTATAACCTCTGAAAATTTTTTGTTTTGGCCTCAAATCAAGTTATTAAGTTAGATCCATGCCCACGGAACCTATATTTAAAATTTCAAGGGTGTAGACTCAAAATTGTCGGAGAAGTTTGCTAGAGTTCTCAAAGCTCAAATCGTTGAACTTTGACCCCTTAATCGCAAAATTTCTGGCTAAAACCCGATCACATAGATTTTTCCAAATCTCAGTACCCTGTATAATTTCGAGTCTGTAGACTAAAAATTGACAGAGTTATTTCGTAGGGAAATGTACACAGACACACACACACTTTCACTTTTATGGATATATAGATTTAAAATTTGAGTCTGACAGAATGACAAAGTGATATTGCAAACCGATATATTAAACAAACGAACTTCAAAGAGACATATGAACACATAAGTAAAAAAAAATTGTATTAGAAAACATTTCTTGCTTATTCCACGTTTTTTTTACAGACCTGACGACTGAGGTTCGCTCTTAATAAAAATTGTTTTTTTATAGTCTTAATTTTGACTTCCTTTTTCATAAAAAACTAAAAAAAATCAAGAAGGAAAAGAAATGTAACTTTATTCTTTTTTCATTAATTTCTTTCTGTGCAAAGCAATTCTTTCAAACTTAATCTGTTTCCAAAATGTTTTTATTTTATTCCCCTCCCCCTTCATTCATTTTCCTCCGAATCCTGGCAAGTATTAAAATAAACCATTTATAATATTTATTTATGGATTTATTTACTTATCATTTCTTTTGTATCGGTAAATGAATTCCATGCACCCACCATGTTTAAGTTTGGGAGTATAAAATATACGAGGAACAGAAGGATATGGAAAATAATGTATATAAATACGCAATCATAGGTCATTATAAACATCATATATATTTTTACAGACAGCGTTACAAAACCTCCAAATTGGATTGAAATAAAAAACACGATGATTTATACTGAAACTCATCTAATATTAATAATAAAAAATAATAAAAAAACACAAGTTGTTTGTTTAAGTATTATAAGCAATTGGATATTTCGTTGTATTATAGATTTTAAAGATTAGAATGCGTTCTTTAATTACTTATAAATTACATTTTAAAAAGTGAAGTAACACGATTTGATTTGTAGTAATCTTTAAGTTTATTTAATATAATTAAATGAAAATTATGCATGTGAGAATATGAATATTTGAAGCAGAACACAAGCAAAACATTTGATATGAGTAAAGACAATAAACAAATATTAAAATTAAACATTTTTTTAATCAAAATGATTTTTTTAATCGAAATGAACCACAATTTTTTTAAATACAAATAAACCACAATATTTTTTCAAAATCAAACACAATATTTTTAATGGGTTTGTATTACTGTACACATAGATTCGAAAAAGTTGCCAAAAACAAATATATAAAAAATAAATGTTATCAAAGGCAAGATAAGTTACTTTTCTACCAAACTGGATATATTTTTCGTATTTTTATTCAATGTAACATGTTTATTCAGCTCGAAAACCATACAGTGTTTACCGATGTATTGGAAAATTCAAGATGGCGTCTGAGTCCGTCTTTAACACGGTAAGTTTGGGAAAAGGTGTTATAAACAAAAAACTGAATAAAATACTGTTAAAAACTCGCTCAATATATGTTACCTTGACATATATTCAGCGGGGTTTTAATAGTATTTTTCTAGCTTTTTATTTATAACACCTTTTCCCCTACTTACCGTGTTAAAGAGGGAGTGAGCCGCCATCTTCAATTTTCCAATACATCGGTAAACACCGTATGGTTTTCGACCTGAATAAACATGTTACATTGAATAAAAACACGAAGGATATATCCAGTTTCGTAGAAAAGTAACTTATCTTGCCTTTGATAACATATATTTGTTATATATTTGGTTTCTGACAACTTATTCGAATTTATGTGTACAGTAATACACACCCGAAATGAATTTAAGACCACGAGTGAAATGAGAAAATGAAGAAAATCACATTTACTGTGGGTGTTTACTGTTTATGTAAGTCAGCGGGTTTGGTTGCCATAACAACGTGACGGTAGTGAACGTGTGTGTGTACGTGTGTGCGCGTGTGCTTGCTAGTAGTACAAATACGTTTGTAGGAGCGTTTGATTTCGTGTAGTTTAGTTTGGTATATGAGTTCCGTAGTTTTTTAATTTGTAAATAACAAGTTATGAAAAAAATAAACCCTTCCAAGATGGACAATAAATAAAGTCATAATATTTTATGGTGACGGTAAGAGCGTGGGAACCATAGTTTTTTAGGAGATGTGATTATTGGATTAACCAATCAGAAATCGTCTGTGGCACACCCATCTCTGTTTTTATAGATATATAGAAGATGATGACAGAACCATTATATCACCGTATTTCACAACGTTTTAAACGTAAATTTGATCAGACAGAGATCCATTAAAGTTCAATCAGGCTCTCATATTATGGTGTAATTGTTGCAGTACATCCACAAAACTAGTAAAAGAGTCTAGTTTCACAATACTCTTACAGAGTGCATTGCGATTGATAGTATCGAAAGCTTCTGCCAGACTGACAAAAATCTGTTACAAAGGTACACGCTGCTCCATACATGATTCTATTAGCTGTCACGCAGACCATATCATGCCCATTGTTTTGTGGCCAGATCTTAAATCACATTGATTCTCAGGTATGATTGAGGGGCAAATCAATTTAAGCAAACGATATACAAAGTATTTGCTAAAGACTTTACCATTGTGACAAGCAATTCAATGCCTCTATACTCACCAGAGACAGATTAGACATTTTCCGCTCTAAAGTGAGATCCATATTGCATCATTCCAATGTTGAGAGATAGCATTCTCATGCCAAATAGCAGTAATAAGTGTATGAACTGCTTTGATTAGGCTATCCCCTAAAATAGCAATAATTAAAAATTAGTCCATCCAGTGCAAGTGTTCCTCCCTTATTAATCACTGTTTATGTTCTTCTGGTCTCATAAATGATGGTATTAGTCATCATCTCTTCAACGCTCTTGTTGTTAGGGAGATAGCCAATAACTATATCATGTATTTCTGACAGATAATCAAAAAAGATCTTGAAAATTTTCTGTCAATCGTCTCTTGATACCCCAAAATTGTTTAAAAGGGCAGACCCATCTTTGGATTTCACAGGTACCAATTGTGGAGGCTACGGTCAAACACCGTGTCTGATTTTCTAATACATATCTTTATAATTTTTTTTAGGGGGGCAATAATCTGTCAGGATGTTTGCTGACAATTTGGCCCACGCCTTGTTCTTCATTCGGCATGTACTTTTTATTTTATTTGTTTAGACACTTTTTTCTGAAGCAATTTTTGCTGGTCCATTTGAAAATAAACATATATCATGAGCCTTTATTTTCTCTTCCAAAAGATTGGTTATTGTAGAATGATTATCATTAAACCAATTCCTATGTTTGATTTTTTAAGCCAAATATTTCCGCTCATTTGCGATATTTTTTTTTTACTTGAATCGTTCCGAAGTTCTGTCAAACGTTACTAATAAATAATATATTTGCAGTTTCACACACTTTCTTATTTTGTAACTTGGCGACATCGCTTGCTCTGGCTTTCTTCCTTATACACAACTTCAGTTTAGCAGGAACAAGATTGTTGTCAGTACCACAGTCTTCACCCGTATAATTCTTACAGGGCATATATCCTGAATATATTGCTTATGCCTGGTGACATAATAAAGAAGGTCGCAAAGTTTTTATCTAGGGTCTTTCCAAGATATCTTGTGAATAGATTTTTATTTATAGAAGATGTTACATACGAGAGGGTTTTGTTCAGCGCACAACTTCAAGACAATAATCCCATCATCAATTGCCTTACGAAGGTCATATTTTCCTAACATATTCCGAGTGATGTGATCATTTTCAATCGGTGCCTTTAAGTCTCCAAGCAATTAAACTTAAACTGATTTTGATATCATTTTGATACGATTTCCTAGATCTTGATAAACCCGAATTTTGACATTCTGTCTACTATTGAAAGTAGGGGCATATACTGAGATAACTCTCAGGTAACAATAACAATAGCGCCATCAGTCACATGATTCGGTCACTAATTCCACAAAGTTATTTTAACTGAGATGTGCTCTTTGTCTTGAAAACAAAACTAATTGCTCTTCCCCTTTTTAATCCTTTGGGTTTGCTTTTCTAGAAAAACGTATATCCTTATCCACTTACAATATTGGATCTTTATCATCAAAACTGGTTTCAGATATAGCCGCAATATGCACGTTGTGTCTAACTAATTGTCTGACAACAATAATTGTTCTTCGCTATAGATAAACCGTGTTTATTCAAGAAATACCCTACGTTCAAGGTAGCAATATTTAATTTAGTTTTCTTTTCAGAAAAAATGACATATTTTTTTTGTTTCCACTGCTGAAAAAAAATCAACCGTACGTCGCAGGAAACTGACTACCTGACAATAGGAACATACAGTTTTAGGTCACATTTCAAGACCTTTTTCATGATCTGGGTGAGCAATGCTGTCTCTTAGAAGAGATGTCCACTTGCAAAAATGCCCCACCAAAACTAGCTCCTGTCCCTCAAAACAATAGCTATGTTAAGATAAAACTTAAGCTGCCTGTATGAAGATATGTGACTACAAAATTCCAACCTCGCTTCTATCCTCAAAGGACTTGTAAATAAGAGATATCTGTACAAAATGATCTCAATGGTAAATGTTAGTACGATACATGTATCACTCTCTAAACATCCACAGTCAGAATCTTACGACAAGCAAGTTCTAGATAACTAGTAACTGTATCAGACGGAGATATTCTTAGGTGCTCTTCTCACAAAATCGCTGATTTGTCGAACGATAGTTTAAGACACAGAGGTCAGGCCACCATTTGACACCGGATGCTGGACCGATGCATCGTTGATTTGGAAACAAGATTGTAATGTAACCATTTTCGTAGTCATTTATTCATGTTGTAACATAAAATAATCTGATTGGATTACTTCCCTTGGCTTTCTAATCAGGCAGGATCCGTTGGTCACTAGATAATAAGTTCAGGGCGCATATGGTTTCATATGTTTTTTAATATATCCGACGAAGACAGGAACCACAAAACTTGCATTGTAAGCAGCCTTATTTTTTTAATGAAAAAAGTTGTTTACAACATCCACGCTGTTGCTGATGATGACGATGATGATGCTGAATCTCACTGATTATATAAAACTAATAAACAAATATATCCAACGAGGACCATGCATGCTTAACGTTCCGAAATATTTTAATTACATGGTTTTATAACACTCACTCTGTTGGTGCTGATGCTGATGATGATAATGATGATGATGATGGATCGGACAGCATATTTGTAAATATGAAGTAATAAATGAAGCTTAGGAAGACAGATTTCACCAGCTTTGCACTGGTAAGATCTCGAATTTAAAATAAACCATTTGTTTACAAAACAAACGATATTGCAGATGACGACGATAATGATGATGCATTTAAAATCAATAAAAACGTCGTGCATTTAAGCGTTAGCTATCTTGACTCAGTTGTATAGTATCAGGCTGCTAATGCTGGTCTCATGCGTTCGATCCTATTCTATGCTGGTGACGGGTTAATGTTATAGATATACATGTCTATATGTACACGTTTATGCGCGTATAAATATGTAATAAGAAATGTATATGAATGCATACGCCCCATAGAAAATAAAAGTCGATGCATATATATATATATATATATATATATATATATATATATATATATATATATATATACATACATACATACATATATATATATATATATATATATATATATATATATATATACAGAAATATATTTTAGCTTTTTAAAAACCACTTAGGTAGCGGAAAAATAGAAATAATAGTATTTCGAAGTTGTTAATATCGCTTAAATATAACAACACAGACATTATATATATATATATATATATATATATATATCTTTATATATATATATATATATATATATATATATATATATATATATATATATACTAGAATAAATATCGATGAAAATAAAATATAAATATATTTAATATGAATTGAGGATTGTAAATTACTCGCACTATACATATTATCAATGACAACGAAAAAAATCATATTGTTTTTGTAGAAAACGAGTTATTTGTACGACGCATACATTGCAATAGATGAACATATTCACTAATACACCAAATACGTTTAAGGAAGGGTCGGTTTTAAACTAAAAGTTTTTTTTATTATTTTTTCTATACCAGGTCCATTACCCCGAAGCGTAAAAATATACGTTTTAAAGAAGAAATAATAAATGATATTAATAATAATAATAATATCTCAATAATAGAGAAATTCAAATTAATATTTGGAATAAACAGATATACTTTTAGAATTCTGAAATTGAAAACATAATAAATAACAAAACGTTACAATGTAATTCAGTTTCATATGTCCGTCGTGTGAATTTACTGCATTTCTCTGGCAAAAAGTTAGTTTTTTTAATTGCACTTGTAAAAATAGAACATATTTCATCGGAGAAAAAAAAATAGCCATATTGAAAAGTGGGGCAATTGTCCTCTGCAGATCGATACAAGGAAAGAAGTTCCGATTCTCTGTTTAGAAGTTATTCCATGACCTCAGAAGCGGAAGTCCTTTATTTTCTCGTGACAATTAATATATACATATACTTACAGGTGATTTTTAGACTGCAGGTAAATAAAATAAATGTGAAGTAAAATTATTGTAGCAAGAATAAATTGAAACTCATAATATATTAATATTAATTCATAAAAAGAACCCATATAAGAAAATAGAGGGGGGATGTGTAATGAAATATATCTGTTAATGTAAAAGTTTGGAAAGTTGAAAACTTATACTCTAGATTTTGAGAAACAAACAACGGACATAAAAAAGTGAATTACATTGTAACATGATTTGTTTCTTTATACCTGGTCTCTCGTCGGAAATGTTTGGTTTGCTATGTCGACGCCAAGTGATTAACATACACTCAATGGGGTAAGAACTTGAGCCAGTTGTCAAAACTCCCATATTCATCCTTCAAAAAGAAATAAAGATATAATTTAAAAAAAAGTTATCTACCATTACGCTAAGAAAATTTAAGGACGGAGGATATATTAAAGAAGGTGTTTGACGTGTAATAGGGCAGATATTACTAAAGTCTATGGACCTTAAAAAATATGGAGTTTGAATAAGTTGATCTATATTTATTTATAAGTATAGCTTACTACATATAATGAATAAATCAAATTATTATAGTATAAATGAATGTACATATCTAAGCTAACATGTATACATATAGTTCATCAATTCGAATTTAGTAAAATGTGTGATTTTTGCTTTAAATGTAAATTTTAAACATCGATGTAGAAAATAACTTATGTTTTGAGCTACGGCAAGCAAAAATGATAAGCCGGATGAAATTCACTATTTCAGATAACTACTCACTGATGCTATTGAAGACTTTGGTTCATATGCAAACATATCTTTATATGAAAAATGATAAAACACTTGATTTTAGGTAATGAAATGAGGGAAATGTAGTCAATAAGTTAATTATATGAATGACAGAATTTTAAATATTTGCAAGCACGATCTGAACGTTTGCTGCAAAATTTAAGAAAGCTAGAGGGTCACAGACCGCTATAGGGAAAGGGTGCATTTGTGATTATGTAAGACGAAATAATCCTGATTGGCATGTGTGTTGACTAAAATTATTTGCGTAAAGATAAAAAACTGATGAACAAGCAAATTTATTTTACGTTGATTTATTAGGAACTTGTTATATTCGTACTTTAAAAAAGATATTATGCCAGTATATATATATATATATATATATATATATATATATATATATATATATATATATATATATATATATATATAATAGCCAAAGTATCCGTCTTTGACTGGGTTCAAAAAAGCCTACAGAAAATTAACTTATGAAAGTATTATAGCTTATGAAAAGGAAGGGTTGTAAAGAGATAGCTTCGAATTTGGGGGTATCAAAACCAAAGACAAATATTATGAAAGTAAAAATAAAATAGATAAACCCCGTAATTAATCATACAATACCTGTTCACACTGAAAAATTTATCACAATATGCTGTTGATCTATATTAAAAAAAAAACTTGTTAAACTTTGTGACATATTTCCATTCTATGTAGGTCAGGCGCGAACGAACACACCATAATTTTATTATACCATATTTCTTCAATCTGAAACATTATTGTCAAAGTATACTTACGCAAATAGATATGAAAAGTCTTTATTAAACTTTACGCCTATTTCCATTCTATGGAGGTCAGGCGTGAACGCAGACCCTACAATTTTATTATACCATCCCTATTTAATTTAAAACATATAAAAGTATTCTTATGTACATCTATATCAAAAGCACTTGTAAACGTTTTTTTTTTTTAATTTTGAATTTTTTCATTTCCATACATGGTTGTGCGCAAGTCATTTTATAATACTTTTTTAATCGTTACTATATATTGGTTCCAATATAATATATTAATACATATAAATCTGTATTAATCGAAGTATCAAATGTATTCGTATTTTATGATCAAGCAACGTCTTGCAGTCTACTAGTACACACACACACACACACACACACACGCACACTCACACACACACACACACACACACCCACACACACACACATTCACACGGTAATAATTTGTGATTTATTACTCATAATTACTGTTAGTATTTTCCGGAGTTTACATGAGATAATGACACATAATGTCGTTTCAAATTCATTATATCATATGATAGAAAAAAAACACATTCTTAATTCAATGCAAACAATTCGATACTCAAAATAATTTTTATTAAAGTTCATAAACTTACAATTACCAAGTTTGTTTTTTCCATTACTTACAAAACGTTGAACTTCACTGTTTTGTTTATTGAACAATTATTGTATTAATATGCACGCGGAAAACTGTTGAAAATATATTTCTGCATGGTGTATTTTATGCTATATTATGTCAGCTAAAATGTATTCAATAAAAAATGAAATGAATAATAATTTGTTTTGAAATATTTAATATGTATTGCTAAATCGAAAAAATTAAACTGCAAAATACATCAGAATAATCGGTATATTTAAGAATATATATATATATATATATATATATACATGCATATATATATATATATATATATATATATACGTATGTATAAATATATATATAGCATATAACTGCCAATAATAGTTTGTAAGACTGTAATCAGAGGGTTCCATACCAGTCGATTGTTTGATATGTATATATATATATATATATATATATATTTATATATATACATTTATATATATATATATATAGATGCATATGATTTGAATTGTATCCATTTTAAAATCCATATATATATATATATATATATATATATATATATATATTCATGCGGACACATTTATATAAGTGTATGCATATAATATTAATTATTATTTCATGTATCTAGAAGTAATTTCCTGTATTTATTTTTTAGCATTTTCGCCAATAATGCTCATTTTGTGAAAAGTTCGAGGTAGTATTTATGAAAATATATATATATGAGCTTAAGGGAATTTTCGTGTTTCATCTTTCTAAGTGTTCATCAGGCGATTACATAGATTTTCTGTTACGGTGTATTGATTATATATTTGATTTGGAGTAAGCTAATCGCATTATCTATTATCTATACAAGAATTTATCGCAGATAATAGGCGCGCGTGATTCATGCAAGGCTTGCAATTGAAACTTTCTCGTTGTTGAATGTTGAAAAGATTATGTTTTCATTCTCTTAAAATATGGCATATTTATTAATCTGAAGTTTAAAAATATGTTTTTATAGTTTGTTTATACAATTATATTATTTATATAATTATTAAGAAGCTATATTTATCATTGTTATTGATGTTATATTTGTGTTCACTTCTCATTAATTATTTGTGTTGTGTAGTGCTATCTATAGACAATTTTATTTGTCTATGCATACGTTCAATATTTCACTTCGGCAGTTTGAAAAAACTTGAGTTTCTTTAATAGTTATGATAGCCAATTCTCGTTTAGACAATGATCGTCTAAGTTCTTACAGACTAGCTTATAGCAATATTTTCCACCCAAATATCATCGAGGCTCCACTTTCTTTGAATGTAAAATAGTGGTTTGCTAATGATGTTTTCTTTATCGTTCTTCGGCTTTAACCTGCTTATTTGGTCAGAATACATTATTTTAAGGTTTTGGGAGGTCACACCTACGTAATTTTCTTAGTCTTCTATATGCATTAATTTAATATTTAAAATCATGTGCTTAAATCATAATAGCTAAGTTTCATAGCAACTGTGTTGTACGTTATGCAATTTTTAATAATATTATATATCTTTCTTTTATTTTAACCTTATTATAATTTACATGCGTACGTGCAATTTAATTAAGTAGTATTGCATATTAAATCGTACTAGCGGCGGTACCCGGCGTTGCCCGGGTGTTTTGAGGTGTATGTGCTCGGGCGGCGTGTTAATCAAAACATAAGAATAAGCGAAGTAAATGTTAAGAAAAACACAAAAACACTTAGGTAAGGCAAACGAACGATGTTAAATGTAAAATGGGGAAAACAACGAAAGAAAATGCGAAAAAGAAAACAGAAAAACGAACTGTAAAACTTCTTTAAAAAAATCTTTAAAATAAACCCAAAAAAGAAACACGGGAAAATGGCTTAAATAACCCGGGAGGTACCCAGTGTTACCCGGGCTTTTTTGAGTGTGTGTTGTCTGTGTTAATGAAAACCTAAGAATAAGCGAAGTAACAAAAACAGAAAAATCTGAAAAAACACGTGGAAAATGGCTTAAATAACTCTGCTTCAATATTAAAATGTTAAATGTCAAAAAAAGGCATCTCACACCACGATTCGAATCCAAAATATTTAGGTAATGAGGCCGCGCTCTTACCAACTGGGCTAAGACAACGTCCACAACATTGTGTCGCTTTTTCAAATATTTAAAGTAAATCAGGTTACGACGTCGTATGACGCATGCGTGAAAGCGGAATCGTCATGAGAGGACGTTTTTTTCTGACCCCTTCTTGTAGAAAATTGATCATTTAGGGTGAAGTAATTAACGTTTTCGATATTTGTCGGGCGAAGGTTGGAATTTTTAAATGATACCGATCGGGCGAAAATCTGTGACCGGTGTGAAAGGTTTTTGCGAGACATACAAACACACACACCAACATACATATATACATGCATACAAACACACATTTTTGCTTTTGTATATATATACTAGCGGGGGTACCCGGCGTTGCCAGGGTGTTTGGAGGTTTGTGTGGAAACTCGGGGGGTGTTTTAAAAATGTTTTGATAGGTAAGTATGAGGATCGAACCCGAACACTTGAAGCAAAGTTGTAAATTAAAGTGGAAAAAAAAACGGGCGACGTTAACCATTGCCCCGCCGAAGGATGCTAACGGAAACACGTTTGAATTCATTTAATTACTTGGATTTGGCAGGTACCGGTTTTAATGACTTAATGAGGTCAAGTTTGACTGCGGGATAGTATTTCATTTTCTGCGGGAATGCTTCCCAAGATGTTATAGGAAAAAGACTAACCCACATGCGGCGAGCGACAAATGTTGAATGTTAATCTTCATAAAGTTGAGCAAATTAAATAGACAGGCGAGCTTTGTTGTTAAGTCTGAGATATTACGATTTATATGTGATATAAAAAAAGTTTTAAAAAGTTGTAAGGCGAGCGACCGCTTCTCTGAAAAAAACCTTTTGTAGACATACAGAAAAAGGCAACACACATACAAACATACATAAATATTCCCCTTTATATTTATAGATATAGACAAGCGAGTGGGTGCCCGGCGATTCCCGGGTATTTCGAGGTGTGTATGCTCGGGCGAGAGTGTGGGGTGTTAATCAACACATAAGAATTAGCGAAGTAAAAAAAACTAACGTAAGGGAAACGAACGATAAAGGAAAAGCAAAATAGAACCCTCTCCATAACACATGAAAAATTGGTTAAATAAACCTGCTACGGGGGGTAACGTTGCCCGGGCGTTTTTGAGTGTGTGTGATCGGGCGAAGTTGGGGATGTTAATGAAAACCTTAGAATAAGCGAAGTAAAAAAGACTGAAAAATCTGAAAAACACGTGAAAAATTGCTTAAATTACCCTGTTTCAATATTAAAATTTAAAAAATGTGAAAAAAAATCTCACATTAGGATTCGCACCAAAGAATTTTAGATAATGAGGCCGCGCTCTAAGCAACTGAGCTAAGCAAAGCGAAATTGTGCCGCTTTTTTCAAATATTTAAAGTAAATCAGGTTACGACGTTGTATGACGCATGGTTGAAGCGAACTGGTCATGTGAGGAGGGGTTTTGCTGACCCCCCTATAGAAGTGCTGATTTTAGGGTGAAAAAAGTAACGTTTTTGGCCAATTTTCGATATTTGTCAGGCAAAGGTTGGAAGTAAAAAATGATCCCGATCTGGCGAAAATGCGTGACCTGTGTGGAAAATTTTTGCGAGACATACAAAAACACAAACACACATAAATACACAGATTTTCGCTTTTATATCTATAGATTAGTTTGGGTTAGCTCAGAACATTGATTTTAACCTATCAATGTCTGTAATGCATCATTACTGGATATTTGAATATATATATATATATATATATATATATATATGCACACTCACACAGACACTCTTTCTCTCTCACACCCCACACACACACAGGCACACACACAGACACACACACACTTATATACATGTATGTATATATATATATATATATATATATATATATATATATAATATATTCGCGTGTGCGCGTATTCGGAAATGTATGCCATAGTTTATTAAATTAAAACTGATTGCATAATCAGGTGTACACATTTGTGTGCGCGCAGGGCTTTATGGGTGTGTATAGCAAACATATAAAAACATACACGTATTACATTATGAACAAAAATTGTTCTATATCTTGCTTAAAGAGGGCATTAGTAAAAACATAACTCGGACGATACAACATATTGAAAGATATGATTTTAAACAGACATCGAAATACAAAAATAAACATTAAAGTTTAAAAAACAAATATAGAATTTTCTATTATGGTTTGTTTACGAAGAGTAATCAAAATCAAATTATTAGAAAACACTCCGTTATTAGATTTTAAACCAATGCCCATTTTCAGCTTTCTGTGATCTTATTTACAATGCCTCCCCACAGGAAAGAGTTAGACACCAGGGTCGTTTTTTAACGTGGAGAAAAGGAACAAAAATTAAAATTGTCTCAGTCCTGAAGGATTTCTCCTCCACTGACAGAGAACAAGAAATTGAAGTGTAGCATCTGAAGAACAGATACTACACATTGATCTTTGTATTTATTTGCTTCCCAACGTAGCAAATTAGGCACAAGGCCGTTTTTTAATGTGGAGATGGAGGGAAGGGGGGCACCAGCTCCCGAGAGGTGGGAAATGGGAGCTGGATTAGAAACTGTTGGTATGAAGGGTGACCCCTTCAGTGACCAAGTTCAGATATGTGGGGTTGCCCTCACATATGGTCTTTGCTAGTCATAGCTGGTCTTTGCTAGTTTATTTATTTGCTTCCCCACTGAGCAAATTAGGCACAAGGCCGTTATTTAATGTGGAGAGAGGGAGGGGGGAGGAAAAGGGGGATCCAGCTCCCGAGAGGTGGGAAATAGGAGCTCGATAGTAACTGTGGTCGTAGGGTGATCCCTACCTTGACCAAGTTCAGATATGTGGGGTTACCCCCACATATGGTCTTTCCTAGTCATAGCTGGTTTTTGCTTGCAGATACTACACTTTGATCTTGTCCCGCAGGACAAGAAGTGGCTTTCTGTGATCTGTTTCAAAATGTGTACTAGCATATTCATGCTTCTTTTATCCGTTCATTATAAGTTGAGTTAGAGTTAACTGAACAAATTAACGCCCCTTTTTTCAAGGGAAAATCGTGCCGTCCAGAACTATTCCATAAACTTCCTTTTTTCCTCCTAGCTGTTACTTCCTCTGAACGTGGTTTTACGAGCAGGCATTTTCTAAGAACTTACAATCTTCGACCAAAATCCCATGCGGCTGTACCCAATCTTCCTAGAGCATCACCGTTTTCAAATCAAATAATTATTTGCCTTATTATAAAATAAAATAATTCTGTCCTGATTTCTCACTCGTTATATATATATATATATATATATATATATATATATATATATATATATATATATATATATATATACATATATATATATATATATAAATATATATATATTTATATAAAATGGGTTAATAAATTCCAACGAAAGAAAGATGTATATTTAAATAATGGAGTAGTCACAAACAATGTGTATTTTTTAACATTATTTTATTATTCCTTGTCTTGGTTTTTCATTGAGAATTATGTTTGGATCATTGTAATAATGTTTTTAAGTCATTGAAATCGTTTACGTACGTTTCAGACGGTCTGATGCGTCCTCGTAAGAAATTATTTTCAAATGTGTAAAAATGGCGATTTTCTAGTGCGTTTGAAGTTTTTCCAAGGGGTGGAGGCTTGTAAGTGTTTATTATACATTGGTATGTTGAATTTTTACTTTTTTTTTTTTTTGGTTTGTCCAGGGAGATTTTGACCTCGCTGTAGTCATTCGCTATCTCTTTCTGCTAATGTGTTTTTCTTTTCCTTTAGGGTGGGGTAGGGTGGGTGGGTGTGTGTGCGTGTGTGTGTGTTTATGTGTGTGTGTGTGCGCGTGTGTGTGCGTGTATGGGGTTGTTTTATTGGTTTGGGAATGTGTATATTGTTTTATAGTATTTTAAGGTTATTTACTTTCTTAGGAAGGCGGCTCTGGTCCGAGGTCGTTACTAATGTGTGTGTGGGGAAGGGGGTACTGGCTCTTCTAAAGTAAGGGTAGGCATTCTATGTTGATATTTATTTTTTGGATTCTTGTATTTTAGTATTGTGATTTTTCGTTTTAGTCTTATATACTGTTTGTTTAGAAAGAGGCGTGTATTTAAAATAGGGGATTTTTTAATGTTTCTATTTGTCAGTTTGTGGAGTATGTGACATAATAATAGAAGGTAACACATACACATTCAAAAACCCAGCACAAACATTCAAAATAAAAAGGATCTAAATTGCACCTCCAGAAATGTAGTAAATGTAGTAAATGTAGAAATGTAGATGCACAACATGCAACAAATCCTACATAGGCGCCACTTTCTCAGTCAGGGGAAGAGAACCCCCTCATGACTGAAACGACTATACCTACACCCCCAATGCCCTCCTCTGGGGAACAACATCTTCCCCACATTAGGAACCGATCCTGGGTCTGGCCATACCCACATTGGGTGACAAATAAATAGAAACATTAAAAAATCGCCTATTTTAAATACACCCCTCTTTCTAAACAAGCATAATATAAGACTAAAACGAAAAATCACAATACTAAAATCCAAGAATCCAAAAAATAAATATCAAAATAGAATGCCTACCCTTACTTCAGAGGAGCCAGTCCCCCTCCCCCCACACACACATTAGTAACGATCTCGGACCAGAGCCGCCTTCCTAAGAAAGCAAATAACCCCAAAATACTATAAAACAATATACACATTCCCAAACCAATAAAAGCAAACACACACACGCACACACACGCGCAAACACACACATAAACACACACGCACACACACACACAACCTACCCCACCCTAAAGGAAAAGAAAAACACATTAGCAGAAAGAGATAGCGACTGACTACAGCGAGGTCAAAATCTCCCTGGACAAACCAAAAAAAAAAAAATTCAGCATACCAATGTATAATAAACACTTACAAGCCTCCACCCCTTGGAAAAACTTCAAACTAACTAGAAAATCGCCAGATTTACACATTTGAAAATAATTTCTGACGAGGACGCCTCAGACCGTCTGAAACGTACGTAAACGATTTCAATGACTAAAAAACGTTATTACAATGATCCAAACATAATTCTCAATGAAAAACCAAGACACGGAATAATAAAATAATCTTAAAAAATACACATTGTTGGTGACTACTCCCTTATTTAAATATACATCTTTCTTTCGTTGGAATTTATTAACACATTTTATATAAATATATCTAACTACAACGACAGAATGCCACCAACACGCAAAAAACCTGTAGAGGATACAACCGAATCCCAAACAACACTCAACATGGAAAACAAACATCTCGAGAATGAAATTCTAAAACTAAATGAAAAAATGGACAGGATAATCCTCATGATATCCCACCAACAGGATAAGATACTAACCAACATAGACGAAATTATAGTTCTCCTAAAAAAACAATAAGAACATTTAGAACATCTAAAGGAACCACATATCCAGAATGAAGCGCTGAAAACAAAAAAAAAACCTCCAAACATGGAAAACTCTTATTAAAAAGAGAAAAATGGCCTACTACCGTGCAGTCAAATGCAGCCACACCGCTCTAACCTACAGGACATTTTTAACCATGGAGGAGCAGTTTATCCCAAACAAATTCCGAGAAAAGGCACACCACAAGACACAGAGGAGCAGAAAAAAATTAAAAAAGCCCTAAACATATCAAAACTACAAGCTGAAATCGAAATACAGGAGGACAGAAAGATACACCTCACAGAGGAATACACCAAAATCGACGATAAAATACTCACCGACATCAGAAAACTATGCCCCAAGGAGACCCACCAATTCCTTATTGGACTTTGGGAGTATGAATGCAGAGAGGAGGAGGAAAAATCCAAAAGAATTATCGAAAGTAAGATAACCTGGCTAAAGAATCTTCCAGAAAAAGAAAAAACGGAGAAGTACCGAACATGACCAGTCAAACCTACCAAACACCGAAACATACCGATTCCAACAGCTGGAGAGATTCCAAAACAAAGGTAAGAAACGAGACACACATCACTCTCAAACATACCCACACAACAGACCCAAACACACACAGCGAAACGACCGAAACACATTCATACCATACACCCATCCCCACCAACAAACTCAACCAAAACTCCCACACGGAACACCACACATCCACACAAGAACACAGACATCATACAAACACAAATACTACTACCAAAATGCTCCAAAAAACAACATATCAACAACCGACAACCCACTATCACATGACAACACTAAAAGATACAACCTCCCACAACAGTACGAAAATGGTTACTACCAACCACGTCACCCAACTCAGCCAAGCACCCACTATCTCTTACCCCACCTCACTCACACAAACCACCAAAAAATCCCCCTACTTATCAACCCCCACCGTAACAACTCAATGGAACTAAACCATCCCTATAGATACCACTCAATACAAAAAAATCTTTACAACACCCACCCGCAGTACCCCACAGAAAAAAACCGACCCCCAAAATACCCCCACACAAACACAACCAATCCGAATACCCCAGGTACCATCATAACCCATACACCGCCAAAAAACGACACAGCCTACCTCCCAACCGAATCAACGAAACTAACGACCCTCACAATCATTTTTTTAGGAATCCCTCACAAAATGACAACACAAGACTAGACAACAAAAAACCCAAAGTCATCAACCTATCTACAGAGACGCTTACAAAGGACGAAATTGAAGTACTAAAACTAGGCCAAAAATTCTGCCCAACTCCCAGAAGTAACATAGCAGAGTTAAAAAAAGACCTCAAAGAATTTGAACGCAAATTTAGACTCATAGATATACTTAACGACAGTGATAACACAACAGACGACTCTCTAGTGTAGAACAAATAAGCATACTTCCCCAACAAACATAACAACACAAAAGAACTAAATACCATCTTTGAAACACTCTGGAGCCTTAACCCCCAACAAAAAAAACACCAGTAATCTAACACGAAAACAAAATCACGCACTTAAAAAAAATCTAACACAATAACAACTTAGTTATAAAGGAAGCATACAAAGGTAGTGTAGTAGTTATAATGTATAAGAACTTCTATAAAACAAAAATTTGAGAATCACTAGGGAACGAAAATTATTACAAACCAATTAGCTCTAACATAGACGACACAACCATATCTAAAATAACAAAACTCTGCACAACATACAATAGTACATTAACTAAAAAAGAAAAAGACTTCCTTACAAACTTCACAACAAAAACAAACATCTTCTATGGGCTACCCAACATACACAAATCTAACCAAGTAAGACATGCCATCAACATACAAAAGTCAGAATACATAAGCACCCCAAACTCCAACGACCTCACATTCAGACCCATAGTAGCAGGACTATCATGCCCAACTAGCAGACTTAGCAACCTAATAGATATACTATTACATCCCTTCACCAATCAAGTCAGAAGTTTTGTAAGAGATAACACACACTTCCTTAGTTCCCTACCACAAACAGTAGACGATGGGACTATATTAGCCACATTCGACGTTAGCAGCCTATATAGCAATATCCCACACAATCTAGGAAAAGAAGCTATCGCATATTGGACTGACAAACATACACAGACTTTACACCCCAGCTTCAATAAAAATTCGTGATTAATAGCATCGACATAATCCTCAATAACAACTCCTTCCAATTCAATAAAGACAACTACATCCAAATACTAGGCACAGCAATGGGTACCAAAATGGCACCGACATATTCCACCCTTACACTCGCCTTCCTAGAAAAGACCCTTTATGAAAGGATAGAGCTAAAGTACGGGCACAATATAAACACACTCTTCATAAAATCTTGGAAAAGATACCTAGACGACAGCTTTATCCTCTAGAGAACCTCATGGGGGGATATCAAAGAACTCCACACTTTACTACAAAATCTACACCCAAAAATAAACTTCACACTAGAACAAAGCCCCACATAACTACCTTTCCTAGACATCCTAGTAACAATAAAAAACAACAGCATAATCACACACATCTACCACAAAACAACACACTCAACAATACCTCCACTTCAGAAGCCGCCATCCTAAAAACTGTATATAATCAATATCCTACTCCCTAGCACGTAGAGTCTGCACCATAGTAACAGACATACACCTCCGTTCAACTAGACTGAATGAACTACAAATAACACTGCGGAAAAGACGATACCCACTACCACTAATACAGAAAGGTATTGAACTTGCTGAAAAAATTCCAATAGACCAACTAAGAACCCTAAAAGAACACAACAAAGAACAAATTCTAGCATACGTCTCTACACACAACACAAACAACCCAGAACTATTCACACAGATAACAAAAAACCTTATCCTCCTCAATCAGAACGACAAACTAAACAACATACTTAAAACAACAAAAATAATAAAAAGCAAACGCCAACCCAAAAACTTAAAACACATCCTAACTTCCTCAACACTCGTCCCACATACTACCAAAGGAGTTATAAAATGCAACAAACAACGATGTGGTGTATGTAACATAATAATAGAAGGTAACACATACACATTCAAAAACCCAGCACAAACATTCAAAATAAAAAAGGATCTAAATTGCACCTCCAGAAATGTAGTATATGCACTAAGATACACAACATGCAACAAATCCTACAGAAGCGCCACCAAAAAATTCAGCAATAGAGTGGCCTTACATAAGAGCAACATCAAAATTTCAGATAACAGACACCTCTATGTTTCAAAACACGTACACACATGCAGTGGAAACAGCTTCAAAATGATGCCAATCTTCCAAACAGACAATTATTTTTATTTACTTACAACGGAAAAAAACTTCATCACCAAATTCACTCCTGAACTGAACAGAACCTAATACCATCACATAAAAACATGAAATGCAAAGTACACTCGCATGCACACCCATACACATACACATAAACACATCCACACATAAATCAGAACCGACACATAAAAACACACACACGTGCGCGCATACAACAACACACAGACATAACACCCCTATCTCTAATACAACACACTGAACAATACCAACCTTACTTAACCTCGAAACCAACAACACTAGGAGAAACCTAGAACCATAGTATAATATCTGTTCCAACACCTCGCTCCCTCCTCAGTCAGGGGAGGAGAACCCCCTCATGACTGAAACGACTATCTTCCCTTCTATCATCCCCATCCCATACCTACACCCCCAATGCCCCCCCCTCTGGGGAACAAAATCTTCCCCACACTAGGAACCGATCTTGGGTCTAGCCATACCCACATGGGGAGACAAATAAATAGAAACATTAAAAAATCGCCTATTTTAAATACACCCCTCTTTCTAAACAAACATAATATAAGACTAAAACGAAAAATCACAATACTAAAATCCAAGAATCCAAAAAATAAATATAAAAATAGAATGCCTACCCTTACTTCAGAAGAGCCAGTCCCCCCTCCTCCCACACACACATTAGTAACGACCTCGGACCACAGCCGCCTTCCTAAGAAAGCAAATAACTCCAAAATACTATAAAACAGTATACACATTCCCAAACCAATAAAAGCAACACACACACACGCACATACAAATAAACACACACGCACACACACACACACACACACACACCCTACCCCACCCTAAAGGAAAAGAAAAACACATTAGCAGAAAGAGATAGCGACTGACTACAGCGAGGTCAAAATCTCCCTGGACAACAAAAAAAAAAAATTCAGCATACCAATGTATAATAAACACTTACAAGCCTCCACCCCTTGGAAAAACTTCAAACTAACTAGAAAATCGCCAGATTTACATATTTGAAAATAATTTCTGACGAGGACGCATCAGACCGTCTGAAACGTACGTAAACGATTTCAATGACTTAAAAACATTATTACAATGATCCAAACATAATTCTCAATGAAAAACCAAGACACGGAATAATAAAATAATGTTAAAATTGACATTGCTGGTGTCTACTCCCTTTTTTAAATATATATATATATATATATATATATATATATATATATATATATATATATATATATATATATATATATATATATATATATAGATGCAATTTGTCTCTCTGTGAGTGCATGTGTTCCTTGTGAATTCTAAACGGGTTGAACTGATTTTCCTTAAAATTTACAAAACTGTAGTGTAAATATTTCGGAGTGATCTTAGTGAGATTTTTCCTCCGATAATTACCGATAATCGATAATCGAAACCGTTTTTTTTATGTAATTTTAATCATTCACCGCAAAACGATTTTTCCATGTCCTCGCATAACAACAATGAGAGAAAAAATTTTGCTGTGGGTTAGTTGATAGTTAGTTGTATAGTTAGTTAGATAGTTAGTTGTATTTTTTGCATGACATTGACTGTAGGTTCAAATTCCGTACGTACATTTCATATTTTATTAAGTATAAGGAATTTTAGAAGGGTTGAAAGTTTATATGTTCTTGTTGTTCTTTTTATTTGCATGATGTGGTTTCCAGTTTCAAACTTCTCATGTAAATTTTATGATGTTTTTTTTCGTTTACTGTAAATAAATGTATATATAATAATTTACTAAAATAGCGGTAGAAGCTCTACAGTGCAGTGTAGAATAGCATATGTTTTAGAATAAGTTACGACATGGAAACATCTCGGACGATTAGTCGGATTTCGATGGCAATAAAAAATATAAAAGTATGAAATATTCGTTGACCATCATTCAATTTCGAGCAACGTTGGGCTTCTCTGGTAGTGCACACACACGCACACACCTATATATATATATATATATATATATATATATATATATATATATATATATATATATATATATATATATATATATATATATATATATGAGGAATTAAACGAAATAGAATACGATCAGTTATATGAGGAAACTTATTGGGAAAATGCAAATCTCAACAAATTAGATTTGAGCTTATGTAGAAATCAATAAAATAAATAAAGTTATAAAACATTACCGAAATATGAATATAGATGTATTTATTTATTCATCCAAAAGGAGTATATATCAATAAGGACGTAAGCTAAGTAAACAATCTTTATAGTATGGCATTTCAAAGCCTAATGCTTCTCATCAGAAGAGGATAGATATTAGGTAAGACATTAATGATGCGACGTCTAGCGATAGTTACCTTAGGAGATAAAATATTAAGCTTGTTTGGAGGAGGTAAATTGATCTGTATGATATTGGATAGTACCCCTACAACAATAATAAATCTCTCTCTGCCTCTCTTACTCTCTTACTACATATATATATATATATGTGTGTGTGTGTATATATATATATATATATATATTTATATGTATATACAGTTGTGCGCAAAAATATTCGATCTCTGTCTAAAGTGTCTTGTTTCGTTGACTCTATTCTTCAAAAATCTTCATAACGCCTTTTAACGGCTAATTGTGACTAAATTGTATATTTTCCACAAGAAATGAGGAAAAATAATTCGAGATTAATAATATATATCAATTTATTTACAAAAAATATAAATATGTATGTTGCAAAAATATTCGACCCCTTTAATTTAACGTTTAAATAAAAGCGTCATTAAGTTTATTATTTTAGTCTGACCTTGTATTTATTTCCTATAAATAATATTTATGACTCTACTGAATCTAAAATCAGTTCAAATTGAACTTCAATGCCATATTGAATGATTGAATAATTGGTTCAAGTAAAAAAAAATTATGTTTCAACGTCAACAAATCTGCAACTATGACAAAGATCAAAAAGTACTCTGAAGACATTAAAAAGAAAGTAATCGATGCCTACCAGTCTGGAGAAGGTTATAAAAAAATTCCAAACGTTTTTCTATACCACGGTCGACTATTATGCCCATTATCAAAAAAATGGAAAGTAAAAGGGATTGTATCAAGTCTTCCAAGATCAGGTCGTCCAAGAAAAATTACGACACGTGGGGCTAGGAAAATTGTTAGAAAAGTTTAAATAGACTCTAAATCTAACCTAAAGGACGTGCAGAACGATTTGAAGAATGCTGGCTCAGATGTACACTTGTCAACTATTCGTAGGGCATTAAATCGTGCCGGATTGCATGGACGTATTGCCAGAAGGAAGCCCTTACTTTCCAAAGCTCATCAAAAGGCTCGATTAAATTTTGCAAAAAAGTTCCTAGAAATGCCTATTGATTACTGGAATAATATAATTTGGTCAGACGAAACGAAAGTGGAACTATTTTAACGCAACCAGCAACGCTGTTTGGCGAAAAGAAAATACTGCTTATAATGTGAAGAATACCGTTCCAACCGTTAAGTATGGAGGTGGATCAATCATGGTGTGGGGCTGTTTCAGTATAAATGGAACTGGAAGATTAACCATAATCGATGGAAGAATGGATTCAGTAAAATATCAGTCAATACTGAAAGAAAATCTTGTTCTGTCTGCGAACCAGTTGGGGTATGGAAGGAGGTATACCTTTCAACAGGACAACGATCCTAAACACACTTCAAATAGCACTAATGCATGGTTAAAGAATAATGAGGTGAAAGTTCTAGAATGGCCTTCCCAGTCTCCAGACCTACATCCGATTGAACACTTATGGCATGATTTAAAAATTGCGGTACATAAAAGAAAACCATCTAATTTGACTGAATTAAAACAGTACTGTCAAGAAGAGTGGCTTAAAATTCCAGTGGGCAGATGTAGAAGTCTCATTAGATGTTATAGGAAAAGTTTACTTGCAGTAATCAAGGTCAAAGGAGCTTCAACCAAGTATTAATGAAAAGGAGTTGAATACTTTTGCAACATCCATATTTTTATTTTTGTAAATAGTTTTTTTTATATTATCAAGTACTAATTACTTTTATATTATTTTTTGTTGAAAACTATACAGTTTATTTGAACTTAGTCGTTAAAGAAGGTTTTAAAGATTATTGAAGTATGCATTCAAAGAAATAAGACCATTTTGGTAGGGGTCGAATACTTTTGCGCACAACTGTATATATATATATATATATATATATATATATGTATGTATACACATAATATATACTTTGATATATTCATTTTTTTATTTATTGATTACACACACACACACACATATATATATATATATATATATATATATATATATATATATATATATATATATATATATATATAGTTAGTTATAAAATATATGTGGCGATTAAGCTACACTGAATATTCCGCGTTTCGTCCACTCTGGGACTCTTCAGGCTTATGCACCTTGAGTGGATGAAACGCGGAATACTTAATCGCCATATATATTTTTATAACATACTAACTAGCTCTACCTAAGTATTAAGCACTTTTGAAGTAAATACTTACCGTTTACGCATAAATGTATACTTTAATATATTAATTTGATGTGAGTAAATGAAGTAATTATATAAATATATAATAATAATAATAATAATAATAATAATAATAATAATAATAATAATAATAATAACTAGCAATATTTATTTTCCAAGAAGTGCAGAGTCATAGTTATCACAGGCCTTGTACACTCTGGTGTTTTGCAGTCGTTACAAATAGCGCTCCATTATATGCTAACAATTTAAAAGACAAGATTTTATTCACTTGACAGCGTTACTCAAAACTGAATAAAGATTCAATCAGAGTTTCGAATATGGATGCTAGTATCTTCACAGACAACACACATAGTTTGGGGTTTAGATGCTATTGTCTCCAAACAGACATCAATCATAGTTTAGAATTTTAGTATTATTGTCCAATAAAAGGCAACGATCATAGTTTGGAGTCAACAAATTCAAATGTAACAATCCCTCAACGTATCTATGATTTACTTACCTATTTTGATATAAGTACTATTTTTAAAAGTTGTAGAGAATCAAGAAAAACGAAAATAACCAATGAATATTCGGTTGTAATTCTCTGCAAGGTAACCTTAATACAGCTTTAATAGATAAGTATTTAATTCCACAGTGCGATGTGTTTTTTCTAGGTTCTTGTTTCATTTTAATCAGAGTCGATATCGAGAACTGTATCGGAAGCGATGATTTAGTTCAGATTCAGTAATCGTGTCTTAATCAGGGATATATTTAAAATTCCCCATCATTACATAAAATGTTATTATATTATCACACGAATTGGCCCGGTACACTGTTTACAACAAATAACTCGCCATTTTTAACTTGCGTTTTTCATTGGTATGTACGTGGAAGGTAATTTTTTTCATATAAAATTAGTAAGGCTTAAGAAATAACATACTTAAACCGTAAAACATTTCCGACGTTACAATTATGATAAGATTTTAGAAGTAGCTATATTAATCCTTTGAATAGGATGAGAAAAATGTGTGTAATCTGTTGTAATCAGTCTCATTCAAGCTATCTTTATTCTCGCTATCAATCTATATATTTCTGCTCCTCCCTCCCATTTTCCCAACTTTATTACCACTTTTAGTTTCCTCGTCTCCCTAAAAAAATTCGCCTTAAGTTTTCAGCATCCGTATCGTACGCATCTTCTAAAAAATTGTGTTTATTTTCCGATGCATGAAGAATTTCTGAATCTCTGACAGTGAATAGAACTAACAATGAACTTTGATTCAATCTCTTAGGCCATACATGTATATTATATTTCTTGTCGCACACCAATGATCAATGAAAAATTGTTTTTTTATATATTGGTCTCTCTGAATTGTTGTTTATAATACCGAAAAGCATATTTTTTCAGAAATATTTCATATTCTATATACGACAGTGAAACAGCATACTATGTTGAGTCGTACTTACATCTTATGCAGTTCATGTTTTAAATTAGATAAACACACAATCGCAGATACAAAGCAGGCAATTTCATCAGAGCATGTTTCGAAAAAATATGCTTCCTATTTCTTATTCCACCTGAATAGATAAAATACAACTGCAAATTGCAGTATTATTGCTAATGCATTCATGGCCTGGCAATTACATCACTCTCTTACAGATATTTTTAGTGTAAATCTCATAGAAATCTAACTTGTAATAAATAAGCGTTAGAAGCAGGGCCGCTTCGATAACTTTCTGTATGCAGAAAAAATAACTGATTAAAAATCCTTAATTACAAAACCAATGTTGTTTATTTCAGGAAAAATAAAGATGGCTTTATTGATTTCAGAGTGGGAAGAGCGATGTGAGTGGCAAAGGATGCTCCGGATTTATACGAATGAAGCGCCGTTCATCTCTGGCAAATATATTTTTTGTGAATGGTGGTGGCTCTATTTAAAAAATAAATACCGTTGAAAATATTTCTGTTTTTAAAGTAAACCTCCCGTAATCATAATACTTAAATGTTTTAACGTCAAAATAAAAATAGGATACATAATTATTTAAACGATTTTCCTATAATACTTACAAGTAAACAATACATTATATTATCGATCCCGATTAAATAATACAACTAGATAATAACACTTTTTTTAAATATATTATTGTGATCCCTTTACTTTGGTCAATTAATCAGAAATACTTATCTTTGTTTTTTTTTTTTTAAATATAATGTAACATTTGTGCAAATAATTAATATTTGTTAAATTGTTAGAAGTAATCAATTTTCTTTTAAATAAATATGTATGGCAGCCTTTCCTTAAATCTAGCATATTTCTATGTATATTTGTGATGAACGGTTTGCTCTTGTTCATAAAGTCCCATCATCAGAGGATTTTATAACATATTCATAGAAAAATGCGTGATTTCGTGTTAATATGATGATATAAAAATACGTGTATTTAACAATTGTTTTTGAATACGAATCTTTAGAATATGAATGATAAAGAATAAATGATGTCTTCGAGGAAAATAATAAGTTTGACCTTTTGCTTACCGATGTTTTTGGACACCCACTGGCAAACGAATTATATCTATAGGTCATCCATACAATCTTATACGAAGAAGAAAACGGTTATGTTTTTCTGTATAGAAATATAAATATTCAGTTTTTGTCTGTTTTATTCTTTTTTTCAATAGAATTTTAGTTTTAGTGGCTTTTATGATAACATATTTATTCACTCCATAATTGATTTACACCTAACAACAATATATCTGAAAAATGCTAACGATTTAATATCAGGTGATTCTTAATGTTCTTTTCAAAAGTCTGAGAGATATTAATTGTTCTATCGAATTGAATCATTCTTGTACACACACATACAGCAAACGCACACACGCACACACGCAAACACACACCTATATATGTATGTATGTATATGTCATATGCGTCTGGTACCATGTAACCCAGTACTACCTGCCTCATGCTCGGGTCACCGGCAACTAAACTGATTCCCCCACCAAACTTGTTTGGTGAGGAGGATTGCTAGTCTCCCTGAGGGAGTAAAAACAAGACCTTCCAAAGGGCGAATGAACCCTTTTTTCGGAGTCAGCAGTCAACTAGCACCGTGTGTGTTTGTGTGTATGTATGTGTGCGGTGGGGTGGAGAGGGTTCCCGTAAGCCCTGGTAAAGTCAACCTTTCTAGAAGAAACAAATCTCTAATTTATAAAACTATAAAGCGAGAGACCAGTACCCGCATTGAGCTGGTCTGAAGTTTAACTGGTTTCTGGTTATCTTGCTCTTGCTTGTGGCTAGATCTCAACATTTTGAACTGAGAGAGAGACTTAGCTCTCGTACAAAGCTAAGACTCTGTAACATCATCTCTATATAGATACTCCCTCGGGGTCTTGTCTATAAAAATGGTCCTGTGGCGATGGAAGTAATTTTGGGCCTCATGGACTTTAAGTGTCTGAGGGAGTGGCACTCGTCTGACAAGACGTTGCAATCACCATATATATATATATATATATATATATATATATATATATATATATATATATATTGCTTTAAAGAAAATAGCCGGCAAAACCCGAGGGGCCTCTTTCGCCAACAAACTCATCAGGATCTCATCGTTGGACTGTGCAAAAAAAAAAAAAAAATTAAAAATGAAAATAAAATAAAATGAATAAATAAAAATATACAATCAGAGATATAATGGGGCGTTCCTGTCAAATTTACTGAGGGATAAAAAACGAGGGCCTAGTGGGAATACGTATAAAATAAAATATATACAATAATGTAAAATATATGTACAATAACAAACGCAGAGCTAAGGACAGATATCAATTTAATACAGATGTAATAATTCACCTACCTATACACTGACCGATCTTCCAAATCTAAGATTGTTTTTAGTAGACAGGATACTTCCAGGTGCAAATGAGTGTAAGGGAATTGTATTATTTACTTTAATGATAAAATTAATTAAAATGGACGAATTGCCGTTGGGGATGAAAATGTCTTGGCGGTTTTAAATTCGCATATTAGTTTACCGGAAGCGCAAATTCTAAGGGAGCTATACACTAACGTCTGTTGAAGTCCTATCTTCCTTGAAGTAGGCGCAAATAAACGCCAGTTCGTATTATGGCCGGCAAATGTCGGCTTGCGGTAGACTGTTTTAAGAAAAGAACCCTTACTGTTTTTAAAAAAGGAAGAGAACTGGAAAGCAACCATCATGCTCGTTCTGCATCGTAACTTAATTCTCTCCATACAACGAATTAAATTTGTTTAAAAATATTTTAACCTTATTTTCAGAGACAGGATATTTAAATGTGTCGTTTACGTATCTGAAATATATTAATGGTTACGATACATGACTCAGGAAAATATCACAAAAATGTCCGGTAGGGTAGGACTAATCTTACTTCTCATCTGAACACCTGCCAATCTGACTGTACATAACATTGTCGAAGCTTAATTCTACTGCTTTAGTACAGATCATCATGAGTTCAAAAAATATCTCCCTGAGATAAAATGGGGAGGGGTTAAATAACTATTGTTAAGAGAGTCGGCAAAAATATAAATAGTTCCTTGTAGTGGTACCTTTGTAAATGAACTAGAAACGTCGAATGAACACATAAAGTTATTTTTAACACCGGGTTGCAATTCATGAAAATGTTCAACAAACATAAACGAGTCGAGAATGCAGTGTTTAGTGAACAGCAGACTATCATTATTATGTATTTTAGACCGGTTTTATAATTGTCAATGGCCCTTTTGGCTAGAGAATGTTGAACAGGTCCCGTCATAGAAAAGATAGGTCCAAGCGGAACATCATTATAATGTATTTTAGGAAGCCCATAGAGTCTAAGTCTCATTAAACCAGACGACTTCACAGAAGACTTTATAGAAGCAGACGTTCGAAACAAGAAGGTAATGTCTCAGAGAAATGTGCATTGGCACTGAATTAAATAAATCCGGTAAATATACGAGAGACAACTTATAAAGGTTATTTATTAAGGTAATCTAAAAAAAAAAAACTACGATGGTGTAAGTTTTATTTTCCAGCTAAAAGCTTTCAAATCAAAGCAGAAGATATTAAACAAAGAAAAATAGAACAAATATAACACATATTACGTGTTTAATGACAAGAAGAAAATGAGCATGAGAAACAGAAGCTTACCTGATTGGACACATATATAAGGAGAATCAGGAGGAAGTCATATACGAAATAGTAGTAATAGGAGTAGTAGTAGTAGAGTAACGATACAAACATAGAAATGGAAAATGAGGGTAGTAGAAGCAAATATAGAAGAAAGTTTAATGGATGAAGTAAAACATAAAAAAGAGAAAAAAAGAAGGAAACATAAAAGGACAAGGAAAAGGACAGATATATAAAAATAAAAAAATACATAGAATTATAGTTTTATGAAACATCGCATAAAAGAATATTTCGATACATTTTGCTTGAAATATTTATGTTTTTAATAGGTTTATTCTGTTTAATAAAACATATGTGTATATAAATGTGCTTATTAATACCGTAACATAGAAAGTAATTACAAAAATTGGAATTAAAAGAAGAAAAATAAAAATTAAATCCATAAGAAGAGAGAGAAGAAGCTGAGAGAACAAGCGCGAATGACACAAACATAAAAAATAGTTGAATGGTTTTTCGATTAATTATTGAAGTTCAATAAAAGAATACAACATCTCGTGTGGTCACACGTAAACCTCATTAACGATTAAAAATAAACAAATATATCCGAAGTTCTAAAATGAAAAAAAATTATTGACGCAGACAGCCGTACCGTATAATGTATCTACAAAATAATCAATAATCTGGTTATGTATTTAATATACACCCCATAGTCTACAATAGTTTAATCTCTTTATAAAGAACACCTACAATAGAAACTTATACTGTTTACTATCTTAATCATTATTTTACTTACGTCAAATAATGAAAATAAAAAAAGCACCCACCACATTTCATCGATGAAATCGTAAATGAAATTCATAATTATTTCCTACATACATTCCTATATCTTTAATCTATATATTAGTCTATATCTGACTTGCCAGTACTTTCTCTCATGCAATTCCACATATTTTTTTATTGAATTAACAGGATTCCCGTTAAAATTTGTTAAAACGATAGTAAAATCGTTTTGGGACTAAAAATCGAAATAGATTACTTTTAATGAACAAGGAGGAAAAACCTTTTCATCGTGAACACATTTGATCAGTCCAAATAAACTGAAGACACAAAAATGAATTAATCCAGTTTAAATACATTGTTCGAGATATCAGTAGAAGCAGTACATTTTACTAATATGGAAATTTATAGCAAGCAATTAAATCTATAAACCATGTCGGAGAAAATTTATGGCGAAAAGAAAAACAAGCTTCTTTGAACGATAGTAAAGACATTGAACTTCTTAGCATAATAATACCTTTTTTTGCAAATCGGGTATGGAATGTTCAAAATAATTTACTTGTCGACAAATGACATAATACATTCAAAAGTTCATATTGGATCGGAAAACACAGTTACCGACATTACAAATAGTATGAAAGACAATTGTCATGATTATTGGCGGGAAACCGGAGAAAAAAAACATGAATCTGTTCAACAGAAGAAACCATTACGTTGGAAACCTCCTTGAGCCACTCTTAGGCTTTAGAGAGTAAAACCCCACCGAAAAGGAGGGCTTTTTTTCATGGTAGTAACCACTCATCAAGGCCCGGAAGCCACTCGTGGATAAGGGTTATTGCGTGTACACAAATCAATGAGATAATATCGTAGTAATCGTTAGTAATGAAGATTTGATAAAGTGTCTTACTTAAGGGTCGGTTTTTCAGGAATTCTATTATGTTGGACTTGAAGACATCCAAGTTGTTGTCAGGTGGGAAACAAGCAAACGGAACAGAGTTGCACAGGCGTGCACTTCTAAAAATACGCTTTATTCATGGAATCCATGTTTTGATTTTGGCACAGATAAAAGTGGGGACACTTATTGACAGTGGTTTCAGCTAGACGGTTATATTTCGTGACATATCGGCGAGGGGGGACCAAAGATTGAAGCTCAGATGAGGACTTGCTATGGAAATAACAGTAAAACAAAGACAAATTTCTTCTGTGGGAGAGAAGTTGCAGTAAAGAGAAACTGGTAGCCGCCATTAAGCCAGGACGTCTATTTTGTACTCTATCAAGGCAGAATATCCTGTTTTAAGCAGCTCCTGCCCAGCTGTGGCAGCACTACTCAATCCCTTGACGTACTTTGCTGTTATATAGATAGATAATTGCATCAGCAGTGAGATATCTTCTGGAGCGGTAAAAGGATCCGACTATTTTTCCAGCGATCTTTGCAACAGACTTGATGTACGTGTTCCAATTCATGTACGGAGTATAGGTCAAACCCAGAAGCTTGTCAAAACATGGAGACTCTCCAAGACGAGAATCATCCATTTCAATTGATGCCAGATAAGGGTCAGAGCCTTCATGCTGTAACGATATGAGCTTGGTTTTGGATGCATTAAAAGTAACCACCCGCCTCTTCCTTAACTGTACCACGCGCTCAAGATCAGACGAGAGAATCAGAGAGAACTTTGCAATTTGCGACCTTTGATGTGTTGCCATAGATGGTCGTGTCATCAGCATAGATGTCAACGAATGATTTAAATATGTGTTTTGGGAGATCATTGATGTAGACAAGGAAGAGAGTTGGGCCCAGGATGGGACCCTGAGGAACTCAAGCATTTATAAGGTGAGTCTTGGTGTGTACCAAACTTACACGAAATCACATTCCATGTATTGAAAATAAAATTCTGCCGGCGACGAGGGTCGCACCTGAGTGTTAGAAGGCATACAGCAAAGATATAGGTGAACCGTTCCATCTCGTAACGTTGCACCGCGTATATAACTTTTCAGATATGCAACAAAAACGACACCAAACATTTGGAGACGATTATGAAAGAAGCCAAACAACAATGATTGGATTACTGTTCTGATCGTGAGTATAATTTTCATACCTTTTCAGTCGATTTAAACTCTTATCTTCTTCAGGTTTATTTTGTGGAACGAGAATCTGGACAAAAATTCGAACCGAATTATTTATTTACTTCATTGTGGTAGCATGCTCTTGTTTTCTCAGCTCCGTCTGAGAAGATGTTCTTAAAAGGGGCGTGCCACAAGTAATGCCCTTGCCTTACTTCCAGTTGGCTGATCTAGCCGAAATTTTTCATGTGCAATGATTTATATCTCTACGAGTTATTTGGCAAATTACAGCTCTGAACTGTGGTTTCTGTTGTACATGTGTTTTGACTGAGTCAGGTGTGAAGTGGAGCCTGTTGAATGTCGAGCAGTTATCTTGTTTTTGTATTTGAAAAGACGCACACCACAGGAGACTTTTGATGAAATGAAAGAAACTAGTGGTGATAATGCCCCATTATATGACCTGGTTAAACGCTGGCATCGTGAATTCAAACATGGCCGGAAGTCTGCAGAAACAGCTCCCAGACTTGGTCGCCCCCTTCTACCATTGATGAGGCAGCAGTCTGGCAAGTTGAGGCTGCCATTTCTGAAGATCGGCGCAGTACTATTCGCCAAATAGCCCAAGATGTCAAGATTAGTAAAGTGTATGTGGAAACTATCATTCATGACCATTCGCATATGCATAAATTGTCTGCCAGATGAATTCTCAGATTGCTCACACCATTCCAAAAGCGAGAACGCGCCAAGTGCTCGAGGATGAATTTGGTGATGTGCCAAGAAGATGAGTCAGAGTTTTTCAAAAGACTGATTACACAGGATTACACCTGGGTCCATCACTATGATACAAAGACCAAAGCCCAGTCAATGCAGTGGAAGCACTTGGAGACACCACTTCCAAAGAAGGCAAGGGTGCAGCCCTCCGCTAGCAACGTCATGCTCACAGCCTTCTGGGACCAGGACGGAGTAGTGATGACAGATTTTCTGGCAAAGGGTACCATATATTAACGGAGCCTATTATGCTTCACTTTGGAGGAAATTAAGGGAAGCTATCAAAATCAAGAGGCGGTGGAAGATCAGCAATGGTACCATCCTCCTGCAGGGCAATGCTCCGGTCCACAACTCGCATGTCGCCAAATCAAAAGCACGGGCGTGTGGTTATGAACTCCTTCCCATCTCCTGACCTTTCATCCTCTAACTTTCACCTCTTCCCAGCCATGAAGTTGTTTTTGAAAGGTAAGCGTTTCCCAGATGATGCAGCCTTTATTTCTGAAATAACATCGTGTTTTGGGACTAACCTGGGATTTTCTACACAAACGGTCTACAGAGCTGCATCAAACTATGGGAGAAATGCATAACTCTGGGTGGTTCTTATGTAGTAAAAGACTAATAATTGTGCCAAGCTTCGTTGCTCTACTGCTATGGGAAGTGGGTCAGGGACATTACTTTTTGCACGCCCCTTTATCCTTAATTGTACTCGTGACAAAATGGGAAATATACTTGCAAATATCAATAGTAAAAGATATATTTTTCCAGAAAATTGAAGGCTGATTTCTCGTAATATTAGGGTGAATTACTTAAAAAACAAAACTATGCCGTCATAGCTAACGAAACGAGAGGAGTTTACCTCCGTGAAGTAACTAAATGGTTCTGTTCGAAATTCCCTTTGGATTCCAGAGTTCTACAGAAACATTTATGAGTAAAACTAGATAAACATTTACATAATTGTAAGTTACATAGACTACACGTTGTAAAAATGGACCTCAATATTAGAACAGTAAGAAAAAAGAAACCGATCCTCATGGTAGAATTGGAAAAAGGTAATGACACAATATCTTCATTATCTGTTTATCTTATTAATGTACGATAGTAGTGAATACATTTATACATACACACACACACACACACACACACACATATATATATATATATATATATATATATATATATATATATATATATATAAAGATAGATGGATGGATCAGGATATGAACGTTTTCACTACTACTGCCATTAATTAGAGAATGTATATATATATATATATATATATGTATATATATATATATATATATATATATATATATATATATATATATAGGGGTGTATGTGGTGTTCAGAGAGTGGTGAGTATCTTTGGAGAGGGCTCGCCATGTTCTCTTCGTAGGACAGCCCATCTGCCTCTGGACCTCACCTGGCACTCAGCTCTCACCTGTGGCTCTCCGTAGCTGGCGTATGCAACAGCGGTCACAACCACGATACTGGCTTTCATTAGCCTGCTAAACCAGGTGAGAGTAGCTGACGGGTCACAAATCCTCGGTGAACTTGGATCGGGCTGTGTCCCAGCGGAACAAGCGGAATACTTCATATGAAGAACCAACGGTTGTGAAGGCGGTGGCAGCAAGTGTCGCGGGACCAACTAGAGCAGAATGTGACACCTAAAGTCATCCTGGTTATTTACTGCAGTCTAACAGTCTCTCGTCTGAACGGTTCTCCGTGCCACTGGATCAAGACTTCCCAGGCCGAGGGAGTGGGATTGCCCCTGTCCACCGGCCTTCTCACTATAAAACCTTCCCGCACAGGTATGTTTTGCAATTCATCACCAATTACCGATCTGTCTTAGGTACACTCTTCAAGTTCTGCGGCGAGGGGCACTTGGCGAAAGCAACAGGTGTAGGTGAATACTGGCAGTTGTATTCACAAACCTACACGAAGGCCGTCCATGGGCAAATGATCGCTCTTTTCCCTGAATTGCAACAGGAGAGTTTGGCAGCACCTGTGGGCGACTAAGCAGCCTCTTTAGGATAGAACTGCCCACTCTCACATGAGGGAAGGGGTTAGAAAGGTACTCGCAAACAAATTCTTGCCATTCTCGTGTCTGGTCAGCTTACCGTGGTTGGCGGACTAATCCACACAGCGGTCGCACAACAAAAACACAGAAAAATATTATCATTGGGACATGGAATGTTCGAACTTTCTTGGATAGACCTACTTTCTCAAGACATGAACGAATAACAGCGCTCATCGCAAGGGAACTCCGGCGTTACAATATAGATATAGTCGAACTTAGCGAGGCCTGGATTGCTGACAGGGGATCTCAGAGAGAAGTGGGGGGTGGATACACCTTTTTCTGGAAAGGAAAGCCGCAAACAGAAGATCGGATTCATGGTGTCGAGTTTGCCATCAGGACAGCTTTGCTGAAGAGCATGCCTGCACTACCAGTTGCAATCAACGAACGCCTCATGAAACTGCGCATCGCTCTCAGCAGGATCAGACATCTCACAATCATCAGCGCTTACGCCACTACACTCACAAGCCCAGATGATGCCAAGGAGAAGTTTTACGAACAGTTTGACCATGTCATCAGGTCATCCCCCCAAGCGACAAACTAGTCACCCTTGGACACTTTAATGCAAGAGTGGGGAGAGACTACAACAGCTGGGAAGGCGTTCTGGGCAGACACGGAGTAGGCAAGATTAATGACAATGATTTGCTTCTTCTAAGCAAGTGTGCAGAGTACAGTCTTTGCATCACCAACTCCCTGTTCAGAATGATGGTCAAGCATAAGACTACCTGGATTCACCCAAGGTCAAGACACTGGCACATGACTGACCTTATCATCGTCCGCCAACGAGATCAAAGACGTCCGTGTCACCCGTGCCATGAGAGGCGCTGAGCGCTAGACTGACCACATATTGGTCACGTCTATACACATTGCGCCACCCCGACGGAAACCGATGCAGCACTGTTATGCCCTGCTATAATGTTGCCAGGCTTAATGTTCCACCTATCAGGCACTATTCAAGCAAGTGCTAGATGAGAAACTACAAGATCGTGTGACCACTGAAAGCATCACATACAAATGCGCCTCTTTCAAGAAAGCAGTAAATGAGACTGCGAAGGAAGTCCTTGGGGCAAAAACCAGAACCCATGAAGACTGGTTCGATGAGAACGACAAAGTGATCAGAGAAGCCATGCATACCAAGAACAAGGCTCACATAGAATGGCTAAATGGCCCGTCATTCATCTGCGAGCAATGCAGGATCAGTGGTAGCAGAACAAAGCATCTGAAGTCCAGCACTATGCTGATACTAATAGCATCAACAATTTTTTAGGTCATTGAAATCTGTTTTCGACCCCTATGCACCTTGCAGAACTCCACTACTGCCGTCAGACTGGCAGACGCTCATCAAGGACCAGGATGATCTCAGCAGCCGCTGGCAGGAGCATTTCAGCACTTTGCTGAACAGGCCCTCGTGAGTTGATTCAGAGGCCCTGAATTAGATCCCCCAACAACCCATACAGGATTCACTCGCAAACCACCCTACTATCGAGGAGATCAAGAAAGCGATCCACCAGAGAATATCTGGCAGAGCATCAGGAAAGGATGGCATCCCTGCTGAGATGTATAAGGCAGTGGGCCCCAATGCACCTGAGGCCTTCTGCGACGCCATTTTAGCTGTCTGGAAGGAGGCTATAATGCCAAACGATTTTCGCAACGCCCGAATCGTCTCCCACTATGACAAGAAAGGAAATAAGTCGGACTGCGGAAACTACAGAAGCATCTCCCTCCTCTCAATTGCGGGAAAGATCTTTGCACGGGTCATTCTTAACATTCGTATTACAGTACTCCCTGAGGCATAGTGCGGCTTCACGCCTGACACGAGTAGTGGACATGAGCTTTGCCTTAAAACGGCTTTAAAGAAGTGCATTGAACAGAAAAAAAAAACTCTCTACTCTGTATTCATCGACCAGACCAACACTTTTGACACCGTCAATAGAGAGACAGTTTGGACAGTCCTTGAGCGCATCGAATATCCTCCAAAGTTGGTGTCAATAATCAGGCTATTCCACGATGGCATGACTGAACAGGTCCTCTCAAATGGTAATATCACATACACGTTAACTTTAAGCAGCGGTGTGAAGCAGGGTTACGTATTAGCCCCTATACTTTTAAACATCTTTTCACCTGTTTACTGTCCCATACTGTCCAAGCTTTGCAGACGGGTGTCTACATTCGTTTCCGTTTGGATGGTTCCCTCTTCGACTTACGGAGACTCACATCAAATACAAAATGCTTGAAAACTCTCATCCTATTGGTTCTCTTTGCCGATGGCTGTGCAGTAGTAGTCCATACAGAACAAGACTTGCAACAGATGCTGGATCGATTCCTGGGGCATCCAATCTCTTCGGCTTGACAATCACTCTTGGAAAGACGGAGGTGATTCACCAACCTGCACCATACTCCAACCCTGCTGCTCCCATCATCACCATTGACGATACACCATTTGGCAACGTTAATCACTTCAAATATCTGGGGAGCACGATATTTTTATGGCTCCTTGGACAGAGAGATTGACACCAGAATCAGGAAGGCAAGTCAGGTACTGGGAAGACTTCGCAATCGAGTGCTCAATGAACACAACATCCGTCTATCTACGAAGCTGTAGCTCTATAATGCTGTGGTCCTTCCCTCCCTGCTCTACGGTTTAAGACGTGGGCACTGTACCGCAGGAATATAAACAAACTGGAGCTCTTCCACATGCGAGCTCTCCGCTCCATCTTGGGAATCAAATTGGAGGATCGCATCAACAATCTGAAGGTCCTACAACAAAGCTAAGTCCACCAGTATAGCGGCCACCATCATCAAGACACAATTCGTTGGGTTACACACGTGATTCGAATGGAAGCATGTCGGATGCCTAAATGCCTGATGTACGGAGAGCTCCAGGCCGGCAATAGAATCTAAGATCGACCAAAAATGCGGTATAAAGACACTGTTAAAACCAATCTGCAATGGTGTCGTATCAAACCTAGAGGGGCATGCTATGCACATACTAAAATGGTGAGGCTCAACTCACAAGGATGCTGCCAACTTTGAAGAGGCTCATAGACAAAAACTGACTGCTGCCAGAGAGACACACGACAGAGCAGCTTCAGCGGTGATCAAAAATTTTTACTTCCAGTGCCGCCAATGTACTATACCGTGCCTCTAGAATGGGGCTACAGATGAGATGCAGAACAAAAAAGTCATCATCGGATCCGATGGGCAACCACTATATATATATATATATATATATATATATATATATATATATAGTTTTAATTTTGACACTTGGTCCGTTTGGATTGATTTGGGTATTCCTACCCTTGAGAACTGATCATGGATTCGGCTATTTTCTTTGCCGATATAGTCTTTAGCGGGATGGCCTCCGGGAATCTTGTACTCGCGTACATCATTGTGAATATTTATTAGATTCCGGCCCTTGTCTTTGGTAAGGGTCCCACGCATTCAATGATGATTCGCTTCAATGGTCTTTCCACTGCCGATATTGGTGTGTGGGGTGCCGGCGATATACCTTGGTTTCCCAGTTTCTTGGCGGATGTTACATTACTTCTTGCCGCTGGCTTTCATCCCTGGCCAGAAAAACTCATCAGTCTCTGATATGTTTTGTTTACCTCCACATGGCCAGCCATCGGTGGCTCATGCGCTAAGCTAAACAACTCGTCTCTGTCTGTGTCGAGCATCACTAGTTGGTTGCACTCACTAGGCTCTCTACTTTTAATCAGCAATCCGTCCTCTATGTAGAACTGTTACACGCTCTTCTCTCTCCTCGATTCCTCCCTTTTGATGTGTAGCTCCTTCAGGTTACTATGATCCCTCTGGGCTTGTATTAAATCCTTCCTCGTCTATCTCAGGAAGGGAGATATTCCCTCCCTCTTGTTACTCAGTGTGGCTTAGCCCCTTGTACACTTGCTCTGCGGTTCTTTTGTTTTTCCCCTTTCTTCGACTTCTGTTGTTCCCCCTTTCAGATGTAGCTCTCCTTCTCCCGTTTATTTAGTGTATAAAAAGAAAAAAATGTGTGTTAGTTTGTATGTGCATACATGTGTCTGTGTGTGTTTGTATGTTCGCCAAAAACTTTCGATAGAGGCATTGGGCTGTGAAAAATAAGTATTGTTCACATAATTACATAACTGTCATGATCGGAATTTGGATATTTTATGTGGTCAAGAGTATTTTCTACTCTGTCTTGAATCTTGCTCTATTTTTTGTATTTGTAACGCGAACTATTTTATAAAACTTATTTTCAGTTCAATTTTTGTACAGATATTTAAGTAGGAATGTAAAATATAATATATATATATATACATACATATATCTATAATATATATATATATATATATATATATATATATATATATATATATATGGTTGAAAACCAGTATAATTAATCTAGCCGTGGCGATGAATCAAGAAGTATTGAAAAAATCCAAACTCATAATAAATATGACGACTACATTAGCCTGTATACAGCCAGTTTCTTCTTATATATATATATATATATATATATATATATATATATATATATATATATATATATATAAAGTAATATCGTTCGTTTGTGTTTGTGTGTCTGTTTGTACACCTCCCGATGACCAAAGGAATATAAAGCCATATACATGTACACCTCTCCTGCTCAAGAAATATTACCGCCCATGATAGGATAATTCTGTCAACGGAGATATTACATTTCATAAGTAATTTCTATATATATCATGTATCCAACCACATCTACAATGACTGAGCTACGGTCATTAGCATATCACATTAAATTAAACATATTAAAATAATTAGCTCGATGATATTACTTAATCGACATAATAGCTTTGTTTTAACTGTACTAATGAAAAAAAATAATTATTTAGTGTATTTAAATTTCAATTTGTATTGGATTTATCTTTTTTATCTGAAATCTGAAATCGTTCAATTTTCAAACGAGAAAACCACAGGGGAAATAACTGTGATAATTTGATTGAACAATTGTTTTAAACGGAGCACGTTATACAATATTTCCAGTAATAAATTTGTTTTCATTTCGAAATATTCTTCTAAGCTGAATCATTACTTTTATTTTTAACTCGGAGAAAACATTTTTTTCGCTTATTCTTAATTTTTAAGTTACCTTTTTTATATGTTAGAGATAAAGGTAAATATTAAGAATAACTCCACCTTTGAGAACTTTAAATTACCACTTTTATAATTTTTCTTGTGGGGGGGGCTGAAAACGAAAATACCGTTTAAATTACGGCAAACGTGTAGTTTCCAAGATATGAAAAACAATGTTAGTTTCAGAAAGTGGGGGATCACTTTTCTATAATAATTTAACGTAAAATTAGCACCCATTTTGTGACCACCATTTTGGGGGGACTTTCTTTCCACTCTCGGAAAATCTTTTTACATTACCACTAACGTTTAAAATTCAAATAAACTAGTTTATAGGATATGAAAAATGCACCCACTTTATGGCCACCGGCTGGGATCGCCACAACACTCTTCAGCCTCTATATCGCCTCCCACCAAATGTAAACAGAATTTTTGTGAAATCTTGAACAGTTCTCCTGCTCGGTTGATGTAAGTGCGTTACTTATGTAAAACATTTAATTACACTGCAGAATCACCCGCTGAAAAACTATACAAGTTCTATATCGAATGTTCCCCTTCAAAAACAAAGACAAAAATATAAAACGGCGCCACCCCAACATGATAATCACAAAGCGGGTGCTCATTTTACGTTAAATTATTATAGAAAAGTTACCTCCCCCACTTTTTTAACCTAACATTTCTTGGAAACTACTCATTTGCCGTACTTTTCAACGATATGATCGTGATTAGCACCCCCGAAAACCTTTAGTAATGGTAATTAAAAAAATATTTTTTCGAGGGTTGAGTTATTATTCATATTCACCGAGAAAAATAATAAAAATTAATCTTCTCATTTACTTGTATCCCCACGAGGGCCGAGTTAGTCAGACACAAGGCCAATTTTCCATGTGAGCAAAATCGATCATCCTGTTTTTTTTATAAAATTTAATTGATGTTGCCCAGGATTTATTATAATAATTATACCATAACAAGTGTGTTTAATTGCCTGCGAAACAGACTTTCTTTATAATTTATTTAATATCTTAAATTACAAATGGTCAATTTTTACGACGTGACCCAGCGTCGTTTAACCCCTAAAGAATTAAGACCTGCTTTTTTGTCGCCTAATACGTGTAAGCAGTCTTTATAAATAATATGAAAGAAGAAATTTGAAAAAAAAATTAACATTTAAGCGTGGGGGAGAACTTGTCTATATAAATTTATCGTGAAATGAGCAAGCACTTTTTGGTCAGAAATAATTATACAATAGCAAGATTGTTTAATTGCCTACAAAACAGATTTTCTTTATAATTTATTAATATCTAAAACTAAAAATGGTCACTTTTTACGACAGGACCGAGCGTGGTTTAGCCCCTAAAAAATAAGACCTGCTTTTTAGGCGTCTATTATGTTTAACGAGTCTTTATAAATAATATGAAAGAAAACATTTTTGAAGAAAAAATTAACATTTTAGCGTGGGGAATAACTTTTCTATATAAATTTAACGTAAAATAAGCACCCATTTTTGACAACAAAGCGTTCAACCACTCATGTAATCTCTAGCATTTTATTCAAATTTGCCGATCGAGGGAGCCGGGAGCAAAACATATCAAATACAGTTTTTAAAAAAATTGTTGTGATGAGGGCGGGAATTACATATGAAACACAAAATAACGATGAATTTAATTAATTTTTATGAGAGTATTCTGTACTTTCACCTAACAATTTTATAAACAGGACGACCCCCAAAATATGACAAATTCATTTTGGGGGGCGGGAGACAATTACATTAGAAATATAAAATGACGAAAATTTTAATTTAATTGTTCTTGGAATTCATTTTTGATAGATCTTTTTTCTCTTGTTTTTGCGATCGCACGGGAATTCGCTGCTATTTTTATTGAAACAAAAGTTGTAATGCTTTCTTTTGAATTATTATTTTTTTTTTTTAGTGGAGGGCATTTCCATTACTAAATATCCGGAGAATAATTTCTTCTTTTTTAGCTCTTCTGCCGAAATATCCGGTGGAGAGCGTATCGCATACTTCTTCTTTTGGGGGGACATTACATTTACATGTTTTAAGCCGTTCTTTTATTTTTGTTGTGGGTGTATCCACGTTGCTCATGACGAAAATGATTAGTATACTGGTGTATTTCAAACGGAATTCATGTCAGCCCAGACAACGCTGGGTGTCCATGCTAGTATATATATATATATATATATATATATATATATATATATATATATATATATATATATATATATATATACATGTGTGTGTGCGTGTGTGTGTGTTATGTATGTATGGATGGATTGTTGTATGTATGTGTATGCATGGTTTCTAATGCGTCTGTGTGGGACTGTGTGTTTTGCCTTTTCATCTCTGTGTATGCGCGAAAATCCATGGGTAGTTTAATAAAGTAATATATGAGCAAGTATTTCATTGTTGTTGCCAATGCATTTTATGTAGCTCCTGTTTTTTATCGATAAAATCATTCTGCTATTGAGTTCCGATAAAATGCGTTCTGTCATTAACCCATACCCGAGAGAGTTTTGTGTTCGGGTCTTCTCGGGATCCGAATGTGATTATCAATATTTGTTATTGTTTAACTGTCACTTTTTTTAGCCAAGCTAAAATAAGCTTTCTTTTTTTAAATTATTTTTTCTTTGTTAGCATTGGATTGTGTGTTAACTGTTTCGGTGTCTTCGAACTTTTCTTTATTTATTTGTGTTCTTTTTTACATTTGGATTTTTTCGTCTCCGTCTGAAATTTGTTCTTTCTTCTATTTATTATCCCTTTTGCAGTTTTAATAATTATAATCATTATCATTATTATTAAAACTGTTATTATTGTTGTTGCAATCAGTATTATTAATATTATTATAGTAACTATTCTTATTAAACTGTCTATAGATTTTAGAAAGATTGTAATATAATGTTTTGTTTAAAATAAGAATTAAACGCTGTTTGACTTAAAACAGTCTTCGCGGGTGTCTGTAACTGTTTTCCTAACCAGCAGAGCTCTTCATAAACTCGCTCTTCCCTTCTCTCCCTCTCCCTCTCCCTCTCTCTCTCTCTTTTTCTCTCTCTCTCTCTCTCGTTGTCTCTCTGGATAAAACATATAATAACATCAGTCTATGTGTAGCAAGTCTACAATAATTTTTCTGAAAATATTCCATTACATGCGTTTATATCATGTAATTGCAATTCAGTTTTTGCATCCTACGAAAATACTAGGACTATTTTCTGCAACATGAAAGCATGCTATATAGCTTTGTGGCTTTTTTGAGTTGAGAAGTTTAAAGTAAATATACAGTGTTCATTGTATTACATATAACAATTTAAATTATTATTATTATTATTATTATTGTTATTATTGTTATTATTGTTATTATTATTATTGTTATTATTGTTATTATTGTTATTATTGTTATTGTTATTATTGTTATAATTATTATTGTTATTATTGTTATTATTGTTATTATTATTATTGTTATTGTTATTGTTATTATTGTTATTGTTCTTATTGTTATTATTATTATTGTTATTATTGTTATTATTGTTATTATTATTATTATTATTGTTATTGTTATTATTATTATTATTATTATTATTATTATTATTATTACGTCCCACCAGGAGCTTTCACACAAGGCATCAAATATCTCATTGAATATAGGCTGTCGTTTTCCCTGAAAGCTGAGTGGCAACAAGTGTCCTCAGATTTTCCGGATTTCTCCACCTCTTCTATCACCATTTGCAATAAATTTGCGTTATTGCAATAGCTGATTTCGATTGATTTACTGCGGCAGTGGCTATTAATCTTTACTGGAATTTGCGTGGCAATACGCCCTCTCAAGGTCCCAGTTCTCTTCGCACTTATACAGTGGAGGTCTGGTCAGTACTCACTATTGGTCTTTTCATCCTCCTTGACTACTTGTCTATTTGGTTTCACTTTTGTGGGGAAGGAGGAAAGTGTAATGGCTATGGGGAATAGGGTGGGGTTAGAGAACCTGGAGGTATGTAGCTCCAATGTCCTTGGTTCCATGCAGCGCTTCTTGCTTTGTCTATGTGTATTTCAGCTGTTTTCATTATTGTTTTCCGTTGTATTTTTCCAACCATTCCTATGATTTTAATTTCTCCCATTCTTTTTTAAATGTTTTTCGGGAGTATTCCTTGTGTTCCCACTATTATAATGTTGTTTAGATTTTCTTAATCTTCCATATCCCTTTCAACTCTGATGAGCTCTGTGTATTTTCTCCGTTTCTCTTTTTCTTTGATATTCACCCGATGGTCAGCTGGAACAGCAAGGTCTACGATTTGACAGGATTTTTCTTTCTTGTTAATTATTACGACATCTGGTCTTCTTGCTTAGTGTGTTTATCAGTTTGTATATCCACTAGGATTTTGTAATTTTCGTTTTCAAGTACTGATGCCGACCTATGATTGTATCACTTGTCTGTGCGTTCCAGATGCAGTGGTTTGCATAATTCCCAGAGTACTGCGCTTTTTACTTGATCATGTCTGTTCTTGTATTTGTTTTAGGTCAGTGTGCTGCATTCACTGTATTGTTTATTGTTTCATCTCTTTCTCACAGAGTCTAATTTGCTGTTTTCTTGTGTTGTATCCATCTTTTCTTTAATGATTATCGTTTGTGTGGTTTACGTTATGCATTAACCAAATATTTTGTTGTGTCATGAACACTATCTTCTATACAAACTAGCCCTCTCCCACCTTCTTTTCTCTTCACATAGAGTCGGCCATCATCGTCCTTTGGGTGCATTTCATTATGCATCGTCATGAGTTTCCTGGTCTTCTGATTGAGATATCTCAGTTTTTCCTTGGTTCAACCTATAAACGGTCTCGAGTATGTTATCAGTGATACTGCCCACGTAAGTATACCTTTTATTATATTACTGCTATATAGTTTAGTTTATACAAGTTTTCTTGTTATACTGAGATATTATCTTAACCTGGGCATGCGTATCTCTGGTGCAGTTTGTTTAAATAGAAATGCAATGAACAAATTAAAATATACTGTAAGTATTCTGAATAAATAAGTATTCATTTATTTATTTATCTTACTAAAAGTTGGATTTTGCAATGTTTATATAGATTTATTATTTTTTACGATTGGTTTAACCACAAAAGTTGTTTTATTTAGCATACATCAAATACACGCACACAAACACACACATATACGGACTATAATAAGAGCCATGATCGACGCATGGTTTTGCGTTTATGTTCTCAATTCATGTCGATACACAATATTTTGAGATGTGTTAATGTTTATAGCAAACGACCAGCAGAGAGTGAAGAGCAACACACACCCCGTACATTAATGATGTAAGCATGAAACGAACTTCGTGCTGTGCGAAATAAAGTGTTCTTCTGTGAAAGTCGAATTGCATTTGGGATTATGAAAATTATCAGAGCTCAGCCACTCAGAATAGACAGAGTTTGTGTAGGGAGCACTTATTATCTATCTATCGGTAAATTCTTAGATAATTTTAGGTATATGATTTTGTTAGCCAGTTTCGGGCGGTGAAAGTACAGACTGTGTATAGTGTAGAATTCGTTTTAGTGAAAACTGAGAGTAGTGGCAAGACTAAATAGTTTGAGAGAATAGATACTTCGTCCGCTACAGATGTTTCCATTGTTATGGTTTTGTCCGTTAGAATCAATGTAGCATTTTAATATTAACGCTGAATGTGTATAAAATAGTGCTTGAAAGACAGATAAACTATGACTATTAGCCTAGATATATGGGATTTGTATGTGAATTTGTATATGTGAACACTTTTAAGCTCTCCTCTGGCATTCGCAACCAGCTCTCTTCCTCCTTTCTTCTTCTTCTTCTTCTTCTTCTTATTATTATTATTATTATTATTATTATTATTATTGTTATTATTACTAGCAGTTCAGCGCGGCTTTGCCGATCCCTACGTATCGTTCATAACTTGCCATTCGTGTGAATAAACTTTACGTAAGATTACAAATCATTAGACTACACTTTGTCTGAGTGATTTCGTAGAGACCGAAGAGGTGAATTTTTGTTAACTTTGACCCCAATTTTTACCCTTTACATCTATTATTTTTTGTCGCACATCAAAATAAGACGTTTTACCTTTGTCCAAGTTACCTGCAACTAAGACTTAAAGTCTTTAGAGCCAAAATTGGCGGGGGAATTTAGTAGAGTCTCAAAGATACACCTCTTTCAACTTTAACCATTTGGCAGCAAAACTTTCGCAAGCATTTTGTTTGCCTCATATCTGAATGCCCATTATATATTAATTTCAAATATTTGGACCAAAAATTGGCTGAGTAGTTTGCAAGACATCGCAAAGGTTAAATCTTTTGAACATTAACTCTTTGGCAGCTCAAATTCGCGACTTAAACCGTTTAAAAAGCTTGCCTTATCTCTGAATACCCGTTATGTATAATTTCAAATCTTAAGACCAAAATTGCTTAATATGGTAAAGACCGCAGAAGTTGAATTATTTAAACTTTGCCCCAAATTTTTACTCCTTAGACTTTATTTTATGGGGCGGAAATTGAATTAGAATGTTTGATCCATCTCCAATGTACCTACATTAAAAATGTAAAGTGTTTAGACCCAAAATTGGCGGAGAAGTTTGGAATAGTTTTCAAAGGTCAAATCGTTTAACTTTGACCCCTTGACGGAAAATTTCTGGACAAAAACCGATTGAAAAGATTTTCCTAAATCTCAATACTCCGTATATAAAATCTCGAGTCTCTCAACCGAAAAATTGGCACAGTTATTTTGTAGTTACACGTACACAGACAAACTCACCGACCGACATTTTCACTTTCATAGATATAAAGATCGATTATTTTAATTATTATTATTATTATTATTATTATTATTATTATTATTATTATTATTATTATTATACATTTGATGTTGTTGCTGTTGCTATTTTGTTGTTATCTTAACCTTTCTTCATATTTATAAGAAAGTAATCGTGTTTCTGATCTTATAATTAAATGAATTCATATTTGACTGGATGTGAAAAGAGATAATTTCATAAATTAGAAATAGTAATAGTATGATGATGATGATGATGATGAAGAAGAAGAAGAGCTAAAAGAAGAAGGAGAAGAAGAAGAACATGAATGAACATGTATGTTTGCACGTTTATCCTTTATATTTCGACTTTTTCCTTTCAATTTTTCTTGTGGATCTTTTTATGTGTTTTTTTTTCTTTTCAAACGATTGCTTCTAATTAATTCCGATAGACTCTCACTTTAAAAATGTTTGACACGATATTTCTATGTCGTATGACTAATCAGTTTTTTCTATCCCCATTGTAGGACACGCGCATGCAAACAAATAGACGACAGATAACGATGCGCAAAAAGGACACATCTGTTAATTTTAAAGACATTTTAATAATTCAAAATCAAATTCAATTAACTTAGAACAGAATATGCTAATAGACAATATCGCAAACTATATTACTCTTATAAACGAGAACGCAACCTTAACATGCATGTGTTTTTAAACTAATATGATAATCTGAAGACAAATTACAGCTGGTCCATTGTTAAATGTTCATTTACAGGTATGCCGTCTTGCTGTAAAACGGTTAGAATACTGAGTCTCCAATTTTATGTTGAGAACTGCAAATTAAAGGGAAAATGTGAGAAGATATTCATTATTCATGTATAATATCATTTTATAAAAAAACTTTTTATGCAGATGATATAATTAACTACAGTGCCAAGTCATAGCTTTCTTAAAATTACAACAATTATCAGATAAATATAACAATTGTTTATTTAATATTACGATAAATATGAGTAAATAAAATCATTTTTTATACATATTTTAAAAACACAATAAATCTTCGTATCGTGATATCGTTATATTTAAAAATATTTCAATCATTCTAAAGTATGGTTATATTTAATTAAATAAAAAAGCACCTTATCTCGCTGTAAACCATAGACGTAGAGCATGGCCAGTACGAGATTAGTGATCATTTGGGAAAGCTAGGTGTATGTACCGAGGCGAGTCATAGAAATTTCTGGGTGGGTATCTGGGGGCGTATTAATTCACCGGGAGAAATCTATCCCCAGTCGTCATTAAGAAATGCGTCTAGAGAAGGGAACTTTTATGTAAAAACCTTCGGTGTACTTTATACTCTTACCTGTGGCATTTATCTACAGCGACAAACATTAGCAGTAATACCAAAAGTGTAGCTAGTTCTACTTCATTAATATAAACAAAACATCTGTGTAGATTTCCGAGAAACTTAGTTGTTGTGGTAAAATCCAACATATAAATCGTACTGAGAGTCAATCATTTATATATATATATATATATATATATATATATATATATAAACAAATATATATATATAGATAGATTGATAGACAAACATAATTTACTATGCTCATAGAAGGGAACGCGCGCAAAAAGCAGGTTTCAAAATGGAGTAAATCATTTGTCTCGTTCTAATGCAGTCAAGTTCATGAGGCAGAAGTTTTAAAAAAATAGCAGTAAAATTGAGAACAGTAAAATAATAATAATACGAATTATTAATCAAAATAATATTTATTAATCAAATATCAGTAATGCTCCTCGTATATTTTTCTTTAATTTTTTGGCATTTTAATTTTTTACATATTCTGTTGTATATAGCAACATTCTCTTTAAAGATACTTTAGGAAGTTAAGGTGTCCTCCAAACTTTATTTAAAATTATCATTAAATAATATATTAAAAAACATTTAAACAGTCAATCTCAAAGAAACTTCTTAATTTTCCTGAGTTTTAATTTTAAAGCTAAAAGCATTTTCCTTTTTAGTAAAAAGTCCGTAAAATCAACATTCAGTTTTTAAAATCATCCTATTATATACATTTATTTTATGTAATGCACATTTTGTTGCAATTTCGTTGCAATTTAAAAAAAATTATCTTCCATCTAGCAATTAATGATGCAGATCTAAAATTTTCAATGATTTTTTAAAAAGTGCGACAGCATATACATTACATGAAATAAATCCAAGGTAATTATTTGATTCAATTCTAATTAAATTTTTATACCTTAGCTTGTAAAATTTATAAAAGTTCACTTTGAAGATAAATAAATTTCAAATTGAACCTTTACCTTTATTTTTAAAGCCTAAAGTAAAAACATTTTGTTTAACAATTTTCACGCCTTGGATGAAATGGTTTTCTAACTTGTATTTGATCTTTTTAAGATTATATTATAAACTCACCTTCTCTCTATTTTAGTTTGTATTTCTTCTCATACCACAACTAATTTTCGAAACCCCCTCTTTGTATTATTACAAGTTTGAATATTCTCTCTGTTTCAGTGTGTATTTCTCCTCACACACCAGTCATTTTTTTGCAACCCCCTCACTGTAATACAGGTCTGAATAATGAGAAAATCTCAATTTCTTTTAACAAAAACTTTAAAATAACTTTTTTATATAAACTTTTTTAAACTTCTTTCAGAATAGGAAAATCTTTACAATTTAATAAGGAACATATTTCATATAGATTTCATTAAAAAATATTCAGTACATAACGAGAAAAATAGAGATAAAAATTTCAAAATGACTGTATTACTGGTTACGGTCAATAGTAGTGCTCGCCAGCGAAAGTCTTTGTCATTTTTGTTCTATTATTATTATTTAAAACATTTTGTGTCCGGTCTTCCGGGCGAGGACTAATTTAAAATGTTTTATCAAATATTACATTAGTGATTTATTCTTCACGAGAATCTGATGCGCATTGTGGAATTCAATTTAAATAACTGCATTTCATCATCGTCATCGTCGTCGTCATCATCATTATCATCATCGTCGTCGTCGTCATCGTCGGCTTTGCGGTTTAACAGCGTTGTCGACTATGGCTCTTCAATGCGGGCAGCTATTTATAGCCCGAAATTACTCAACTTCTAACAATAATCTTGTCCAACCGATAAAGTTGTCAATCAAAGTGCGTCTTTGTCGACCTCACTCTTCGATCCGGGCATTCTCCCAGTAAATACCAGATGCTCCATGCTTCGTTGACCGTAAATATGTCCTAAGAAAGGCTATTTTATTATAGTTCTCACCAGCATGCTTTAGTGCATCCAGGTCTAGTCCACATTTCCTCATTAGAAATGGGATCTTTAAAAATAACCCCTGAAGTTTATCTCGCAAACCAACTGTCTGTGCTATTCAGCCATCCCTGCATTTTGGGGCAGCATTCAGAACAATATAACAAGAGAGACCAAACAGACGCTTAAAGGAGTCGTTGTCTAGTCATCAGTGTGAATGTATTGGATCATAATACTGAGTTAAATTGGATTAATGCTTAGTTAATGAGCTGTACGTGATCTTATGTCGCACCTGTAGATGTAATCCATGATCCAAGGAAACTGAATTAATCTATATGTGGAGGTATGACTTCTTTGCCAGATATCACACTACTAAAGCTTTCTTTGCGTTCAAGTTTAAACTAAACAGTGCATTTACATGCATTACTATCTCTAGAAAGTTCTAGAGATTTTTTGTGATGTTGTAAAAAGAACGATACCATCCACATAAAGTAAATTAATTTGCTAAATAAAAATTGAGAAAATATTATAGGCACATTATACTTATACATATTATCTAGACATACAGTTTATGTTACACAGACATATACATACACCTGCATAACATAATATGAGAGATTGTCATCTATGCTATTATTTATTGTGTTGTAATTTATGTTTTATGTTAATTTAGGTTTTATATAAACTACAGAGGATCTTATAAAGATACCATATTTCATTTATATATTTTACGATAAAATAGGATGAAAAACTTAATTAACATTTAATAATTTGAACAAAGTATCCTAGTTCGATAATGCATACTGTCAGAGTTATAGGGTTGCTCCCGTTTGCATTCGTTCTCATTTATTAAAAATGTGTATTACAATTTTACATGGCATAGAGTTTTCATCTTTTGTTTTGGATTTTACTTGATTTACAAAAAAGTTTTAAAGAAAGAAACGAAAAACAGATTATGGTAGAAAAATATATCATAAAGAAACAGAATACAAACAACTTTTATCGGTATTTTAGACAATTATTGTACCGAGTCTGAAGTCTCCATCACAATAAATCACACAGGAGTCATTAAATCTCGAGTTTTTATAATGGTTAGAAGAGTTATTTATAAATGAGTAAGTTTGCATAACATTTGCAATTTTCCTATTTTTACTTATTTTTCTTACTCTTTAACCTTCATTTTGCTAAGTGTATATTTTCTTCATTAAAACATTTAATACTTGAGTAAAATTCTATTATTTTTTCTTTTCATGCCATTTTAAATGTTCTAATTTCTTTATTTTTCCCCTCCTTTTTAAATGTCAACGTTCAATTTCAAATTTACCTCGAACATTGTTCATAATACTATTTTTGATATTGCAGGATTGGTTTCCTTGCTGCTTCGATTGATTGGATATCTGGATATAACTATTAAACATCGCTTCTTTTTAATAAACCCGACAGGTCTTTCCATCTTGCCCTCCGACCTGAAAATGCCGACTGGGATTCCCAGGAATATATTACTAAGCAAGAATGCCCTTGCTTTGGGACGCTAACTTGAAATCCCTACCCGTCTTACGTACGTTACAGCTTGCCGTGGTTGGCAGCAAATAATTTCTTCTTTCCTTTGTATTTGTTCTGAATTTGCTTTATTAGCTTCTCTCGCATTTATTCTCATATTTTCTTTTTATGTTATGTCTATTTTTCTCTAATAGTGTTAAGTTTTTCATATCGAATTTTTACATCATGTTATTTATTTACAGACAGACTATTTTTCGAACATGTTTTACATGACGCTTACGCATATTAACTTCAAACATGCTGGCCGAGAGAGTTTTAGCATCGCCATCTCGGTCAGATTTTATTAACTGATCAGTACACAGACAAGGTGCATAGTAATCAGTTTTAGTACACGCACAGACACGCGCAGGCACATACGTACACACACATACACACACAAAGACACATACACACATATATATATTCCTTAGCAGTAACCGATCTCTGTTTTCATATCACTTTTTACAGATACATATATATATATATATATATATATAATTTTTGTAATTCAATAAATTTAAAAATTTATCACGTGAAATTTGTAAATTTCAAATCAAAAATTTTCATTATTCTATGTAAGACAAAGAATACATTTGAAATATTATAACTCCTTATCCTATAAGATTTCAATGTCTACCGTTTATTCAGAGGAGAATATAATAGAAAATAGTTATAATGGTTTGCATCTTATTTGTCAACGTCAGTGAGAGTTGAAAAATCACAATTAAAAGCTGTTTAAGTATTACAATGCCATAGTGTCAGGGAAGTTTATGAAAAGGATAAAAAAATCACATCCAAATTGCAGGGTAAAATCCCAAGTGAATATCTTTAATAGCGTGTGGTAAAATTATCCACATCACAAGGTAAGGGTCCGAAGTAGGCATGTTCCTGGAGGAAATTTCCTTGTTTATATAATGGGTCCGGTAAAAAAATATATATATTTTATATAGGCCGGTGGGTCTGTTTATTAATAAACATATAATTTTATATATTTAATATTTCTTATAGTTAAAGGGGATTGGCTTCAAATTCCACTCCAAAATAACTTCAAACTTTAATAAAATAAAATACATCCGCTTTAAGTAGACATGTCACGCAAATTAAGAGAAACTGAACTGGTTTAAAAAAAGAAAATAATGGAATGTTTTCGCTTTGATCTGAAGTAACATATCCTCACCGTTGTAGCTTTCTTAAGTTAAATCTTTATGGCTAGTTTTTTTTTTTTTTTTTTTTTTTTTTTGTGACGACTTACTCATCAATTTTATTGATTAGCGCGATTTATTTATTTATTTATTTTATTCCTCGTCTTCTATTCGTTCAGTCGTTTCTCCTCTTTGTTTATTTATATATTTATTTAAAAGTAAAATATACATCCACATTGTCAAATTAACAGTCAGTGAACACATATAAAGGCTTATTTACATCATTTAAAAAAAGTGCAATGCTGGATTTTATATTTTTTTCACAATTGTTTCATATCTATATATGCAGATAATTTATATATCGATATGAAACCTTTCCATATGAAATTATGCTCACGATCAACGTCCTCTGGGGAGGGTGCTGTCTTCGTCTTTCCTATGAGGGAGTGCGGAAGGTTCCTTCACCCACAGGGAAGTGGAAAGGCGTTGACTCAATTTAGTCCTCTGGTGAAGCTGTTGTCTCTTTAATAACACTCAATGGTAGTAGGCGCTATCTTCCCATACGATCCACAGAACTACTGTTTGCAAGAAACTATGACGGAGATTTTCTCCTCTCCCAATCGCAGATGGAATACGATTTTAATAAATCTATTATTGTCCAGAAGACTATGAAACGTCTGTATCCCTTAACTATATTTTTTTACTGTCACTGCCTTTCCAACTTGAAGGAGTCACATTTCTAGTGGGTAATCCTCTATCGAAAATATGAAGTCGAAGATATAGACTGTAGTCCGACATTTTCCGATGCAGTCAGTTATTACTACGTACTCCAATGTCATAATCTCCGTTTGATTAATCTTTGCTTGCAAAAAGGGTGTTTCATGTATAATAGACCACTACATTTTATAATACGTTGTGATCTATGCTGCAAAGTGAGCAGCAATTTGTAGAATATCTTCGGACTTGCCTGTAATTTTTTTCGTCTTTCAGTCAATCAAAAATACAAGGTTTTTTTCTCGTGCTATCCTATCTCTATTTTAGTGTTTCTTTGTATTTATTGAGAATATGCTTCATTATGTTTTCCCGCATTTATTCTCGTGATATTTTATTTTATAGCATGTCCATTTTCTCGTATTTTCAGGGTTTTTTTTTAAATATTTATGTTTGTTTATTTATTTATTTACACTCAACCGATTTTTTCAACATTATCTTTTACATTACGGTTACGCATATTGCTTTCGTGTGTGTCGAGACGGTTTTAGCATCGGCATCTCGGTTTGATTTTATTAACTGATAAGTATGCAGACACGGTGCCTAGTAATCATTTTTATACATATATACAGACATAAATACATATATATATATTTACACATATGTATATATATATATATATATATATATATATGTCAGTGTGTGCGTGTGTGTTTATATAAAATGATATCTATGTACACGTACAACACACACCCATACACCCACACACACTCACACACACATATATACACACACACACACACACACACACATATATATATATATATATATATATATATATATATATATATATATATATATATATATATATATATAATGTATCCAAAACTTCTAGCCATTATAGAGGAGTGACTAAAACTTGCTGCTATGGTTTCAAATAATCTGAAATAAAAACATAGGGGAGTCTTTATTCCAAATATTCCTCATATGTTATATCTACCATATTTTTTTTTGAAATGGGGCACGATTCTGAATATCTAAAGAATTAAATAATCCTTATATACTGTAAAATTTACTTCATGCATGAATATCAAAGAGAGGAGACATAACATATGAGAAATATATAGAATGTAGTTTCCTCTTGATGTTCTTTCATATTATTTGAAACTATTGAACTAGCTCAAGTCTCCCCTCTATCAAGACGAAAGGTTTAGGGCAATATCAGATATTTTGTAATTTATGTGCAAATCTAAGTGGGAAATAACTATGATTAGAATATTTTCTGGCTGTAATGAGTGTCAAAAAACCTTTAGTTGTGGGGTTATCCCCTTACTGTTCAACGTTAATGGCAAATGATACATAGCTCACTACACAATTCAGGTCATTACTTTTCCAGCGAACATTCGTTTGTTAAATTCTGATTAATAGATGCTGAGATTGGAAACTTATAACATTGATGAAAATAGTGTATATAATCATATGCATGTATATATGGATATATCTATACTAGTGGCAAAATTCAATATTGAAATGGTCATATGGTATAAACACAGTACCTAATAGACAACACTACATAAAAATGTGCAGGTTGTTTTAAGATTATAATAATATTCTATCGTTAAATTGGCACAAATAAAACACACATTTTCTAAACCAATAAATTTTGTGCTAATTTGCCTACATTTGTATATATACTTTCTTTCAGGCAAGCATTAGCTTTTCTGCTACGATTGTCTTTCCTTTAACATTACAAGCTTATTAATATACTCATATATATGTAATTGTATATACACATATATATATATTTGTGTGTACACGCACACACACATATATATGCATATATATATGTGTATATATATATATATACACTAATTAAGATATTTGTAATGGAATATATGATGAAACAGTTTACATCAGCAAAATATTTATAGGGTAGACGTATTTTGTATTTTTCTTTTAAAAGAATTCATAAGAAAGTAAGCTGTGAGTTTTGTTACCACATAATAAATTAAAACTAAATGCGTTCCTATGAATGTCCTGAAGTAATTAGTAATTATTCGTGAAGTTGTTCAAACATAAAAAAGCTGTTCTAAATAGCACCCATCGTCAAATCACTAGATAAAATTATGTAGGTCTGACATATAGCTTGCGTTTAGTCTAACAGGAAAACATTGTATACGTTTTAATTTTTTTTTTATTCCGAAGCTTTTCACAAATTCCGCTGTTCGATTGTATATTAGCATTTCGAAAAAAGGAAGAGAAAATATTATTTCTTATCTTCCCTTTAATATATAAGGATTATTGAAATAAAATAGCAAAAAAAAAAAATGACCTGTTTGTCATTACAAAAAATATTGTGTATCAAGTAAAAATCAAAATATTATTGTATTTCATTAACCCATTTTCGAAATTATATATTTTAATGCTCAGCAAGTACTTACCAAGAAATTCCGAAGGGTCTTTTGAAGAAAGGATTGCCAATGCCAATGACAACATCGGATAATGTATAATTCTATTTTAAATGTCATACTCCCATTCTGAAAAAAATAATATTATTAATGACATCACAACCTTATATTTACATTAAATGATTTTGAAACAAAGGTACTTGTGCATTCAATATTTTTTTGCGGGATGTTATCATTATTTTCATTGGTGTTGTGGTTTCAATATGTTTCGTCCCAAAATAATAAAAACAATCATGAATAAATAAAACAAAAAAGCAACTTTATTTGAAATTCTTATCTTTCTTGAATAATAAAGCAGTTTATTACTTTTCCTTGTGTTATGAAATTATGTAACAAGGCGCATTTATCTGTATAGTCGAAAAATATAATTTCACTGTCATATTTTCTGTTATATCTACAAATTTATAAATCAATTCAAATAATAAATAAATAAAGTAATGTGTTTTTTTAAATATGTATGGAACAAGTTTTTTGTTTAAAAAAAAAACGTACTTCTTTCTTATGTAATTATATGCCCAATACTGAATGAATAGAATCTTAAGTGCTCACAAATGCAAAATAGTTCCTTACAATATGGTCATGTCATCTGGTAAATAAATAGTATTTTAGTATTAGCAACTTTTATAATTTTTTATGCTAATTGTACAATAATAATTATTATTAATATAATGAAAATATAATAAGCAACAGATCATTTTAAAACAACACATAATTTTTGTTGACTGCTTGGAATAAAAAATAAGGCAATTCGTCGATGCTAATATCCCACCCACTGTAGAATAATTACGTCTATGACGTGGTTTTATTATTTAGACTTATGTTAATCGGATGGAAAATGTAAAGTAAGAAAAACATAGGTTATAGCGTAATTTTTACAAAGAATGACAATAAAACAAGATCGTATCCTCGAGACTTAAAAAAAGATTAGTAGCATTAGCTTGTAACATTGCAGTTGTCGATATAAAGTGATTTTATTATTTAACGTGAATATGACCCTGTCGTACCAGTGTACAAGGATTCTGGTGCAAAGACTAACATTTTCAATTAGCTCCCTATTAGTCGCCTCCCCATTTTAGTCATATTATTGATACCTTAATCAATCTAGCATTAGTTACAAACTCTCGTAAAAGCTAATATTCTCTCTAACAAATAGTATGGATTTAATCGTTTTTTTTTCAGATATTTTAACAGTCATCTCTGAATACGTATAACATGTACTCGATATTGCAGGCGAATCAAGATATGTAGCCTTTGATATATACAAGGGCTTTGACAAAGTATGGCACAAAAGGACTGCTTATGAAAGTAAAGCCGTAGGTATAACTTGGCGTATACTACATATAATTCGGGCCTTCTGAAACAAGAGGCCAATGCAGAGTGTCATTGATAGACATACATCCAATCAGCAGCACATTAATGAAGAATATTTACAATTACCTGATATGGATATATTCGCTAATAAGACAACGCGTATACCATGCACGAGGGAAGAACGTGGGTACGGACATCTTACACAATAGCAAAATTCATACAAAATAGCTTCCAGACCGTAGTCGAATGGAGTCCTAAATGAATGGTAACATTTAATGCTATTAAGCTGCTCTTCATTTGCAATTGCAAAAAGCTAACCACTGCTACTTATGACAAATACACCGTATCTAAGCATTCTTCCGTCAAATCCTCGGTTTAACATTCGCAGGCAACATGAACTAGAAAATACATTATTAAGGCTGGTGCAAAGAGGGGGTCTTCGCATAATCATGCTAGAAGACTTCTAATACGTGTGCCTACTCCGTACATGTACAGAGCAATTATGTACGCATGCATAAGGTATTGCTGCCACATCTGGGTTGGTGTAACTATCACTAGTATCTTCCTATTAAATAGGGGCCGAAAAGAGCCTCCAATCTTGTTAATATTATCTAAACTTGGTCCCACATAGTAGCCCCTTACGTCGCCGTGTTAGGGGTGAACGTGAGTAAAAAATGAAGTTGATAATCATTTGCATTATCTTGTAAAATTACGGCTGTTGGTATTGCCTACGTTTTTACGTCAGCGAGACATATGTTAGGAATACAAACTCTAGAGCAATATGAATCCATTTCCTCGTGTATGGATGCAAGTTTCTTAGCCTGTATAACTGTTTTCTTTTACATAAATGAGAGTATTAGTTCCTTTGCACACGATATTTAGTAGGTTGCTCGGTCCAGTTTCAATACACAATGCTCCATACAAAGGATACACCACGGATACTCATGCAGCAAAACAACTTGGCACAATAACTATTTTTCTCACTACGTATTTTAAACAAAATGAACATTCCATGAGCAAATTATCTTTTACAAAGTTGTGTTTCTTTCTATCTGACTATAGTTCGGTCGTTTTTAAATCCAATGTTAACAAGTTCTTGTTAAACTGTCGTCCTACATAAATGAATCCTACAAAATAGCTACCATAACTAATAATCACAGTGGCGTCGTCTTGTATGTACAACAATTATTACACTCATCGTAGAGTGGCATAAACAAATTTATTAGAAGTCATCCGCAAGAGGAAAACATCCATTTTCGTAATATGTTTCATAAATGCTAGAATATTATATATACTTGTCCCAGACGAGACTATATTTTTTTAGCTGGTGGTCTGATATGTGGTTCTATATATGTATATGTGTTCAACCTCGCAGACGTTGTTTTTTTCTCTAAAAAGAGAACAGATTATTCCAAATCCACCGATATATACCGGCAGCTGCTACAAACCTTTAAAACTGCATGTCGTTTATTCTCGCTCACTGATTTTTCAAAACTAACTCGTTCATACTTCATTTCGATGAAATAACTAATATAATGTGTTGTCAATTTCTTGTTTAATTTTTAACAGCAGACACTTAATTTTTATGTTTTCACCAATAAAACCGTGACTGTTTCTTCTGATTAACTTGCCGGCCATTTTATCTTTAAATTAATGAAGAAAGCAACACACTTTTACAATCAATTGAATATAGCGCGCAATTGGTGTTTATAATAAAGTTAGTAACCGTTAGGTTTGTAGGTTTTCTCTTCTTACAAAAAACGGTGATTTTAACTCACTTCCTCGTTCTTCTGAAAATATGTGTTAGTCTACACATCACTCTTTCCTATACAGTTTAAAGTGTTCAGGTGTCAGAGGAAAATATATACAGATTTGCAGGTTCATGTTATAATCTATGGATAGCACAGAAAATGAAGCGTTTGAAGCCGGGAATATTAATAGATCTGATTTATTCTTAACTGACAGGTTGCCCCTCGTTTCACGGCCGTAAAATACGCATAAATATTATACTTTAATTCATACAAAAACGGAGAAATGTGCATGTCGTTATTATGTATTTTTTTCTAAAGAGTTCACCACTGGTGAGTACAAAATACTCGCGCTGAGATCGAAAGTTACGATAATTATTAGCCCGGCTTAACACGATATTTAAAAAGGTATTTTAAAACCTACTTATTTATAACAAAATGAATCCGTATGTGAACGGGTTCTAGCATTAAAACTCCATTAGCATCCTACTCTAACAAACCATGAGATTGTATTTCTCCAACTCAGCCATTTTTTCAGCTTGGATTCACTTCTTGTACTTTTGATTCCAATGATTCTTTATAAAGCTTTTATCTTTAGCCACGGTTGCAAGTAACACTTAAGAACTATTAGCCAATGTACACATTTTAGTTTTTCCGACACGTTCGTCAACCCCACTCATCCTATTCTTCATTTTATCTATTTTATCTATAGATTAAGCACATTAGAATGTAACTTATATGCTTTATAAATAACTAATAATTTCCTTGTGTCTTAATTCAGCTGTTTTTATCCTATAAAAGTTGTATTCTTAGAAATTACAGAAACAACGCATGGATTTATGTCTCTTAGCATGTTTATACTAGTCACTTCATATTTTAGTAGCAGTGGGAGTTTATACATATACACTTCTTTCGCCTTCTATTTCATTTAATTACTAAGCACCGTTTCATCTATCACCACTTCCATGTACTTAGATCCTTCTGCACCAGGATTCCAGATATCTATCATTTGGTAAAATGATGAGTTTCATTGTTGCTCGCTTCCTCCAGATAAGAACTAAACTGCATATTTATATATTCACTTAATTTCTATATAGGAATGTTACGTTTCCGATCATCCATTTAGCGAAAGAATTTCAGATCGTCCGTCCATGACATGTTTTCTATTCTTCTTCAGTTGGTATTTCATCTTTGTCTCTCTTGGTACGTGTGTCAATATTATAAGTGATAGATATAGGAAAACAGCTCCCCTTAAAAGATTCCGTGTTTGATGTTAACTGTCTCACATTGTCCCATTAATTTCCCAACTTTTTATACTTTTTTCCTCAGCCTCTAATACAATATTTACGTAATTAATACCCACGAATTCGGCAGTATATCATAGACGTTTTTATAATCTATCCACTCTTTATTCAGGTTTGTTTTTCTACTTTGGCAGTTTATTACATTACATTTATCACTAGATAGTCTTTTGCTCCTGAACACGTTTTATCCATCCCTTTTGCTTAACTCGTAGTGAATACCTTATTTAAAGGTAGATGTTTGCACTGAATATCCTTGTAAATAGCTTCGATAGCTATTAAAGAAAGCAATCGGAAATTTCCGACATCTGGCGATTTGATAAAATCTTTGATGACTAAATTAGGTCTTCCTGCTATAAGCCATTCTGGTGTCTTGTACAATCTAACACGATAATCCAGAGAGACAGCAATCTTTTCGTGGGTTCGTCTGAAAGACCGCAATCGGCATTCATGAATTTATCAGACACATTCCACTTATGAGTGAAATGGGGATTTTTTCTTAAAGTTTCGACAGAAATGCGGATATTCTCTTTTTACGAACTACCAGACTCTTACTAATTCAATGCCAGTATTTCACCATAATTATTGTGGCAAGACTAGCTTGAACATGTACTTACTCTAAAATTTCAATGATATCGAAAGTAAGATATCAATGTTTTAGCTTATAATTTCCTCTGTCCACATGTTTATGCGCTTAATTAGTTTTCTGCTGTAGAGTTTGCCTTTATGATACTTTCTTGTTTTACTGAAGTATACTATTTTTCTGTTGTGTCCACATTTTTATGATTTGCAAAACAGTTTCTGGGCATCCATATACATTATGTGGTTTATCTCATCATCTGTATTTGTGAAATTGTATACTGATTGTCATTTCCTTAGTATAGTGTTAAAGGGTACCATAGCTATGATGAACAGTAGTATAGTATCATAGCTATGATGAACAGTAGTATAGTATCATAGCTATGATGAACAGTAGTATAGTATCATAGCTATGATGAACAGTAGGAAATAACCTTAGAAGATGCATATATGTGTTCATATCTTAATTACGAATTGCCCATTAGTTGTAGTTCAAGTTGCATTTAATCAAATTGATGTTTAATAAGCCATCCGTTCCACTTTTTTTACTCATCTCTCTTCAAGCATAATCCACGATAATTAATAAAATCGAAATTTCTAAACTTCATGATTCTGTCAGAACTTGCAACATAGTAGGTAAGCATGTTATTGGCCTGTAGTTCATGGGGTCGGTTTCCTTTCCCTGCCCTTTTTAATCAGTGTGTTTCTACCTTTGCGCATCCATTTTGGCACCTCTGCTTCATAGATACATGTGTTTACGTTTATGCTTTTTTTTATAGTGGCTTACATTTTGGTCCCATTATGCGTGTTTTTCTCGTGCTTGGTGCTCTTCATTTTGCCATTTTATCCTGTGTCGTCTTCGGGATCAGTTTGTTGATGTTATTCTCCGTCTCTCCTTCAATTTGCTGTATCATTCAGCCATTTGGTATTTCTATTATTATTATTATTATTATTATTATTATTATTATTATTATTATTATTATTATTATCATCATATACGCCATAATCGCATTGACACACCACCTCTCGTCAGATTACCGAAGGTGAGCAATGCTGAGCTTTGTTAGTACGAGATTGGTTACTGTTTGGGACTTCTAGGCGTTTTATGTGCTCTCTTCTTATCTCGGCTGTCCTATACATAACTTTCCTTGCTACTGGAATTTAACAATGTTGACTCAGGAGAGGTGTGGTTGGATATTGTGCACCTCCTACCATAAGAATTTCACGCGCAGACACACCTACGTGGGTATGAATAGTCTGATAAAGACGGAAGAAGCCTATTATTATTATTATTATTATTATTATTATTATTATTATTATTATTATTATACAGCATAATCACGTCGACACACTGGTTCAACGTTGAGTCTGGCTAGTACCAGATGGGTGACCATTTGGGAATTCTAGGCGCGGTGTCTGCTATCTGCTTATGTCTGCATTGTTCCAGTCGTTCTGAACTTCCACTTGCTACTGGTATTCAACAAGGTAGACTCAGGAGAGGTGTGGTTTGAGATTGCGAAACACTTGCCACAAAAAAATTCACGCACAGCCACCTTTACCGTGGGTATCCATACTACTTCAAGACTGGAGGACGCTTCTTCTTCTTCTTCTTCTTCTTCTTCTTATTATTATTATTATTATTATTATTATTATTATTATTATTATTATTATTTATTTATTTATTTATTTATTTATTTATTTATGCATTTATTTTTTAATAGCCGATACAACATACATTACTGAAGGTCACGCGCCAATATACACATATGATTTTTCTTTTCTTAACGTTTACATTTTTTTAAATTGTGTGTATAGCATATACTCTAGACAGAAGAAAACGTCGCACATATTTTCGTTTTCCAGATAAATAGTTTAAAATAACCTAGGTTAATGAAAAACTACAAATGACCATATTGTTAAATGAAGTGACATGTTAAACAAACGAATGAAATTACACTATTCTCTATGAATTGCGATAATTCATAAAACTTGATTAACATAAACCCCAGGACGTTAAGGTCATGCACCGACTATGTAAGCATTTACACACTGAAAATTTCAGTGATATAGTTAAATACATGTGTTTGAGAAATGTTAAGAAACACCACAATTGTTTGTATTAACGGCGAGTCCTGCACGAATTCCTGAAGGCAAATGGCACGATATTTACTTCTTGCCTTAGGCTTTTCTAAACGAGTCAGCTTCACGCTGAGATTTTCCTCACAGCAGTAATAAGGAGAACAATGCATATTTACAGTTGAAATATAAAATTTTGATAGAAACTATGATAAAAGTATTACCTAAATAATGGTAACAGTAGCATTAAATTATTTTGTATACCCTGTATAACTAGAATGATTTGAAAACATTTATATACATATGATTAAATATATATATATATATATATATATATATTGAGAGAGAGAGAGAAAGAGAGTGAAACAGACAGAAATAGAGAGACAGACAGACAGAGACACAGACAGAGAGAGAAGAGAAGGGAGAGTGAAGAAGTGATGTATGTGTGTGTTTGTGTATATAAAAGATGTATGTGTGTGTGTGTGTTTGTGTATATAAAAACGTGTTTAACGTGAAATTAAAGCAACATTAACGTCAGAGTTTCTTCTTAAGTGTGATCAGTTAGATTTGATCTAAAATGTATTATTGCATTTCATCTGTTACATTTCATAAACACTTAATTGAATTTTGAATGCAGAGCTTAATTCTGTTCATCGCATCGAGTCTCTACGGTACGTTGTAAATTAAGTAAATGTTTTCCGTTTGTCACATACTAAACATTTACATATCATTTTTTTTTCTAAATTTTCTTTTGCATATATATATATATATATATATATATATATATATATATATATATATATATATATATATATATAAGCTTCTTTTGGAAATTAAGCGAAGTTTAATGTCTCTTTGTTTGTAAACAAAGAGTTTGAGCAGTGTGAAGCGATATGCAAGTGCTTATTTAATAGGCAGGGGACGAAGGAGATTTTGGGGCATTTCAACTTTTAATATTTGTCAAAGCTATATTAATAATCTTTAGCATTTTTGCTCTTACATGAAACTAATTAATAATAAATAATTTTAAAAATTAAACGATAAACTAAAGATTGATATAAAACCTATATCGGATGGTGAGCTTCTGCTTCTCTAAATGAAAACTTTTATTAACTTCTACCCATTTAAACTCTGTATCTAAGAAACGTTGTGTTTCTACTTCCTTGAACGTTTGGTAAATGCGCAATATATTTAGGAATTCCTTTATACAGGTCCGGCTTTTTAGAAGTTATTTTTAAATAGACCAAGTGGATTTATAGTATATTACCTAAAGTTTTCTATCGTTTCTATGCTTTTAACTACAAAAAACATGGTCAAGAAAGTGTGTGTATACATGTACAAACATAACGATTTTTTTCTTTAGAAAAACTTAATGAGGGATGAGATGATTGGGAGGTGGAAAGCTAAGATACACCCAAAAAGAAGGAAAAAGAAAACAACAAAACAAAGTGTCTATGGGACAGGTTAGTAAGGGATACTTCCTACCTACTTCTAAATCTAGAGCGCCCACTATCTTCCGGTCCTAAAGGTCGAAAGCAAGCAAGTCGTTTCCTAGTAAGGAGTGGGGGCCTAGGGACGGCATTTCGAAAACAAATTTGATAGGAATGGGTGACACAGAGAATGACGGTGTTTTTCAAGATAAATGTACGTATAGGGGCAACAGGCCGGGGACAAATATATATTATATATATATATATACTAACGCTGGGTACCGGCGTTGCCCGGGTTTGTGTAGGTAGGTGTGATTTCGGGTAAATGAAACAAAAATTGACGGTTGTTTTAAAAAAAATACGAAGCCTTGACGCGCAGTGTGAAAATAATAAAGTGTGAAAAAAAAAAAACGTGCGACTTGACAGGTGCCTGTTTTGTGCAGTCCGCCCTAAATGACGTCAAGTGGAAGTCGTAGCGTTAACATTTTGTGCGAGCGTTACGAGGACGACGCCGACGACGACGGCATAAGCAATAGCTATTCAGCAGTAAACATTTTCCGTGGGACAGTTTTTAATGAGGTCAACAACCAGGTGTGTTTGTTTTTACCTAACTTTAGGGGAAAGCATCTACCCCGTTTATTAGGGGAGTGGCTCGTCTCGAAATGAAAGAAACCGTCAGATATGACGACGGTAAGCCGACAGTGATTAAACGTTACATCGCTTTCTAGAGACCACTGACCGTGAGCAAGAGTATTTATTTGTTTCCCAATCGAGCAAATTAGGCACAAGGCCGATTTTTACTGTAAGGAGTGAAGAGGAAATGGGGATCAAATCCCCAGGGAGTAGGGGAGCTGGATAGTGACAATTGGTATGAAAGGTTCCCCCTACATAGATCAAGATCTTATACGTGGGGTTGCCCACACATATGGTGGTGGCTTGCAGTATCTACCGGAGCAGAAACACTTTGATCTTGGCCCGAAGGCCACGAAGGTGCCCACTGGCCGTGGACCAGATTTTTTAATGCTTGGCCCCGGGCCTGGAATTATCTACTGCCAGACCCTCATTTGGGGTCCGATACACTTACGCATGGAGCCGGTAGGGGGAAGTGGGGTTCAAGGGTCATTCAAAACTAAGAGGTAAGTCTTTGAGAAGACTTTATTAAGTTCCCTACACTAAGACACTATCACTATGGTGTTTACCTACTTAAAATCTCCCCACCCTATTAGTCGGCTTTATATACACTCTAAAAAAATGAAAATTCACATGTTAACAAAACAAAATCGTATGTACAAACATAACGATTTTTTTCTTTAGAAAAACTTAATGAGGGATGAGATGATTGGGAGGTGGAAAGCTAAGATACACCCAAAAAGAAAGAAAAAGAAAACAACAAAACAAAGTGTCTATGGGACAGGTTAGTAAGGGATACTTCCTACCTACTTCTAAATCTAGAGCGCCCACTATCTTCCGGTCCTAAAGGTCGAAAGCAAGCAAGTCGTTTCCTAGTAAGGAGTGGGGGCCTAGGGACGGCATTTCGAAAACAAATTTGATAGGAATGGGTGACACAGAGAATGACGGTGTTTTTCAAGATAAATGTACGTATAGGGGCAACAGGCCGGGGACAAAACAAAGGGTTGACTGGGCATCTTTGGAAGCTCTCCTAGTGCCGATGAAAAATAAAATCGGGGACAGGATCAACTATCATACTTGCCCTACTCCAGCAACTAATAAAGTATTTTCTACTCGAAATGGTTGCAACATTACTAAACCTACTCTAAAAACTTTGCTCGGGGCTGGAGTCCATAGAACCTTAGCACCGCCTGACCAAAGCCACTAGGGTTGGAAAACAAACTTAAACCTAACGCCTCGTCGGATGCACAAACTAGTTTTGTGCACCCATCTCCTATCAAAATCCCTGCGATGTAATCTTTTCCAATCGGATCTGATCTTTACTTTAAGCTGTTGCTTAAAGTAAGCGACCAGATCCCGATCGGAAACAAATTCAACCCCATAGACAATTTTAAGACGTGAAACCCACGTAACTAACCTAGCTAAAGTTTGGATCGCGAGAAACACCAACCGCTTAACCCCAGTGAGTGGCGAATGTATTCATCCATTTTGCATTCCCTGGTAGCACGCCAAAAGTGGCAGCGCATTCCGGACAAGCCTCCATGTTATAGAAACCTTTGAATTGTTTAAAAAGTTTCTGCCTGGCGCCCAATTCCACTAAGAAAGGACCTCCTCCCTCGACATGTGCGGCCGCTCAACAAGCGAATCTTTTGCGGTCCTCACAACTAAATCGCGGTATAGCCGCTCCATAGGCTGTGCTAGGTCACTCAACCCCGGTAATGCGCTAAGGGCGGCTCGGCATTCGGAGAGGATTTCCGTTCCCCCACCGATTTTCTGCGACCTTCAGCGGCAGGGGAGGAACAGAGCTATGAAAAAGCTTTCTCCACAATTGTTACTCAGTGCAATTCCTTAAGCAGTGTCTGATTCAGGAACGCCAATCTTTCGGCGTACTTATGACTTAACAAGTCAAGCATTCCTAAGCCTTCCTCGCTGAGAGTCTGTGTACAAACCTGTCTACAGACATACGGATTTCCCCCCTTTCTAAATAACTTTGAAAAGGAGTTGCTCCAAAGCCTTACAGCGCTCCGCAGGCGGAGGAAGTACTGACAAGCTATAAAGGATCAACGGAAAGACGCAAGTTCGACACGCCACTGCACGACCCTTCAGGAATAAGCCCCTGCGAATCCAAGTCCTTACTGACGATTCGACCTTCGTCTGTACTTCCGAACAATTTTTGTCCAGCTGGAATCCAGGCCCGAACCACACTACGAGAATCTTTGCCGGGCCATCCATCCAGGCGAACCCAGCTGGAAGCAAGTTTACCCCGGTCCAGGTGCCCAACCGCAGGCCACCGGACTTGCTGCGATTGACTACGGCCCCTGGATCATTTTCATACTAAGCGACCGTCTCCATCACTTCTTTGAATCGATCCTTCGCACTGCGAAAACAGTGACATCATCAGCAGCGAATTTGCCGCCAGGTAGAGCTATGCCGCGCTTGTCTATCCGCCTCGTCCCTTTATTTGCGAAGGCAGTGCTCCAACGCCAGGACATACAACAGAAGTGACAGCGGACACCCCAAAGGCCTCTGACTACCTACCATCTACTTGTACCGCTACCGCTGAACACGAGACAGAACGGAAATCGACTTGCGCAAGTCCGGACCAACGCCGGCGATCTCCATAACATATTCTAAAAAAACATGGTCGACCCTATTGAACGCTTTGGACTGATCTAAATTGATCAGCGCGGCTCCTGTGTTGTCTTCTAACCCCTCTATGACCGTGCGCACCGAGTGCAAGTTGTTTTAAATCGATTTCCCCTTCACAGAACAAGTCTGATCCGGTTCGACCAAGTCACTGATAACAACCTGCAGTCGGTTCGCAAGAACGCAGGACAAAATTTTCAACTGTGTGTTTAGCAGAGTGATGGGTCTATAATCATCTAAGTTCTCCTTACGATGCCGCTGTCTTTTCCTCAGCAGTTTGACCACTCCTTTGGTTACCTGCCCAGGGATGGATCCCTGAGCAAACCACCGGTAAAACACACCCGTCAGAAGTGGAACAAACATGGGCGACCGGCTCAAATACTGTTCGTAGGGCACTGAGGTCTCGAGATTTGTTATGGACACCCTGCTTCAACGCAGTAATGACTTCACGCTTCGTAACCATCCCATGACAGCTAGCTGCTCGGACTGCCGTAAAGCGGGGCGAGCCGGCTAAATAGCTGCCAAACTCCTGGCCGCGCGGCTGGTTAGTTGGTAAAGTGTTCCTCCAGATATTGATGAAACCCATAGCAAATCTTCCAGGTCGAAAGGAGGGTATGTCCTTCCAGGTTTTTCACCTTCCGAATGTACCCATCCGAGCCACGTCTTAAAGCAGCCTTATGCTCAACAGCGTCAACGTTCACGTCTTCTTTAGCAACTCTCTTTAACCTTTCTCTATTTGACCTTCGTATCGCTCGCTAGCAATGCTCCGCCTTAACTACTGCTATCTCTAGGGGATCCTCACCTGCCACCGCCCGGGTCAGCCTATCATATAGGTGCCTTTTGGGCCGTGCCCTTGTAAAGGCGACGCGTTGGCTATATTAGACACAAAATAGCCTTATGGTAGCCTTAAGTCTAACTCACCACCTACTCCAGGTAACCGTCCCCACTAACGACCGATGAATTAGTGTTGTCAGCTGTTCCCGGATGTCGTTCGTCTCCAGTAAGGAGGCGTTAAACTTCCAGTAGCCAGCCAACCTAGGTCTATTACCTACTCTCAAATGGGGCATTACTAATTAATGGTCCGAATGACCTAGCCAGTAGAACGTGGGGCAAGATAAGAAATCTATGTCGCCTCTTCTGATTAAAATCCTGCTCAAGTAGGTACTTGGACTACGCTATTTTGCCACAGGCTGCTTTCACACCTCTCCGGCCCTCTATCATCCCGACCTTATCTATCTTGGGGTCCTGGATGGCATTCAGTCCCCAATTAAAACTACCCGCTCCGGACCCCCCGAAAGGAACACCCCCACCTACCTAAAATCGAGTCCCTCTCCCCAGCGATATTGGGTGCGTAAGCAGCCAATATCTGGAACTTACCGCTTTTAACGTCAACATCGACCACGACCAGCCTTCCATGAGCGTCCGTGTGAACTACAGAAACCGTCACAGCTAAGGTGCGACTCACTAGCACAAAACCCCCACGGTTATGAGAATTGCCATATGATGAGTAAACGTCAAAGTCATCCACCAGCACATTGCAATTCCCGGGCCCAACAAAGTGGGTCTCCTGAATCGTAACTATATCTACCTCAAGGTCCACGATATCCCTCAACACGCGAACAGCCTTGCTTCGGGATCTCATGTCCCACGCATTCAAACTAGCAAGGTTCAAGTTAATTGTGTCCTTACCTTGTAGTATTCTTCAACCACGGGTCTAAAATCCTCGAGGATAAAGGCGCCAACGGCCTAGCCGAGACTGCCCGGGAGCAGATCGGACGTAAACCGTCCGTCTCGTGATAGGCCCCCGACGTCCAGGGGAAATGCCATTTTTAAGGCTCCAAAGAAGGAGGGGTGTATATAAAGAGAGTCCCTCCATTCACATTTCGCTGACACATTGTCTAAAATGGGCGCTTCCCGTCGATCATTTTCATATCTGGGAACACCTGTCTACCGGCGTCGATCATCCGCCACAGAGCTTTCGCCCACCTCCCCTATTTGGCCTGACAAACGTTATTAGTCCTTGAGCATCGGGGAAATTCCTAGGGTTTGTAACCTCTTTCCCGTCCACTTCGTTCAGTTGCTCAAGGCTTTTCAGGTATCTTTTTTGACGACCATTTTTTCCCCGATGACTTGGTCGATATCTACTTCACATAATCTTTCTCCAGGCCAAAAGGGACATTTCCTGGTTTTCACCTCCCTCTGGTCTGGAACTGGAGCTTCGTCTTCAGTGACGGGGACCTCTCCAGATCCCTCTGTAGGGGTGTTGAATAAGGGAGGGGTGGGATGAACTTCCTCTTGTGTTGGGAGGGGGGTGGGGGGAAGTTCAGCAGCATGGTCTTGCGATTTTTGCTTGCACTGCTCATCGGATTTTTCTTGCTTCTCTTTTAGCTTATTTTCCTGACGCTTTACCTTTGTCGGCTCACACTCTTCTTCTTATTCCGAAGCGCTCGCTTGTTGCTTTCTTTTATTTGAACCTGCTCCAATCTTTGGTGTAGTTTGCGGGCCTGTCTCTACTTTTCTGGCCTTTTTTGTCGCTACCTTACTCCATGTATTGGTCTTCTCCCCTTCCTCTTTTCGGGTTGGCGCCTTTTTTTGTGGCACTTCTCCAGGGTTTATCACAGGTTGCTTTTTGTGACAGGACTTTGCCACATGGCCGGGTTTTGACAGTGCCAGCAATGTGGCCTCCTGCCTTCCACGATAACGTACATTGCCCATCCTTCGTACTTTAACTGGCCGGAATTTCGTTGAACACTGTCCAGTCTTACTCGGTTCTTATACTCCCCCGTCATAACGTTCCTAGGGCCTTTGACGGGGTTGACCTCATCTACCTCTCCGTATTGCGCCATTATGACGCCTATATGCTCCTCCCACAGGAAACATGGGACCCATAGAATCGTAACCATGACCCTTCTTTTCGATTGATACTCAGGCTAAAACCTGAGTGCCTTCCAACTGATGTCTCCTTTCGCCACATTCTCCGCGTCTTCTTTTGTTGACAAAAGGTGATCCCACATGGCGTAACTCCTTCGCACCGCGTACTTGGCAGGGATGTGGAAATCTCCTAGAAGTTCTATCATTTTCTCTCTATGTACGCCCGCCAATCCTTTGTTTTTTGCGTCCAGGGTTACCAGGGGCACGGATTTCTCACTGATTCTTTCTATCGGCCCTGGTAAAAGCTTGATCGTCCCCGCTTCAACATAATCTGCAACTTGTTTTTGAGTAAATCTTGATAAAACTGGGGTCTTATTCTCCTTTGGTGTTAGTGGCCCCTATCACTTCTTCCTTCTGGGGACTGTTCTCCTTTGGTCGTTGTGCCTCGGTAATCAGAGAGTCGGTTGTTAACGCCGGCAACTGTCCTCCAACGCCTCCTGGGGAGCACCCATCTACTATCAATAGTTAGTCCATGGATATAACTTTACTCATAACGTCCGCATAATTGGTTGAACTATTGGTCACGGATTTTGTCTGCCTTCTCCTTGGTCTTCTTGTTGGTGTCGCTAACACATTAGCTATCTCAAACTCCTTGGTAGTGTCGTCAGGTGTGTCAGCTATCCATGTCTACAAAGCCCTCCTCTTTTCCTGCTGGTCTACTTCGACGACATCTCCGGACATGATGCAGGGCCGTCGAAAAGGTTCGCTCAGAGTCTCGCCGAACGGCATTAGGGTATCCGCGGGCACGGACGATGGGGTACCACAGTGTGTGGACGATACGAACGCTGGGGTACCACCGGGTGTGGTACCCCTCAACGGACGAGACGGGAACTGGGGTACCACCTGATATGGTACTTCCCGTCACGAGCATTGGATCACTACTGAGTGTGGCTCCCCCCCGAACCGATCACTGGGGTACCTCCGGGTGTGGCACCCCCTGCCACGAACATTCGAACACCACGTGTCTGGTGCCCCGAATCGATCATTGGGGTATCACCGTGTGTGGTACCCCACGACACAAACACTGGAGCACCGCCGGGTGCCCCCCGACACGGTTGCTACACCAGGGGCGTCCCCATGGTGAAGAGGCAGAGGCCTGCCCCCCTAGGTGTTGGCCCAGTGCCCTTTCCCAACCCGCCGATTTGGAAACCAGGGCGAACTTCGCCTAAAAAGGCACGTCGGTTTCCCCTAGCTCTGCGTGCTCCTTAAGTTGGGTCCAGCCACCGGACTATTTGCAATAAATAGAAAACGGTAACAGTTAATAGACAAAAACAAAACAATGCTTTAGGGACCACTCACTTGAAGAAGGGGTTGGTCCCTATAGCCAAACAAAAAACCCTTTAACTTGACCAACAAGGGTCAAGTGGGTGGCACTTTTGTAAAATATAAAGGATAGTACGCTTAGAACAGATACTACACTTTAATATTTGTCAAAATGCCGCTGGCCGTGGCCAGAGATTCGAATCGAGTGTCGCTTGTTTGTACCGAAAAACGAAGGCAATATGCGGCGATCCCAAAATGTCGAATAGTTAACGTTTCAAAGTAGGGCAAATTAATTAGACGGGCGACCTCCGTTCGTAACTTGTAGATATTATAATTTCGACGTGATATAAAAAGTTTTTAAAATGAGCAACGGCTTCAAGAAGCCGCCGAAAAATCCTTTTGCGGACATACAGAAAAAGCGAACATGCATACATACACACATCTTCGCTTTTATATATATAGAGATATACATATATTTCCAGCCAACTGAAGGTAAGTAACGTTGAGCCTGGCCAGTACTAGATAAGTGACCATTTGGGAAAGTAAGACGTTGGATGTACCGCGCCGAGTCGTAGAAAGGTTAGTATATGGGGTGCATTCAAAAACTGGGAGAGATGAATCTTCGTAAAGAAATACATCTAGGAGACGGAAATTCTGATGTAACAACCCGCAGTATAAGATATTTGTATACTTTGTCTAGTGGCGGTCATCTGCATAGACAGAAGGTTAGAGTAATAACAATAAAATTGGTTGGGTCTACACAAAGCCTTCAGTACTATAAACAAATCATCTGTTGGATTTACGAGAAATTTAGTATAGCGAAATGGAAGGAAAAGTTCATTATATATCTTGACTTCTTTTCTCTTCTCTATCTATCCTCTATATAAATAAAATGAACTCATTTTTTCCGGCGTGAGTTTGACTTAATATGATTTAAAATCACGATATTACATCCAAATGTAATGTCCCCACACTTCAGCACATGATATGAGGTGTGCTGTAGGCCTATTACCCTTACAGTTCCTTGATATTCGTACAATCCTATTTTTTATGGTGAAAGTTCACTGCCACAATCGTTAGAATCAATGGAAGTTGTAACATCTTTTCTCGCTATTCGATTCATACTCCGCCCGCGACCACTTAACACCGCTGCGAATACGTCCGCAGAGGAATATACTAGGAACACTTGTTTGGGTTCTAAGTTGCTTGAAAAATATGGATTGGAATTTTTCCGTCGAGTGAACGCGACTTTACATTCCAGTTATTCTGTGGGTGTCTTGTAACATTTTATAAATTTCTTCTTTTTTCACTTTTTTCCTCCCTGTATATTTTTTCTCTTTTTGTAGGAGGCTGGGGGTTGCGATTCGAAGGATTACTTAAACGAAACAAACTAACATTAGATTCCAGTTTTTAGAATAAAGTTTTAACAGGCAGCCAGCAGTGTTCTTCAAATCTACATCGATCAGTCGCTTTAATATTTTACACTTCTATTATGTTTGCACTGTTTTCATACGCGATACTAGGGGGGGGGCTGATTTCCTATTTTTGATTATTTAATTGGTCATTATTTATTTCTATACATTTCTGTTAAGTTACATTATTGTTTCGGCTACTCGGCCGTTTTTTGGCCGTCTGTAGCGTCCTCAGACTTTTACAGAAACGTTCGCTATTTTGGGATGAGAGGAACATATCTGTAAAAGACTGAGGACGCTACAGACGGCTCCAAAAAAAACCGCCGTGTAGCCGAAACAGTAATGTAACTTAACAGAAAGATACGGTAATAAAAAAATAAACCGCATATTTGCTCTACAACAGTATTGAACACTTTCTTCAGTTTTTATTAATTACCATCTCCACTATATATATATATATGTGTGTGTGTGTGTGTGTGTGTGTGTATACAACACACATACGCGCACACACACACCACTGAGAGTTTCATTAGCACACTTACTACTACGCTATATTTGTTGGAATAAGACGACATTCAAATTGGTTAACAAGGACAACAAGAAAACAATACAAAAATAGAAACCAAAAGACACCAAAAAAAATGCATATTAAAAAAAACCCACGATCAGTTTTATTCATTCATTTATTTTCCATTGAAACAATGAAAAATAAATAAATAAAATCTAATAAGCATATTTTCATTATACACAGTAAGGTTTAGCTTTTTGTATTTTTTTTTCCATTAAAGAAATGGATTAAAATAAAAATATTTGCATTTTACGCGGTAAGTTTTAAATGTTTTACCTTTTTTGTCCTTATTTTCCTTTGGTATTCTTTCACGTGGGTTTCCTTTTTTATTCCTTTCAATTTTACGCGTCTTTATTAGTTGAACCCGGGGGCCATCTATAAATATAAAAGCTAAAATGTGAGTGTGTGTGGGTGTGTGTGTGGGTGTGTGTGTGGGTGTGTGTGGGTGTTCCTTCACCCTAAACTCGTTCTCCTCCTGCTACTACGACAATGGCGTCATGTTTAACCTCGAAAACGTTGACGTTAGTTTCAACCACCTACAAGTGTTTTTAAAGGGTTAATTTTTTCTGTTCTCAATTGTGTGTCGCTTTGGCGTAGAGGTAACGTGTCATGCATTTTCTCCGCCTTAGCCTTGATGCTTCGGGTTTGAGCCGCCTTCCTACCTAAACCTTTTTCTTTTACACCTTTTTCTCCTTCTTTAACATGTGTTCGTGGTTTTGCTTTTTTTCGTTTTTCACATTTTTATAACATCGTGTTTTTTATAATAAAAAAACATGACCCTCTCCTACATACACACCTCCAAACACCCGCGCAACACCCCCCCCGCTAGTGTATATATATATTTGCCACAGCCAAATAACATCGCAGCACACAAGAACCATGACAGCCAACACACCAGAAGTCCAAGACTCGAGTTTCGCCCTCATTTTTATTAATCAGTTCGACATATCCGACCCCGGGTTCGAAAACCACGTATTATGCATTCGAGGCAAGCACTTTGCCACTTTAGTAAACGCCACCCACAGAGGAAATTTTATTAACTTACATAGATCAAGCGTTTTGCTTGATCTTTGTTAGTCAATAGAATTTATTGAGTGCGGGACGTTTGCATAGTATGCCGAGTGCTTGCGTCCTATGCAAAAGGCTCTGGAATAAATATTGCTTACTGATGAGCCCAAACGAGGGCGAAACTCGACTCTTAGACTTCCGATTTTGTTGCTGTCATTGCTCATGTGTGTTGCTGCATTTTTTTTAGCTGTGGACATAATTCTATAATTTATCACATTCTGGAAATTATATATATATATATATATATATATATATATATATATATATATATATATATATATATATATAACATTAACTTACCTATTCCTTCTGACACTTTTTTAAAAATTATTAGAATTATAACTAACATGACATATTTTCAATTCAATCAAATTTTCTATGAAGAAAATTGCGGTCTTTCTGTGCGTCACCCACTTATGGAGTATTAGTCTGCCTTTTTTTAAGAATTCCTAGAATCTGGTCCTTTCAAATTTAGATTTCCTCCAAACACACAATATTTAAGATACATTGATGACATTTCAATTATTCTTCCTAAAAACACGCACATAGATGACATTAAAGATACATTAGACTGAGTCGAACCCTTCATAGAGTTTAGCTATGAGACAGAAATCAATCACTCATTACCTTTTACTAGACATACTTATTATAAACTCCAATAGTATACTATCTTTAAAAGTTCACTGCAAAACTACACACAAAATGATTACATACATTTCTATTCAGACAATAATAACAGACTAATAACAAGTATGATAATTGGGTTCTTCTTACGCGAATTAAGGATATGCAGTCCAGAATATCTGGACGAAGAATTCACATACCTCAAAAACCCTTTGAAAATCTTGTAATATCCCACACATTTCAGATTGAATGCTAAGCGAAAAGCAACACAAATATTTTCCAGGATAAATAATCAAAAATTATATGCACCAGACCTTTCTCCCATAAACGGACACCTTCTTTTACTTTCACACAACCATAGTACAATAATTTGCTACACATTAAACACACTAGAGATTTCACAAAATGTGAGACAAATATCGAAAACTACAAAGCATCTCCAAAACATACCAGTTTTACATGCAGGCATATATATAATTCCTTGCCAAAATTAACATCATAGGTACGTTTGTGAACCCAGCGTGAGTTAGAAAAAAAGCTCAGTGAACATAAAAGAGATATAAATATAGCAATTCTCTAGGTGCATTGTTCTCTCCTTCATTGCAGCATAATGACATCTTTACTTTCAATAAGCAAATATAGTTAAATTTATTTAAATAAACCGCGCCGGGGTCTTCTTGAATCAGTGCTTATCGCAAATCAAAGCACAATTAAACAACATGCAGTTTTCTATAATGTAGCGCCATTAATAAATACACTTTTATTAAGCTCCTCACACCATAAAAACACACCCTGTAATAATTAAAACATATAATCTTAATTCATAAATTACCTAACAAAAACACACTCATTCCATTTCTAGTTACGGACCTATATTGGAATTTTATTATACATATACTTTTCAGAAATAATATTAACTACGTTCGTATCTTTTAAAAACGCATTGACGACTATATGACGTTATTAAAAACACCACTTTCTCTTCGTCAACGCAAGATCCCCTCTTTTTGAACTCCCAACGTCTTTTTCCAGTTTCTAAAATAAAACAGCGCACACTTTGCATATGAAACTTTTTCATATATCTGTACTGGTGTTTTTGTTTTCATAATCTCATTCATCCGGAGGAAATATCGAAATAAAAAGAAACGTTGATGAACATAAATCTTTGTTGTTTCTTTTTATATTTCTATATTGTCGGAATAGTATTTCCATTACTCTCATCATATATATATATATATATATATATATATATATATATATATATATATATATATATATATATTCGTTTTTTTTTTATTACCGTATCTTTCTGTTAAGTTACATTATTGTTTCGGCTACTCGGCCGTTTTTTGGGCCGTCTGTAGCGTCCTCAGACTTTTACAGAAATGTTCGCTATTTTGGGGTGAGAGGAACATATCTGTAAAAGACTGAGGACGCTACAGACGGCTCCAAAAAAAAACCGCCGTGTAGCCGAAACAGTAATGTAACTTAACAGAAAGATACGGTAATAAAAAAATAAACCGTATATTTGCTCTACAACAGTATTGAACACTTTCTTCAGTTTTTATTAATTACCATCTCCACTATATATATACATACATATGTGTGTGTGTGTATACAACACACATACGCGCACACACACACCAGTATATATATATATATATATATATATATATATATATATATCGTTGCCAGGTATTTAACGTAACGTTGACTTTTTTAAATAAGAAGTAAATAAAAATAAAGGACCTTAGACATGTGCATGTGTGTATCATGTATTTTTCTAGACGTTCTATGTCTTTTTAATTAAAAAAAATAATCGGTATGAGATCAAATCTAACAACAACAACAATGAACAATACTTCATATATGAAAACAAATAGACAAGCTGGCCAAGATCTTTAAAAAGTGTTTTCAAACCTCATGAAACAGTTTGGAAGTAGATAAAATTTTAATGGCACAACACTACAGCTTTTTTCGATTCTGACCCCTTATCAGCGTTTTATTCCGGCAGAAAACCGATTAAAAAAAATGTCCACGATTCATGAATACTCTATAAATCAAATTCAGAAATGTTGATAAAAAAGTTTGCGAAGCGTCTTTACACCCCCCACACAACTCTTCTCACTTTTATAGATGCGACTAGACACGAAGATAGATAGATAGATAGATAGATAGATAGAGAGGGAGGGAGAGAGCGAGATAGTGAAAGAAAAAGTGAGAAAGATAAAGAGAGGGAGTGAAGGATTGGACTGTAGTTTCTTTTATGCATTTCCTCAAGATATGGGAATATGCATTGTTCTTCAGAACCCCCGAAACGACCAAATTGTTGAATGCTTCTGCTCATCTAATAATTTATCTGCATTTGTGCATTGTTGGCCACTGTACCGGAAAAATTACCTCATTATTCGTTAGGTCAATAATCTTTAGTTGAAACGCCCTGGGAACTAAATACTGGCGGTAGAGAATTAAATGGTGGGCACAAGCCTAATGACCCTTATGGTTTCTTTGCCTTTTCAACCACTTCTTATTTTCTACTACTGGTCCCTTACACCGCTAGCGCTCTTTACTTGGCGGATTGTGTCTATAAAATCGTCAGCGTCTACTCACTCCGATACTGAAATGTCAGAATGTCTGACAACACTTACCTTCTGCTGTTTTAGCTGATTTAAGCACCTTTCAATATCGGTATAACATCTATTAAGATTATGCAATACAGATGTTTGTATTTATTATGTAGATCTATTGTTATTAGAGTGCTTACATGTCTTTCTTTTTGCATGTATATCAATTCCAACACAACTTCCTTGTTTCTTGACTTCGCTATCATTAGTATTATGTAAATACTTGTCGAATCCTACCTCACTGTTGGGTTAACCTTCTTTTTTAATATGAGTGACTCCCTCTCTTTATTAATCATATATCTCCCGTATGTTTAAATCTCTCAGGTCGCTCCATAAGCAATTGTCTATTCTTCGGTTTGACTTCAAATAAATTTATGTAACACTATTATAGTTATCTCCCATGCCGTCATGATAGCCAGTGTGGCTAATTTCATCCTTCCACATTCACTGTCCTTAGGTCTATATGCGCACATTTCTGTTCGTACGAACGCATGTCTGTTTAAATCTTTGGAATTCACACGTGCCTATCTTGATCTCCTTCCTGCTGTCTGTTCGACAAACGCTAGTTTAAACACTTATTCTGCAATCACGGATCGACCTGCGGCATTACTTGCACCGCTCTCCACATTATCTTCGGGCAGCAGCTTACTCATAGATTCTTTTAGTTCAACCGACCTCCTTTCCCACTCAAAGGCCACGGACAATTCGAAATGCGTTGTTCTCAAAGATCGAATGGACAATTCCCTTTAGGATACGATTGACCACTCTGCGGTTAACGTACAACTTTCTACATGTTTCAACCTATTATCCTATTACATAAATGCAGACGTTTACGCAATATATATATATATATATATATATATATATATATATATATATATAGATATATATATATATTAGACATTAAGAGGAGATTATATATATAAAAATACCCGTTCACATACACCTTTTTACGATAAAGCTAGAACCCAGAATTAAATACCAGCAGTAACTATATTAGTTGTATATGACACGTTGCTTGTCACATCGTAGAATGAAGAACTGGAAAAAATATAAGAATTTAAAAACAAGACATAACTAATAGATTGCGCCGCGGCCCAAATAAATATAGTTTATATATACTATACTATATTTCCTTATTTTTGTGATTATATAAAATATATATCTACGTCTCTCTCTCCCTCTCCATCTCTCTCTTTCTGTCTCTCCTTCTCTCTCTCTCTATATATATATATATATAAATATATATATATATATATATATATATATATATATATATATATATATATATATATATATATAATATCATGGGTTTGCAGCGTTGCCCGGGTGACTGGAGATGTGAGTTGAGAAAAGAAAGTGGTAGCAGGAAGGCAGGCTCGAACCCGTATTGCGAGGGCGAAAAACAACGTGAAAACACCTGACATATTTGCTGTTACGACCACCGGAAGTGACGTAGGTTTTAATTAAGGCTAGACAATTGAAAAGGAGGGATTACTTTCGAAAATATCGGTGAAAAATGCGACCCCACCCTGTAGAAAGGTGCTTTGCTGAGGGTGAAAAATAATGTTTTTAGCCAATTTTTCGATATTCGTTGTCTGAAAAGTAGGGCTTCAAAATAATACTGATCTTGTAAAATGTTGTCGCCTCTATTGAAATTTTAGGCAGACAGGAAAACACACATACATACATTTATATATTGGTAGCTTAAATTTTCGACACAAACCGATTAAAACCATGACCTATCTCTAAATATTATTTCTGTAAAATTTAAAATGTTTGGACCAGAAATTGTCTAATTTCGTTGAGACCACAGAGGTCAATTTTTTTCAAAAAATTGAACCCTTTCATGGCCCCTTTACACGTACTGTTTTGGGTTTACATAAAGTTATTAAGTTAGATCCCAATCCATGGAACTTATATCTAAAATTGTAAGTGCTTATACCCAAATTTGTCGGAGAAGTTTGGTGGAGTTCTCAAAAATTATATCGTTGGACAGTGACTCCTTAACCGCAAAATTACTGGCCAAAAAACTATTACAAAATATTTCACCAAATCTCACTAGCCTGTATATCAAATTTCGAGTCTGTTGCATGAAAATTGACAGAGTAATTTTGTAGGAAATATACACAGGCAGACACAGATATATTTCCACTTTATATATATATATATATATATATATATATATATATATATATATATATATATATATATATATATATATATATATACTAGCATTTCACCCCGGCGTTGCCCGAGTATTTGGAGGTGTTTCTTGAGCAAAAAATAAAGAGTTACATTTTTTTTAAATTGCACCCCTATTATGACTCCTTAACATGTATTGTATTGGGCTCAAATCAAGTCATTAGGTTACATCCATGTCCAAGGAACGTATATTAAAAATGTCAAGTATTTAGACCCAAAATTGTCGGAGGCGTTTGGTGGAGTTCTCAAAGGTCAAATCTTTGAACTTTGACCCCTTAATACCGAAATTTCTGGCAGAACACTGATCACAAAGAGTTTCCCAAATCTCAGTACCTGTATATCAAATTTCGAGTCTGTAGATTGAAAATTGGCATAGTTATTGCGTACGGAAATGTACACAGACAGATAGACACACACACACGCATACACACACAGACACTTTCACTTCATATATATATATATATATATATATATATATATATATATATATATATATATACTAGCCCTTGCGCCCGGTGTTGCTAGGGTGGTTGGAGGTGTATGTTGAGCCCCTCCCCAAAAAAGCGGTCATTTTTTTTTCAATTTTGACCCCTATTATTACCGCTTAACATGTAGTTTTTTGGGCTCAAATCAAGCAATTAAGTTAGATGCCTGTCCAAGGAACCTATATCTACAATTTCAAGTTTGTATACCTAAAAATGGCGGAGAAGTTTGGTAGAGTTCTCAAAAGTCAAAACGTTGAACTTTGACCCCTTTAACAGCGAAATCCCTGGCCGAAAATGAATTAAAATCTTTTCCCCAATCTCAGTACCTTGTATATAAAATTTCGCGTGTGTAGACGGAAAATTGACAGAGTTATTGCGTAGGAAAATGTACACAGACACACACGCACACAGACACCTTCACTTTTATATATATACTAGGATTTTAGCCCGGTGTTGATCGGGTGTTTGGAGGTATATGTTGAGCAAAAATAGCGGTCAATTTTTTAAACTTTGACACCTATTATGACCCCTTAACACTTATTGATTTAAGATCAAATCAAGTTATTAAGTTAGATCCATGTCCACTGAACCTATATCTAACATTTCAAGCTTTTGACCCAAAATTGGCGGAGGAGAATGGTAGAGTTCTCAAAGGTCATATCGTTGAACTTTGACTCCTTAACAGCAAAATGATTGGCTGAAAAGGGATTATAAAGATTTTCCTAATTCTCAGGACCCTGTATATCAAATTTTGAGGCTGTAGACGTAAAACTGAGAGAGTTATTGCGTAGGAAATATATACACAAACACACACACATACACGTTCAATTATATATATATATATATATATATATATATAGTGTTATAATGGAATAAATCCAGAGGAAATCCGGGTATGAGAGCTCAATGTGGTAAACAGAGCAATAAGATAAAAATTATAACACGGAAATTACATAATTGTCGATGCAATAATTTATTTCAACCTTATGGTATTTTCAAGCATCTAAATCAGACAATTACAGTTTTGATACTGAAAAAAAGAAAAGAATAGATCGGGCTTCGACCCACAAAAAACCAGAGGTGGTGGTAGTAGCAATCCACTTAATACATTTAATAGAGAGGGTGTTAGGGATTTAAAAAAATAAAAATTAAAAATTAAAAATAACAAATAAAAATATTAGATTAGACACTTATAAGCGGCAGCTCGATGTAACCATAGATACACACACACACACACACACTCACACACACACACACGCAACACATACACATACACATACACCCACATACACACACACACGCCTCTAAGTTGTACGTTCTGACATGTAAATGCCTTGACACGCGTTTACTAACCTAGGAAGAAAGGGGCGAAAGTATACGGATATATAGTGAAAGAAAAAGAACAGCGCGTAATGGAAAAATCTTATATATATATATATATATATATATATATATATATATATATATATATATATATATATATATATATATATATATATATATATATATATATACTACCATAAGTGTCCGGCGTTGATCGAGTGTTGGAGGTGTATGTGTAGCAAGAAAAAAAGAGGTAGTTAGAAGACAGTCTCGAACCCGTACCGCAAAGAACCTAACGTGTTGCTCTTACGACCATCTCCAAACTGTAAGTGACGTAGGTTTTAATTAAGGTGATACAATCGAAAGGAGAGGATGACTTTCGAAAATATCGGCAAAAAAATTCAGCGCCCCACCCTGTAGAAATGTGCTAAGTTGAAGGTGAATATATTAATGTTTTCAGCCAATTTTGTCGTCTGAGACGTCGAATTACAAACTATACTGATCTTATCAAAATCCGTCGCCTCTCAGGAAAGTTTTAGGCAGACATGCAAGTTTACATACATACATTTATATATTGGTAACTTAAATTTTCGTCGAAAACCAATTAAAAACCTTGCCCTATCTCTGAAGATACCTTTGAGAACTCTCCCAAACTATAATTTTATTTGGGTCCAAACCAGTAAATGTGAAGGGGTCATAATAGCTGTCAATGTTAAAAAAATGACCTCTGTAGTCTCTTCCAAATTACTCAGATAATTTTTGGTCTAAACATTTTACATTTTACATAAAGAGTATTCAGAGATAGGGCAAGCTTTTTAATCTGTTTGGGTGGAAATTTAAATTAGCAATATATAAATGTATGTATGTATTGTTTGTGTAGGGGGCTACTATCAGGGGCAGAAACTACTAGGGCACTATGTAGGGATTTTGGCAACAATATGTCGGTTCACGTTGCACTTGAACTTATGCATGTCAGTACAGTTAAGGAAGCAGGAACTTCGAATGGAATTCCAGAGTCTAGCGGTTCTGGGGAAGAAACTACTGGAGTAGAAAGATCTTTTACATCTAGGGATCTCCACTGTGTGGGGCTGGGATTTAGCTGCCTGTCTGGTTTGTCGAGGGTGCTCACTTCGTGGCGGCACAAGTGTCTGCAGTTCGTCAGAGCATTCACCATTAAAATACTTGTAGAACAGGCAGAGGGATGCAACGTTTCGTCGATGGGACAGAGGCTTAGGCTTAGATGCCAGTTCAGGGACTATCAGATTGGCGACTCTTTTTTTAATCTTGTCTAGGAGCGAGAGACTAGTAGCCGATGCACCGGCCCAAATGTGACAACAATACTCCATCCATGGGCGAATGGTGGCCTTATAGATGTACAGGATACGTTCAGGTGTCAGTAGTTTTCTAGCATAGTAGAGAGAGCCTACCTTTTTCGCAGCGGCCTTGGCAATGTTTTCAATAAAATTGTTCCGGCTCATGTTTCTTGTGAACGTTAGGCCAAGCAGTTTGAAAGATGTACTCTCAGACAAGGAGTCACTGGCCATTGCTACTAGTGGCAGAGAAGGTTTCTTGTAATCATTGAAGGAAACCATTTTAGTCTTGGCAGCATTGAATGTGACCATCCATTTATGTCCCTATTCCACTACAGATTGGAGGTCATCCTCTAGTGTGTTTGCCATTTCTTTAGATATGTGTTCATTTGTTTTCCTGTCATGCCTGTTATAGAGGGTAGTGTCATCAGCATATATACCCATCTCAGAGGCAGTTTTGTCGGGGGGGGGACATTAATAAATATTAGGAACAATAGAGGTCTAAGAATAGACCCCTGAGACACTACCGCATTTATATCACACTGTTTAGATGTTCGACAGTCGAGGACAACCTGGATTTTTCTCTTATCTAAGAAGGATTTAATTATGCTAAGTATTCTACCAGTGATACCGTATGATTTACTTTTCCTGGGGAGATCATTGTGCCATACCCTGTCAAAAGCCTTAGATATATCTAGAGCTACCGCTCTGTCCTTCCCCGCTTTGGACAGTGAATGGTATATACGTTCAGAGATTACAGTGAGGATGTTAGCTGTGGAACGGGCTTGTCTAAATCCATATTGTTTGTCAGTCAGAAGTGTAATATCTGTAAGGTGCCGGACAAGAGCATTGTTAATTATTGTCTCAAATATTTTGGCGAAAAGTGGGAAGAGGCTAATGGGGCGATTTCGCCAGAATTCTTGAATCACAGAAGCAGTTTTCCAACAACCCTGAAAGCATGACTCATTAAGGCGTTTGTTGTAGAGTTTGGAGAGAACTGGAGCTACTTCGGCTGAGCACAGCTGGGATGAGATCAGGTCCACATGCTTTTGAAGTGTCAAGATTTTTTCTGATGGCATGTACCTGAGCAGGGGCGATTTTTAGATCGTCTAGCGTGGCGTCTGTCAGCAAAGGAAGGGTCTAGTGTGGAGTTAGAAGCACACCGGCTGGCAAGCATATTAGACTTGTCAATTGCTGAGCAAACAACCTCGTGATTGTTGGTTAGCGGGGAAATTGTTGATTGCTCATTATTTACTAAACTGTTGTAGTATTACCAGAAGTCACGATTTCCTAATTTTTGACCTTCGATACGTTTTTTAGTGGTTTCAGAAAATTATCTCTTGGCTGTCGCTATTTCTATCTTAACGTTAATTCTAGCTTCTATATACTTCTGTTTGTTTGAACTGAGCGTATGTCGGTTAAATCTGCGGTATCCATGCTGCCTTTGAGCAATGGCAGTTGCGCAAGTCGAAGTAAACCATTGGGGAGAGTGGGGCCTGCTATAACATTTCCGCATGGGAACATGTGCTTCCATTACTGTTTTGAACTGTTCAGTGATCTCATTTTCACACCGTTCAGCAG